>NW_017805035.1:277986-282118 GCF_001891065.2 Hippocampus comes
CTTTTAACTGATGCCGACCTGATAAGAACGAGAATGCTGTTGTAACCGTGGCAACAATGTTGCCGTGACGGCAGAAACATTGGCGTTAGTTACAGGAAATAAACTGGGATTTTCACTTGAACTTCTTAACGGTTTGACTCATAGCTACTAGCATTTACGCTAACTCCGGCGCATTTACGCTGTTTATTCTTGTGTTCATTCATGTGAACTGTGTTTCTCTGGAGTGTTTCCGTATGCGTACAGGATGTCAAGGCTCGAAATAAGCGGTTTGGAATCACAGCTTGAGTGTCTAAATTTGAATATTGCGTCTCATCAAAACGCAGTGAATGGCAAAACTGACATCACAGGATTTTATTTTGTATTTTTTCCAGTAATTGTACTGCCGAGACAGTCCCTAAAATCTTCGCTGTGGGCTGGAAGCGTGTGCATCAACATGGGGGCACATATAGCTAGCTAGCTCGCTCGCAACGAGCTTCGGATGGCTAGCTAGTTCGGCTAAACACTGTGGAATCGCTCTAAGTGAGTTATCGCCTCCGTGGCGGCAAATATGCTGCACTTTTGACAAGTATCATTCTCAGGAAGGGATGATGAAGATAGACAGAGAAGCCATGCTAATTGTTAAGCGTAGCGTCTGGATCCAAGTGAAGAGAACAAATTTGAACGGCAAAATAGCCGGTGATTGAATGAATGTCTTACACTTCGCTACACAGCTAAACAGGACACACGGAATCGCTCTTAAGTGAGCTATCGCCTCCGTGGCAGCAAATATGCTGCACTTTTGACAAGTATCATTCTCAGGAAGGGATGACGAAGATAGACAGAGAAGCCATGCTAATTGTTAAGCGTAGCGTCTGGATCCAAGTGAAGAGAACAAATTTGAACGGCAAAATAGCCGGTGATTGAATGAATGTCTTACACTTCGCTACACAGCTAAACAGGACACAAAGCAGAAACTGGAAATGAATTTCCTTATGTTACAGCCTATTGGCTTAAAAATATTTATATAGTCTGAAATATTTATTTCAGTCGTCTAATTTGTTTTCACAGAAGAGTCCTGAGCTTTGACTTTTGAGGTCAGCACAAAAAATACGAAATGCAATGTCTTTCATGTAAATGTTCAAGGTCATGTCATTATCAGATAAAAAATAAAAATGAAGCAGTATCATATCACTCTAATGATATTGCCAGTTTGCATACTTGCGAAACGCAAACGCGTAGCCCACTACCGTCACCCTCAAAGGCAGCCTGACACTACTCAAGAGTCCTGAGTTTTGACTTTTGAGGTCGACACAAAAAATACGAAATGCAATGTCTTTTATATAAATGTTCAAGGTCATGTCATCAGATAAAAAAAAAAATCAAGCAGTATCATATCACTCTAATGATATTGCCAGTTTCCATACTTGCGAAACGCAAACGCAAAGCCCGCTACCGTCACCCTCAAAGGCAGCCTGACACTACTCAGGCGCATTCACATCCTGACACGCTAGCGTCCCGCTATTGACTTGTGGTAAAGCTCACGTTTGCTCAGTTGTGAAAGGAGCAACGCAAACACTCGACGAGACAAAGTCCCGTCTTGAAGCCTGATAAGGGGACAAGCTGGCGGATCAATAATCAGCACGACAAACATCACCGGGGAAGAAGTGGAGGGGTGTTACCAGGCAGACGCAGGTGATGCAAGGGTTGTCGGTGATGTTGGGGATGTGCAGGACCTCGCCTTCGTTCTCACAGCTGGCCTCTGTGCCTGGAAACATTCGAAAACATTCGAATGAGGAGTTAGGGTGTCAAATGTCTGTGTGTTAGTCTACTGTATCCGATTTTTTTTTTTTTTGTATCATCAACAACAAAAGTCAACATCTTTTCACAAAGCGATCCAGGATTCACGGTAATCATGGCACCAAATTCTAACTTGTGATATTAGAGGAGTCGCAGGGGTCTTAAAACACAGGCTCTATATTCCAAATCTTTTCTGAAATTTTTCTTTCCCATCCAAAGTTTGTTTTGACACAATTCTGAAGACTCGTACGATCCACATATGAGCAGCGAGGGAGAGTAATCATTAGACCAATTCCTAATCTGTGACATTTAAAGGGTCTTAAAGCAAAGAATGAATGAACGGTAACAAATTTTGTGGCACTCTTCTTGACTTCAAAAGTTTGTTTTTAAATTGAATTCCTCCAACGCAACATGACCCAAAAGATTGAAACCGTTCCAGCAGTAAGTCAGTTGTAGAATTCTACTAAATCTTAACCAGGAATATGAAAATGGGTCTTAAGGGTCTTAAAACACAAGCCAAAAATTACAGATGTGACTTAGTCAACCACATATACCTTGTTCGTACCCCCGCCCCCCACCCCCAATACACAGCGACACATTTTGAGAGAACAATTCACAGTACAAGCCTGTGAAACAGTTTTGATGTCTTAAGGGTCTCAAAACATACCTTGGAGCATTTTAAAAGAAAAGTGTGTCAGTTTGAGCGTTCCACGTGAGTCACTTTGAGCATTCCACTAAATTCTCGCCAGTGACATTTGAATGGTCTTGTGGGTCTTAAAACACGCGGTGGCAAAACGTAACCTGAAGCAAGCACAGGAAACACAAAAGCTTTACGGGCGAGCGGGAGGCACATGTGCGCGTAAGAGGAAAATTGCTCGGTCGGGAACGAAAACTTCCTTCCTACTGCGGTCATGACCTGCAAAAAAAACGCTTCCTGTGTCCTGCTCCTGATGGCATCACGTTGGGTTACGTCACATTTGTTTAAATTCAAGACGAGAGCGCGCACAAGGGAATCCGACAGAAGCTTCCCAGTGCCGGGTCGTCTGCGTTGCGGGGGCAGACGACGAACTCGCCGACTCCCTTGTTAATTAAACTTTATGACCTTCGAGCCTAATTAAACTGGCATGAGTGAGGGGGTGGAGGGAGGGCGTAGTTTGCCCAATGAAGGGGGTAAAGGGCGGGGGCAGGGAGGTCTCCAGGGACATATCCCTGCTTTGACCAAATAACTCACTCATTGTTTTGTGCTTGTCTCAGGTAACAAGCTCAAACCTTCCCGTAGAGACTCTTTACTCGAAGATTTATGTATCATGCGCGCTTGGAGGACACTTCATTAGGCACACCAACTCATGTAATCCAAAAGCACGAGAGGTGGAGTTTTGATGAATCATTAAAATGATGCTACATATGTGAAACGGTGCTTGGAGTTTGCAGTGTTGCAACATACGCACTTTATAAAGTGCTTTTTTTTTTTAAATTTGAATGCAGCTGCATCAATGTTCTTGCATGATATACAAGCACAATCCTGATCAAAAATACTTTAATTTGTAATGTGTTGTTATTTAAAGCTTGGGCGTGGTTGTAAGTTTTTTCAATGTTATTATTTTTTGCCTCCAAGCGTTTTATCATTGTCGTTATTATTATTGTCAAAGCACTATTTCATATCTATCATCATCAAATTTGTTTTATTTGTTGAAGAAGGAAATGTTCAAAATAGCAGTCAGTGTTATCACAAGCTCCTGCTAGAAAGTAAATAAAAAGTAAAATCAGGAAAAGCCACCTAGAACATCTGAACTTTATTTGGGTTAGTTGGCAATGGTTTGAATGGTGGCAGGTGGGTGCTGACTCACATTTGACATTAATTTTCCCGTGACAGGATAATTTTGAACACAGCCGCATCCCAGTTGTGAGAGGGTGTGCACACTTTTGCAAGTACTTTATCTCAGTTGATTTTTTTTTTTAAATCTATTTCTTCTCTCAAAAGTATTTAAGAGTTGTTATGGATGGGTCACATTCATACTTGAAAAACGTTTTGAGATGATTTATCATGTATCATTTTTTTTATATCACAAAAACCTGGCACTTGAACAGGGGTGTGTAGACTTTTTACATCCACTATATTTCTTTTGGTCGCAAGCTAAATTCTAAATTGTTTTCTACCGGTGACAGCTTCATATAAAAAAAAATGCCCTTTTGATGAATGGCACAATCGTCCCACATTCATTTGAGTTTCCAAAAGACAAATAAACAATCAATAATCAACACAAGTTGGAGTAGTGATCAATAATCAATATTACTGGCATGTATAAAAGGCCCCACAGTCCCCCGGCAGGACCGCTCCCATCCGATATGCCCCCCC
>NW_017805035.1:282145-290316 GCF_001891065.2 Hippocampus comes
CGACCTCATTTCCATTTTTGCTCCGAGGAGAACCTGCCAGGAAACGCGGCATCTTGTTAAAAATTAAAAAAAGACAAAACAAAACAAAATAAAAAAAAATACTGTCCTGTGGAGGTCTGATTTAACGTTTCCAGCTGAGCCGAAAAACGCGGGACATGTTCTGCATCAAACACTTTCATTCTCTCACTATAATCACACCATGATGACGAAGGCCAACTGGAGATGACAAAAAAAAAAAGACTTGCCTGTGCTTTTTAGTTGCCTGCAGTGGTGGGATGTAACCAAGAACAAATACTTGCTACTGTACTTGATTAGATTTAAAAAAAAAAAAAATAGAAATGTCAAACAAAATCTGGACAAAACACTTTTCGGGGGGGGGGGGCTCAAACAGCCATTTAAGTTGCAACAACTTTAAAATTCAAATTCTTAACATTTATGGCAACAATGTTAATTAACACAACAAAGCTAGCAAGTTGTTTGCTCCAAAACCATTTGCTGAATTGAGTTGTTCTTTTTTAAAACAAATCCAAGGGACAGTTACCGGTAGTTTTCTAAACGTATTTCTTTGTTGTGAAATCCAGTTAGGCGAATTTCCACAACGGCAAAGCTTAAAATATTTATTCATATTCATTGATCCATCCATTATCCAAACCCAACTGAAAATTTCATCCAAGTTTGTCGCCTTCAAATTTGGAGTTCACCCAACATATTTTGTTTTTTACACTGAGCAACATGAAGGAATGCGTGACAAATAGCAACAAATAACCACAATGACAACAGATTCAGAGAAGCAAGATATTCCCTATCTGATTTTTTTGGATGTTGTTAGACGCAAGAAGAATTTGTTGTGTCTTGTGCCTTTGGCTCAAAACAAAACATTCCCTTTTTTTGTCGGTCAGTTCTCAACATTAGCAAAGCTATTAGAACATGTTATTTTGCGAGCATAAAAGCCATTTTATATTTGGGGGACTAACAAGATGAAGGTTCATAAAAAGAGGACAGAGAATTGTTTTCTTTGTTTTTCCAAGTTAACCAAAATGCCGAGGACTCTAGATAGACACAAATCTATCTGCACCATTGACAAATAC
This sequence comes from Hippocampus comes, assembly GCF_001891065.2. Classification (NCBI taxonomy): domain Eukaryota; kingdom Metazoa; phylum Chordata; class Actinopteri; order Syngnathiformes; family Syngnathidae; genus Hippocampus; species Hippocampus comes. The sequence goes on from NW_017805035.1 coordinate 283,234, forward strand.
GTAGAAGTCCCTCTTAGCCAATTGGAGGCCAGGAAGCTGCCAGGTAATAGCCAATGGCAGAGCAGCTATACGTATGTTGCGTTCGGAGCTGCGAGTAGCAGCCCATGCTGTATTTTTACCATTCGCATCTTGAAATTTCTTTCGTATCAAGAGGCAATATTTTCCGGTTGAGGCGTTTCGTAACTTGAAAATTTCGTATAAAGAGACGTTCGTAAGTAGAGGTACCATTGTAGGGTTTTTGTTTTTTTAACTTTTACTTAAAGAGGTGAATCAGTGCTGCTGAATCAATAGTAGCCTTTTTTTCACGATTATATTTACTAATCAAGTCTTGAGTGTGAATACTTTCGCCAAGATGATTAAGTCTGTACTTGTGCTTTTTTTCTTTTTACACATGCAAGTACCTGCACTTTTACTTGAGTACATTGTAAGTGCTTTTGACACCTCTGTCTCTTGCAACAACGAAAAAAAAAAGATCTAACCTGTCCCTGTAATTTTGAAAATCTTAAGTAAAGGAGATAAATCGAGACTTCTACAGTTTTTTTTCACACAAGTACCAGTACGACTTCAATCCAGAGTGTGGATACTTTTGCCACTTGCGAAAATGAAACAGTGATAGGCACATCTACTGTTTTTCTACGTTTACTTAAGTTGAACCAGCTATTTACAGCCTTCATTTACAAAAGTATCTGTACTTCTACTACAGTAGACGACAGCTCACGCATTTTGCCACCTCTGCCTCTTGTTGTTAATGAAGTGATGATCAAGTCTGGAGCCGCACATTTTTTTTTTAAACTTTTATTGAGTTGAACTTGTGCAGTCTTCTGCTATGAAATAATAACGAAGTCTGTACTTAATTTCATCTTTTTACCTTTATCAAAGACTCGAATCACTTCGACTTAAATCCGGAGCGTGAATATTTCTCCCTATAATGAAGAAAATGTCCTTTTTTTTTTCTAGACCGTTGCCGACGTCGGCGTTGAATCAATACGTTCACAGACATCGTTTACAACGTACGCGTACTGCTTCTATTTAAGTGCAGCGTGGGAGTAATCATTAAATTTTAACGAAGGCAAAATAAAATCACGTTTCCAACCGCCTTTCGGGTCGCGCGGCCGCGGGGCAAACACATGACGCCGACGCCGCCGACGACGAGGACGAGGAGGAGGAGGAGGGAGCAAAATGCGCACACAGTGTCCGAAGTTAAAACAAGTCGGAATTACAAGCTTCTTCATCTTCGCATCCCCGAACTAAGTTCACCACGTAAACCTCGCGAATTTGAACGAGAAGCACCCGACGCGTCTCGCGCGGTGCGCTTTTACGCACGGAGACCCGAATTTGGACTCTCACCTGTGATGAGCGCGGCGGCGGGCGGCACCGCCTGCAGCAGCGCAAGTAGCGGCAGCAGAGGCAGCAGCGAGCCGGCGAGGAGCCTGCAGGTGGAGGTGGAGCGGCGGCCGGGCGACATCTTCAACAAGCGACAGAACTTCCGAGTCCACGTGCGCTTTTTTTTTTAAATCCCAAAAATAAGAAGTAAAAAAAAAAGTGTCCACGGGGAGGTAAGTGCAGAAGCTTTGGAGCCGGGCTGCATGCGCATGACGCGTTGTCAAAGCCACTTGAAACCTGTTAAGATGTGAGCACTTGGTAGAATCCGTCCGGAGCCAAAAAATACTCGAGACGTTCCAGGGGGAAACGTCAAAGTGTTGCGTTCATGGATGCTGACTGCCGACTGCGCGCTTCGGAGGACTGCACACACACTCCCTCTCTCCTGTCTCACTCGAACACACGCTTTTCCTCCTCCTCCTCTTCTCCTTCTTCCTCCTCCTCCTCCTCCTCTTCCTCTCGGACTACATGCTGCCGTGCGGAGCCCAGCAGAGGCAGTCGGCACCGATGGAGAGCAGCTTCAGCTTTTATTCCACATTCTTGATACTGCAAGTCCAGCAGCTCACGAGTAGACCCACTTGGAGACTGCAAAACTAATAGTGGCTGTTTTGTTGCTACTGTAGAAGGCAGGGCGTGTGTGTGCGTGCGTGTGTGTGTGTGTGTGTGTGTGTGTGTGTGTGTGTGTGTGTGTGTGTGTGTGTGTTGGGGGCTCCGCACTTTTGTCATTGGAGGGCCACATATCGCAAAATGGAAGGATGCGAGGGCCGCTTTCAAATTCTTCAGTTTTCATCTCTGACACACACGAAAGCCAATCAAAGCAAGCGATGATATATGATTTGTTTTGAAGTTAATTTGATAAGCTGCAACATAACAGTTTTCCATTCAGGGTTACAAGGTGAATGTTGTTTAAAGGTGTTGGGGTGGTCAGCAGTGCCGCATCCCGCTCGACTCGACAGACCCCCCCCCCCACCCCCCCTGCACTGCATAGCAGCCGAATCCATCTCCACATTGATCACAAAAAAATAAAACAAAACCGAGCATCCGTGTATAATATGCCCCCCCCCTCCCAATTTCCCTTAGCAGCATTTTTCCCCCACTGTACTTTTGTAAAATACAGTCCGCCGATTTGCTGGGACCCTTTATTGTCAGAGTGAATAAGATGAAGAAATAAATATGCCAAACATACTCATAAAATAACAATGCTTTTAAATGCAGGCTTTCAAAGTATTTTTAAAATCATGTTTTTTTGTTGTTATTTTTTTCACTTGACTTTTAAATCTGCTTGATTGTTCTCAATTTGCATTTTGCATGTTTGGCGGTTTGTCCCATTTGGCTGCATATGCATTACATGTGTGTGTAATGCATATTGATAATCATCAATGGCGGCTCCCCTTGCCCCCACGTGAGGGCATGACAGTATCATAATTGCTCCATTTCAAAAAAAAATGCTTCTAGGAAATTAATCAAACTGAGTCTGAATTGGACACACGTTAATGAGTGATTGCTCAAGTGCCAAGCTTTTTTGATATGACGTTTTAACTACAATTAAGAACTTTTGGAGGAGCGAAGTGTGTTTAGACCATGGGAAATAATGTCTAAAGTTACAAAGTTGAGCTCTGGGGCACATCCAAAGCAACTTCAGCATGAGGGACCTGGCTCGTCACTTTTTGGCTTGACAGCGGTGCGGGGGGGGGGGGGAGTCTTTGTGGTGAGGCGGTTTTAAGAGGGCTGGCTGACGGTGGTGGTGGGGCAGGGTGGCCACTAGGAATCAACCCCAAACCTTACAGTCGTCTCCCAAATGTCCTGCCACTGTGAGCAGATAAGCGCCAGATAAGAGTGAAATGCTAACAGAGCGTAGCTAACGGCTAGCAGATGAAACCTCTCACAAACAGAAGAAGAAAAGGAAAAGGAGAAAGTGACCAGAGACGATGTTTCCTGCCGGCGGACAGACAGGGGGGGCCGGTCGGAGCCCCCCCGCGCCGGCCCCGAGGTTAAAGCCTTCTGCAGCCGACAGGTCTGGCCCTCAAAGACCCTGTGTGTGTGTGTGTGTGTGTGTGTGTGTGTGTGTGTGTGTGTATGTGTGTGAGAGAGAGAGACTGGGTGAGGGGGCGGTGGATGGATTTTGTGGTGGAGGGGTTGGGGGTCAGCTGTCTCAACCACAGGAGCTTGTCTCTCTCTGGACTTCTACCTGCATCTCCAACACAATGACATACAATTTCCGCAGTCAAATTCCCCTGGAGGACGATTTTGGTACTGCGTGGACCAACAAACACGTTTTCAAATTGGAAAAAGGGGGTGAGAAAAAAAAACAGATACATAATAATAGCCGTAATGACCTGAGGAAGAAAACAAACAAAAACAATGAATTAAATACAGAAGGAAATATTTGAATATTTGAAAGAAAAAGTAAAAATTAAAGGCAAGAGAAAAAAGACAAATTAAGGCAACGAAACATTGCAACATAAAAAGTGAAAAAGATCCAATGAAAAGAGCAATGAAAAGAAGAGGAAAACATTCATTTATTTGAAAGAAAAACAAAAACAAAAACACACAGATAAAAAGCCCCGGAATAAATAAATGCAATCACACAGGATTTATAGTAAACGAGAGCAAGAGCAACAAGAAAAAAGCCATCAAAAATAAGTTTCTAAAAGAAAAAGAAAAACTTTGGACACTGAGAGGTCAAAAAATAAGACCGGAAAGTGTCACAGTTGACAAATTCAGCACAAAACATTTCACTTCAAAATCCTGACAAGCATTTTTATTTTGGGCTTTCATTGACTTTTCTCTCCTACACGTCGGCGCTAACCATGCAGACAACATGAATGCTAAGATGCTAGCTGACAAACGTGACCATGTTGCCATGGTTACGAAGTATTATTAACTCGTATCACTGGAAAGTAAATGTTTACCTGAGCTCACATCATTCAAATCAAGTTTTTCAACACTGACAGTTTTTTTTTTGTTGATAGAAGGTTTTGCCAGTGGAAGAGAATCTCTGTGAAAAAGACTAATGAGTGTCTTTTATTTAAAATGTATATTGTAGGTTAATCAGCATTTGTTGCTTAATAATTTTTTTGCCCCCCCAAACAAAAAACAAAAAACCCCAAAACAAACTCAAATACATATCCATGAATGACAAACATGACAATTTTCTCTATTTGCAGTCTCTATCCCCCACGATAGTGGTGTTCCACTGTATAATTTTAAGTTGTAATATCCCCATTTACCACTAGATGGCAGACATGGCCCAGTCGTACTTGCATCGTGTCTCATACTCCCCAATACAGTACGGGTCAACAAATGTTGACTGCATTTTAAAATTAGAGATGCAAGTAAGCTTTTGTAGATAGTTTTGTAGATGTTTTTCTTTTTTTTTGAAACGTCAGCTATAAATGACAACGCATGGTAAAATGTGTATTGCGCAGGCTTTTATGGGCTAAACTTAAAAAACAAAAATGCAAATACAGTGAGTATCTCAAAAACCTAATGTGCTAGGAAAAAACAGTCAGGACATTTTTTTAAATCAACGTCAAAAATACATTTGGGGAAACATAAAACAATCTCTGATTAAAATTTTCGATTTATCTGTGTCATTTTTCTTTTTTGTAGATTTGGGAATGACATGCAGGACAAATCTAGCAGTTGAATAACATGAAAGTTTTGAGTGAGTTGATTTTTGTGAGAACATACCCCAGATGACTTCTTGCAACTTAACGTTGGTTTGCTGTTCAGTAGTTTTGTGCCGTCCTTGAATGTAATTTCTGATGCACAAGAGGCCTTCTCACTGGGAAAATAAAATCACAGTATATGGTTCAAATTTGGTTTGTTCAAACCCTTCGTTGTTGACGTCTGGGTCTCTTATACATGCTTTGAGAAATTTATCATAAAAAATGAAATGACATACTACGATGTGCTTTGGTTTGATGAAAAAAAAAAAACCCAAACAGACATATGCATGTATTTTGTCCATATTTAACCAGTTTTGTTCCGTCCTTGAATGTAATTTCTGATGCACGAGAGGCCTTCTCACTGGGAAAATAAAATCACAGTTCAAATTTGGTTTGTTCAAACCCTTTGTTGTTCACGTCTGGGTCTCTTTATACATGCTTTGAGAAATGTATCATGAAAAATGAAATGACATACTACGATGTGCTTTGGTTTGATGAAAAAAAAAAAAACAGACATATGCATGTATTTTGTCCATATTTAACATTTTTGTCCAAAACCTGGTTAAGAAGTGCTTGGTCCTATGTGGCCCCCCAGTGGTGCTGATGAAATATTGTGCCCCCATCCACCATTTAAACTGCCCATCAATGGTGAATGTATTCAGTTTTCAATGAGCAGCACGCGGGGCGGCTAGTGGTTAGCGTGCCTACCTCACCGAGGCGATCAGAGTTGGAACCTCGTGCTCAAGCCTCTCCAGCCTCAGGATTCTTCTTCTTTTCTTTGACTTTGCCCACAGACGCCTTTTTGGAAACTTTCCTATCCCCTGCCTCCTTGTCTCGCTCCTTCTTCTCCTTGGAAGACGACGACGACTCCTTCTTAGCTTCCTTGGCCTCCTCCTTAGCCTCCTTGCCGGACTCCTTCCTGGTGTCCTTCTTCTCCTTGGACGACTCCTTCTTCTTCACCTCGCCCGACGCCGATGTCTCTTCTCTCACGGCGCCCTCTGATGGCTCACTGGAGACTTTTTTGTCTTTATCTGAATGACAACGATGACATCGTCAGCAGGGGTGCACCAATGTGGGTGTTTCAAAAAACACATTTTTCCCAGTCGAAGGTGAGGATAGTTTTTAGAAGAGAAGGTCAGAATGATTTGTAGTCATTGTTAGTTTTTATTGCATTTTGATTTTTTCTTTTTTAAATTCTGTTAAATTATTTTTTATAGAGTTTGTTAGGTTATATTCGTAGTTCGTATATTTTTTTCATTTTAGTTTAGGTTTTATTAGTTTTAATATATGTACGCACAGGCAAAGTAGATGTACACACATTTTACATGGTGTAAGGTATGAACGCCCATACTTTTCATCACAGATGTGAGGATTGTAGGTGCACCCACATTTTTCCCACACTTAAGAGGAAAACGTTTCCCAGTGAAAGGTTTCAATACCCAAATACATTGGGAGACACTTTTCCTGTTAAAAGGTTTCAAAACCAACTTTTTGTCACAAAAATGTGGATGTTTTAACACCCACATGTGCTGCTGAAAGGGTTGAACACAAACGTTTTGTCACATTCGTGCTGATGTGGGTGTTGCTGAAACCAACCACATTTTTGTCTGCCTGCGGGGGACACTTCTCCCATGGGAAGCATGCAACTGAAAACAGAACTGGGTCAAAGACGGAACCTTGAGGGACTCCACACTAAAACAGTACAAGGGATAAGTAGGAAACCGGACAAATTACACATTCAAATCTTTTTTTTAGGTGAGAATGAAACCAATTTCACGCTGTATCAGAAACGGCACAGTTGTTACAACACACCCACTTTTTCGTTGAGAGGGTTCAACATCCATGACGTGGGTATCGCGTGGCTCCAGGAGCTCGTTTGTTATGTGACCTCAGACGGTTGCTGGGAATGCTAACGAGCCCTTTGTCGCGCCTCAGACGGGCCGTCGCAGCGCCACTCAGATGGGATTAGCTTTGACTTTTGTTGTCGCACACACACACACACACACACACACACACACACACACACACACAC
>NW_017805035.1:298885-301385 GCF_001891065.2 Hippocampus comes
CACACACACACACACACACACACACACACACACACACACACACACACGCGCGCACACACGCACACAAGCACACACACACACATACACACACACGCACACACGCACACACACACGCACTCTTTAGCATGTGGACAAATTGAGCGACAACAGCACCTGTTGCATTACAAAGCATCGCCACTTAACTGGAGGACCCCCAACCACCAGCCCCCCTCTCACCCTCCCGGGGCCTGTCACACACACATGTTCACACACACATACACAGACACACACACTTTGGGTACACACACGAGCAGCAGCTTGGATAGGCTGCGTGATAAGAGGATAAGAGGATGCTTGTCTGCCTACAATGAGACGCTCTTCTTATCTCCATGAGAACTTTTACAGACCACAGACTGATGTCTCGTTCACTCTGTGTGTGTGCGTGATTTTGAAAAATAATTGACTTGCCACTTTCTTTCCTTAATGTTGTGATGACGATTTCACATGTGATGATTATTTCAAGGTCTTCTTCCCATGCATTTTTTTTTTAACAAAGACCAACAAAAAATTGCATCATGTCAGATTTTTATACTTAAGTGTTGTGGTTTTATAGGTTAGGCTCAAAGTAAAATAAAAACAAATGAACCATTAATGAATATGAAAGACAGTTTACACGTTGATTTTCAATCTTTTGAAGCAATCGCCATGACAACTTCACAAAGATTTTTAGCAAATGCGGGGCAAAATTAAGTCAGTAGACCTACAAATATTTTTCCATCTGATGACGACAGGTACACTCTAAGTCGAGGGACAATACAAGGAACAATGATTTCGATCAACTCTTAATTATTGTTGTCAAATGCGGGATAGCCAATTTTCACAACAGCAAAACTAAACAAATATTTATGGAAGTTTGTTCCCTTGAAATTTTGAGTTCATTCAACTCTTTTTTTTTTTATTGATTTTTTTTTTTTTAAGACTGCACCACACACACGCACACACACACACACACACACACACACACACAGGGGGAGTGGGTTCGCTGCGGGCCATCTGTGCGGCCGCCTGTATTTTGACGACGGCTGCGTGCCGTTGAATGCAGTGCCGCTAACAGGCCCGAGCAAGCGGAACGTGTGGGCTTTGAACGCACCGCAGATAATCCACCGATCGTCAGCTCAGATGCACTTTGCTTTTCTTTTTTTTTTGTCTTCTGTCATGAAAAAATAAAATAAAATGGCGGCGGTGGCGACAAAAAAAAAAGACGACAAAAAAAAAGAAGACTTTTCTGTAGTCTGCTCAATCTATGCATCCGATTCATTGCAAGGTGAAGGGGAAATACCTTAAAAAAAAATACGAGCAAGACTAATGTTAGCACCAACGCCAACATTAGCCACTGCGGCTGCATTGGTAGCATGACTTGTTCGTGTGATCCATCGCTTTGAAGTTTCAGCGTTTTGGAATGCAAAACAAATTAAAAGTCAAAATAAGGGTGATAAAACGACCTCGGTTGTGTATTCTCACAGCTGTCTAAACTCCCTTTGCTCTCCTGTTTGCTCGATTTAAATCCAGTTGTTGGCAAATGAGGCTTTTTTTTCCCCCCCAAGGGGGATATTCCGAACAGGTTCGGCTGCAGGTGTGTGCCCGTTATGCAAAACGATCTTCACGTTTACCCTCGGCCCCAGTGGCTTCTTAATATAAAATTCGTCAGAGGGCGGATTTTTTTTTTTTTTAATCGGGGGGTGGAGGTGGGGGGATCTGGAACATAAAAAATGATCACCCAAAAACCCGTGAAATATGAACCATAAATAGAGTAGGGGTTCACTATAATGGCAAAAAAGTGTGAAGCTTTTTATTAAGAAAGGCACCGAATATGACGAAAACATCCGTACACACACAGTATATGTATGTACAGTACATTCAGAAGATAGAATTATGATTTAATAAGCGGCTGACGTGGAGGACAAGAAGCAACACAGTGTTTCTTCTTGTTAGTGAAAATGAAACACCTTCGCCGCTCATTTGTGGGAAGCACATTAGAAGAAACGTATTCCCTGGATGGCGGCGAATGGAGCGACACGAGGCTGGGTTTCCTGACACGCCGATCCAGACGTGTCTCAAGTAGCCGACTGAGGGCCTTTGTGTCGCAAAAGAGAGAGGGAAAAAAAAAAACGTGTTCAGTCTACAGATGTTACGCCGCCATCTTGATTTACGTCGTTTGCGGACATTTTGCGAGGGCTCCCCGGAGAAAAACTACGTTGACAGGCGGACGTGCAGGTGCTCAGAACGCTTTCCCAGCGACGGACTTTGTGTTTTGACTCTTAGCCATTAGCTTCCCTTCATAGTTCATATTTCCATGTGTCGACTGCAAACACGCTCAAATGCTGGTTGCTTTTGAGAAGGGGCCACAAAGATGGAATTCTTTGCAAAATGTCATGACGCCAACCCCAAAAAAGTGTAAAATGAGAAGAACAACTTTGTGGTTCATTTCGGTTCCGTTTTGGGAAAGTGACCTCCAAAATGT
>NW_017805035.1:303885-318885 GCF_001891065.2 Hippocampus comes
GAAAAAAAAAAGCGGGTCACAATGGACAACACTACTTGAGTAGAACATCCACATCAAGACAGAAGGTTCCGATTTGACGCGACCAATCAACACAAAAGCCAATCGCCCAACGTGGGGCTCGAACCCACGACCCTGAGATTAAGAGTCTCATGCTCTACCGACTGAGCTAGCCGGGCCTGACCTACATTAAGCACTATTCCTTTAAGGACTCCATTGAGACTTTCGGAGTAGTGGATTGTGATCTTGTTCATTGAAGAGATTCGGTCAGTGAGACACCCTACCATTGAAAACAAGAGCTATTGTTATTTTAGTACTTACTCTTCGACAATCTATCTCAGCACTCCCAAACCTTGGCAGCGTTTCGGCCATAAATCAAATACATGTTGGCATGCTGCATTCCACACGCGCGCGCACACGTACACACACACACACACACACACACACACAACAAATACAGCTCATGGTCATATCCAAGCATGCATTCACCTGCAAAGTGATGCACCGAAAGTATGCCTAATATCTATGAATGATCACAAACACACATAGGAAGTCCAGTAACCATGGAGTGTATAGAAAGTGGGAGATAGATTGAGGGCGGGGAGGTGGCAGCCTGGCTAGCTCAGTCGGTAGAGCATGAGACTCTTAATCTCAGGGTCGTGGGTTCGAGCCCCACGTTGGGCGGTAACTCTTTATGTTACTTTGTTTGTAACCTCGACCGTCAGGCAGCGACCAGGACCACCCTCACCAGTCCGTGTTGGTGCCCAGAACACTCATACACTCACAAATAGACTGAATCAGATGCTTTGACTTCACAGCCATTCACACAATCGACTTTCCAACATGACCTCCAAAACTGTTCGCGAAACAAGCTGACCTCATCAATAATATTTCATTTTGGTTCCTTTCTCACAGAACAGTGGATGTCAGCACCCGGAGTGAGGAATCGCCGTCATTACGAGCAATGTTCGACTTTGCACAGTCAGCCCGGCTAGCTCAGTCGGTAGAGCATGAGACTCTTAATCTCAGGGTCGTGGGTTCGAGCCCCACGTTGGGCGAGTGTGTTTTTGGGCTGTGAAATGCAAAAGGCCAGTTGCCAATTTCATTTCTGCTCTCCAGAAAACAAGAGGCACACCACTCTGGTCTCACATTCAATTTATGTTGAACAACTACTGTGTGTCATCTTTCTGATCTGCCCGAGGGTCCCAGTATGTACCCTGTTTAAAGAGTAGAATAGGTGTACTATTGAAGGTACCATCCCAGTGATAAGCCAATGCACTATTAACTCTTTCATGAACCCGGTAACCTGACAACATGATAAGATGTCCACTGTCGTCACCGTTGTCCCTGAAAGGGGTAAAGGTACACATTTACCACACTTTTTTTTCTTACAGTGTAACAGTTAGATGAAGTTGCTCCCTGCAGTTCTAATATTTTCTTTGCTGACGTGTTCATTATTGACACGCTCGTTGTTGACACGATCGTTACAAACGTGCTTTCACGGACATGTTCTTGACTGACACGGTCCGATTGGACCGAGACGGCGAGGCAGACAGACACAAACACAGAAGCACAGAGGGGGTCCGAGACAGAGAGGTCCCCAGGTATGGGAGGTGGTCATGGGAGAGCAACTGTCCTTAAATATGACCACAGCAACACCCTCACATGAATGTATGCGTGTGTGCGTGTGTGTGTGCGTGCATGCGTGCGTGCGTGTGTGTGTGTGTGTGTGCGCGTGCGCGCGCGAGCGAGCTACTGCTGAATGCGTTCTTTATCATGTCTCGCAGTGCTTTAACGAGAAGGATCTCTCGCTGGCTTTAGAAAGGTAAGCGGCGTCATTTTGCTCACGCGGAAAATGGAAAACGCACGTGTGAAGCTGCTAATGATCATCAAAGAAAGTCTGCCGCGATGATTCGAGGCCTACTGACTTTGCTTCAGTGACATGAGGACATAACTTGCCACTTGAAAATAAGGCCCACAAATAAAATGTATTATTATTATTATTATTATTATTATTATTATTATTCACCAACGGAGCAAAAGAAAGGTTGTTTCTAGTTTTCAAATGCGAGAGTAAACAAGCCAGTCGTTAATGAAATGACAACAGTCAACCCCCATTAATTGTAGATTCTTGCCCGGGCTGCTACAATGTCACATATTTTTAAGTGGTATTTTTTTTTTTTGTGTGCGTGTGTGTGAGTTTTTACAGTATAAAGGTGTGACATGGTCACCCGGTGGGGTCATGACCAAGGCTAGAACTTCGGCGACCACCAGTTGGGAGTCAAGTGCACAATGTAATTGTGAAAAATCAAGCTATCCTCTCCGCAACCAGAAGCAACGGGCATGTCCAAGAATGCACTGAAACTACGCTCAATTGTCAACCGTCAATCAAATACCACCAGTAAGATCCGGAAAAATGGATGCAACTTTGTCGAGCATCTTTCTGACGCCAATACATAACCACACGTTTGAGCCGCGGAAATATTTGCTTCGCGCCTGCTGTGGCTGAAATACTGTACATCCGACAGAGTCATCATGGGGCTTTTCCGTGCTGTAACGATGAGGCGCTCTAAGAAGACTAGGCTTACACGGTGGCTGTCAAATCAGATTTTCCCTCCTTTCCGCCTCGTTAGTTTGCCTGCATGACATTTGGCACCGACAGCAAAGTGCTGTAAAGCAGCTGCGACTATCCGAAGCCAAGATGAATTTTCGGGGTGTCGGCACAGCTAGCTAGAGGTAGCTAACTGCTAGTTGCAAGTGACTCAGATAAAAGATGATGCGGCTGAAGGGGCGACAGTTCTTATATTGAGGGGGTCTCGGTTTTAGCCCCACCCCCAAAAAGATGGAAATTGTTGAAACTTACAGCTCCACAATTGAGTGTTACTCAACTCAACTTTATTTATTTTTGTCTCTCTATAACGCCGAATTTCACTCTATCGCTGTCAACGTAACCCCGGCGATAAACGAGTGGTTTCGCTGTGTTCTCTTGAAACCTTCATTCGACTCGACTTTCGCTCGCAAGCGTGTGCCTGGCAAAGTGCGCACATCGGCGGGGCGGAGGATGGTGAGACGGTGAGAGGAAGTGCGTACATTCCAAGCTAATCCTGATAGGACGCGGCGGGCCGGGATACAAGAACACGTCGGCCGGGGCATGAAACACATTGGCAGCGTTGACACTTTGGCAGCGATGCTTATTTATGAGGGGCTGCTCTAAGCTTGTTTACGCAGCGCTCGTGTGAAAGGACGCAAGCGCTGCGCGTGCACACGCGTGGCCCCAAGAATACGCGGCGTATTCTTTCAAAGAAACATCCTCCGAAGTGTGCGTGTGCGTGTGTGTGTGTGTGTTTGCTCAGTGGGAACAAAGACAGCAGTGTGTCCCGCAGAGAGCGAGAGTGGGCGAGACACATCCAGAGTATATTACTTATTTATCTAACTTAGAACTGTTTTATCCCACGTGCCATAAATCTAACAGACTCTCTGCCCCGCACACACGCACGTGCGTGTGCGCACACATCTGTAACATGTTAGCTATTGTGTTTCAAACACTGGCTTGCGTTTTTTCCTGCGGCTCGCGATAAATCATGAAAAGTCACGTATAAGTCTTGCCGTAACGATCAGATAACATTACGTCTTGTGAAAAATAGATCATTTTTCTTTTTTATGTGTGCCGCCGTCACTGTAATTTCCAGCAACAATGTCATAAATGACAAAATGTAGCGTTAGGTGTACGAATCCCTCGTTTATTGCGGGGGTTATGTTCCCAAAAGAACGGTGATCAGTGAAATCTGTGAAGTAGCCTTCTTTTATTTTTTTACAATTATTATGCATAAAATACCGTATTGAATGAAACAAAAGATTCAACATTTTTTTCAGGCCCAAGTATTAAAAAAAAGTATAAACGTTTTCTTACAAACAGCTAATAGTTTTCAGAAATACTGTGCAGAACGTTTCGTCGACATTGTTGGTTTTTGTCATGGAGAAAATTTGGCAAGCCGTACAGTGATGAGGCGCGGAGACTGTTGACCGTCTCGAAGCCAATCAGGATGCAGAACACAATTCACTGGAGAAAAAAAAAAAAAAAAAACAATTCGGCACAAAAAAATTCGTGAACCAGCGAAGCCGTGAAAGACGAAACGTGTTACAGCGAACGATTACTGCAAGTCCGAATTTATAGTTGCACCCCTTCAATGTCACAGCGGTGCCAAACTCGATTTTGTCGCAGGGCACTTTGGAGTTCGCTCGGAGGGCTGTTATGACAGTGAAACCAAATAAATGTTTAATCGCCTCATTGTATTATTACTTGTACACAACAAATTGATGGATGACTCGTTTTGAAATCACTCAAGTCAATCATAATATTTTCTTCAATTATTATTCAATTGAGCTTAAACAGGGGAACAAAATTATGGCCAGAGCTCGACATTATTTATCACGCATGATAATTTGACATTTCGGTCCAGATTTTGGCAAAGATCATGGAAGTTGACACGCATGATGTCCTTTCGCAACAAATGATGCGGCGTGCCGGATCTGGCCCCTGGGTCTTGAGTTTGACATCTGTGGTGGATGACCGTGTTCTGCCACAACAAGCCGGGGCGGCACTCAGCTCCAACGGAAGAGTTACAGTGCGATTAACAGAAAGATGGTGAATACATGCCGACGAATATTGTTGGATATTCTGTTTGTACTGTATGTGTCACTGAATAATTTGGTGATATCAAATGTCAATGGTTGGCTTGAACATTTTGATGTTTTCACATCCAAAGGTGAATTCATTTGAAGTGTCAGTTTTAAAGTCAATATTAATTGGGAGTGGCAAAGATTGTAAACAGCTTGAAGCAAGCACTCTGCATCTTATTTGGAAATTTGTGAGTGGGTGTGAGAACAGGCACAAAGGAATATTTTAAAAAGCCTTTTTTTTTTTTTTTTAATGTGCTCTCACGAGCCTGTCATTTCTCCTATTGGAGTAAGTCTGGAACGTATCCCGTACGATAAACAGGGGGTCATTGAAGATCAACGAACTGTAAAATTGTTGCCCAATCACCTTTCTTTTAAAAAACATATCGCTGAGCACATGGTCAGGATCCAAGTTCGATTTCCACAGAAATGAGGCGCATCTCAATGTGCGTATCGCTGAGTTTGCCAGTGTCCACTTTGAGGTGCTTGCTGAGGCAAAAAACAGCTGCTCAAACACACTCGCAGGAGGTGGATTTGTGCTTCATTTCTCTCCAGATTCTTTCAGTCTTTCGTTCCCGTGGCACTGTTGACATGCTTGAGAGAAGACGAGTCACGAGTGCACGCATGTTTTCTCACTTTTTTTCAGACGGATTACTTCCTGTTCTGCTCGATGTTACACTTCCTTCCTGCAAGGGGGCCAGAATCTTTACTCTGTTTGCTTTGGAGCTTTTGGAAAGCGCCCTGCACCAAGTTCATAACAGAGACTGCGCGACACACTTATTAAAAGCATTTATGATGGGAATGACAATGAAAAACATCCAGAAAAAAAAGATCTTATGTGTTCAGTCAATCCCAGGTTATCACAGGATACGTTCCAGACCCACCCAGGATAAGTGAAAATACATATAAAGAGAGAACACAGACAGTAACATGGAAAACTGAAAAGAGTTAAACTTTTTCAAACACATCACAACCGACAAACCCAAGTCCAATTTAAGTTGGGACACTAAAGACAGAAAACAATGTTTTAGAAAACATGTTTATGAGTTCCACACCGCTATGACCTCCAAAACTGGTCGAGAAACGGGCTGGCTTCATCAACGATATTTCGTTTTGGTTCCTTTCTCACAAAACATTGGATGTCAGCACCAGGAGTGAAGAATCACCGTCGTTGACGAGCAATGTGAAAATTTAGAGCGTCAGCCCAGCTAGCTCAGTCGGTAGAGCATGAGACTCTTAATCTCAGGGTCGTGGGTTCGAGCCCCATGTTGGGCGCAAACTCTTTACGATACTTTGTTGGGAACCTTGACCATCAGGCAGCTACCAGGACCACTCTGTGGTGGTGAGAGAACACCTACACACTCAAGAATAGACTGAATCAGATGCTTTGACTTCACAGCCATTCACACAAACAACCTCCAAAACTGGGAGAGAAACAGCTGGCTTCATCAATGACGTTTGCTTTTGGTTCCTTTCTCACAGAACATTAGATGTCAGCACCCGGAGTGAGGAATCGCCTTCGTTGACAAGCAATGTTAAAATTTAGACAGTCAGCCCGGCTAGCTCAGTCGGTAGAGCATGAGACTCTTAATCTCAGGGTCGTGGGTTCGAGCCCCACGTTGGGCGATAACTTTTTACGTTACTTTGTTGGGAACCTCGACCATCAGGCAGCGACCAGGACCACCCTCACCAGTCCGTGTTGGTGCCCAGAACACTCACCCACTCAACAATAGACTGAGTCAGATGCTTTGACTTCACAGTCATTCACACAATCGACTTTCCAAAACAACCTCCAAAACTGGTCGCGAAACGGGCTGGCTTCATCAATGACGTTCGCTTTTGGTTCCTTTCTCACAGAACATTAGATGTCAGCACCCGGAGTGAGGAATCGCCTTCGTTGACAAGCTATGTTAAAATTTAGACAGTCAGCCCGGCTAGCTCAGTCGGTAGAGCATGAGACTCTTAATCTCAGGGTCGTGGGTTCGAGCCCCACGTTGGGCGGCAACTTTTTACGGTACTTTGTTGGTAACCTCGACCATCAGGCAGCGACCAGGACCACCCTCACCAGTCCGTGTTGGTGCCCAGAACACTCACCCACTCAACAATAGACTTAATCAGGTTGTTTGACTTCACAGCCATTCACAAAATCGACTTTCCAAAACTGGTCGCGAAACAGGCTGGCTTCATCAATGATGTTTGCTTTGGGTTCCTTTCTCACAGAACATTGGATGTCAGCACCCGGAGTGAGGAATCGCCTTCGTTGACAAGCTATGTTAAAATTTAGACAGTCAGCCCGGCTAGCTCAGTCGGTAGAGCATGAGACTCTTAATCTCAGGGTCGTGGGTTCGAGCCCCACGTTGGGCGGTAACTTTTCACGTTACTTTGTTGGTAACCTCGACCATCAGGCAGCGACCAGGACCACCCTCACCAGTCCGTGTTGGTGCCCAGAACACTCACCCACTCAACAATAGACTGAATCAGGTGCTTTGACTTCAGGTGCCATTCACACAATCCACTTTCTAAAACAACCTCCAAAACTGGTCGCGAAACGGGCTGGACAACCTCCAAAACTGGGAGAGAAACAGCTGGCTTCATCAATGACGTTTGCTTTTGGTTCCTTTCTCACAGAACATTAGATGTCAGCACCCGGAGTGAGGAATCGCCGGCGTTACGAGCAATGTCAAAATTTGCCAAGTCAGCCCGGCTAGCTCAGTCGGTAGAGCATGAGACTCTTAATCTCAGGGTCGTGGGTTCAAGCCCCACGTTGGGTGGATCGTCTTCATGATGCTTTGTGTCAGTGAGACCATCAGACAACTACCTGGTGAGCCACGCAGGCCTCCTCACAGGACCTTGACATAATACCATGGTGTTTAATATTCAAAATACAATATCAACAAATGTATAAAAAAATATATATATTTTGGCCATCTGATTTATCCGTCGACCCTTAGTATGTAACACACACATGCATATGCACACAGAGGTACACGGGTGAGGGCTTGTCTTGAACTATGTCAAAAATTATCTCAGACATGATGACATCACCAACTAACGCTCGCTTATCAGCTGTCTTCTTGCCGCACCTTCCCTCACTGCCACGTTCATCTCCTGCTTTTTACAGCCCTCGGCGGACAGTCCTCCAAGTACCCCAAAGTGAGTGCGTGTGTGTGTGTGGGGGGGGGGGTGCGTTATTTATTGAGGGACAGAGAGGAAAGGCGTAAAGGCTAGATGATCTCAGCTTGAGTCTGTTTCATGTACACACCGTGCTTTGGCTCGTGTGAACTCGTCTCCACCTGACTTGAGATCAACTTGATGAATTGGACCGTTCGCCAAGATTGTGGAGATGTGTGTGTTAACACTCAGCAGCTGTGTAAAGGCCGGAGAAGTGGTCGTTCGGGGAGTTGTACAGATGTACCAAAAAAAAAATAAAGAAACAAAAAAAACAAAACCTAATGAGGCAGCCTGGTGACATCTTTATGTGGTGGACAGTAAAGGTTAGCGGTTATTGGTTGCCATGGAGATGGTGGACTGAGAGGGGGTGGTGTCATGGGTAGAGAAGTTACAATTAAAGTAAAATATCCATAAACATTGGGTCAAAGACAGCTAAGGCTCGATTATGGGCTGTCTCTAAAAGTGATCCTAATTATCCTGATGTATGGCGGCCATAAAGAGTCGTTTGTCCTCCATGAGCCCTGAAATCGTAAATGTTAGACCTATTCAATATTTTTGATGGCCACTAATAAAGTGTGTGGTCAACATTTAGTTGGGCCGAGCCGCAGACCGACTCCCCGATTCTAACTTTGAATATAATGAAAGCCATTCAGGAAGTTAAGCTAGCACTGCATTTTGGTCATCTGCTTCCATTCAAGACAAAAACACACATACCTCTAATTGGGCCGATTTTAAAAACTTCTTTCCCCCTTTCCCATCAAAATCAGCAAAGGCTCGATTCTTGGATTTCTCTGATGACAATTGTCAGCGATTATCGTCTGGTGTGAGATTTTTGAGTCATTTTTCCACGGACTAAATCGTGCAGTCGCGCTAACAGAGGCGTAGTGGAACCGGACTGACGTCGTTTAGGACTTAATGATGGCTAAGTGCGTTACTCTCAGAGCAGCGTCGGCGAGCACAAGTCGTTACCACTTCCAGAAAAACACACACACACACACACACACACACACACACACACACACACACACACACATATGGGCGCTTCTGAATCCGGCCCATTGCAGTGTTTTTCACGGCTAATGTGCTTCCCTAGCAGCAACGAGGTGCTATCTGATTGGCCAAATGCCAGGAAGGAATCGTTGTAATGCCAGGAAGTAATCGTTGTTGGCAACCTTCAGAATTTTTGGGGGGCATGTTTTTAAACATCATATCCTTGAATCCTTGCGTTAAAATAAGGATGGTTCTTTATTCTGGCACTTGAATGTGTGGAATTAAGTTCATATGACTATTATTAATATTACTTAGTTGTAGACATTAAATACGAGTCATGATGCGATTGTTCTTTTCGCCATTATTGTCGTCTGTGTGTGTGTGTGCGCGCGAGCGTATCCATGTTCTCATAGGCAGGTCATGTCTGGGTCAATCTCTCTGGCTCCAGCACTTCCCCGCTTTAACCCCTTCACATCCCCACACTCATCTTAACACACACATATGCACACACACACACACACATATACACACACTTTCACACACACAAGCACGCACACACATTTCTATTCACATGCGCACAATGGAAGCAATGTTGCATATGCACGTTGTGATGAGTACAAGTAGGGTATTTGAGCTCTAAAACGAGAATCCATGGCTCCCAAAATAAATTGACCGGGATTGAGAGTGGGGCACAACCGTCACAGAGAAACTTTTGTGCCATTTCCACTTGAAGTATTGAACACGAAAGTGTCATGCCATACAGTTGGCAGAAAAGAATCCGTATTTCTTTCTCTCTGAATTTCACACAGAATGCGGCTGTATGATAAGCATATTTACATATTAATTTAGGTCGATAATTCATTATACTTACCATTTTGCATAAATTGTACTAAACTACTACTGGAGCAGAATTTAGTCTGTATTTCAGCGCTGTGAGGTTTTTTTTTTTCTTTCTTTCGCTCTCTGCTTTCAGCGGCCTGAAGATACATCCATCCACCCATTTTCCGATCCGCTTATCCTCACAAGGGTCTCGAGGGGTGCTGGAGCCTATCCCACCAAAATGACTTTGTTTTCATTCATTTTCACGACATCCCCTTCAAAGCTCATTGACGCGCAAGCAGCAGTAGACATCAGGTTGCGCGGTTCCAAAATCAAACGCACACTTCCACTCTCCTGAGCGATCACAACAAAGTGAGAGAGTGTGGCGCACACGCCAGCACATCCCTGCAGACATTCCAGCAGTTTGCGGTGTGATTGATGGAGTCGGCAGAACTGGTCCCACTGGGATGTTCCCACTTAATTGCTGTCTGTCCACACACACACACACACACACACACACACATACACACACACACACACACACACACACACACACACACACACACACACACACACACGCGAGTGGTCGTTCGGGGAGTTGTACAGATGTACCAAAAAAAAAATAAAGAAACAAAAAAAACAAAACCTAATGAGGCAGCCTGGTGACATCTTTATGTGGTGGACAGTAAAGGTTAGCGGTTATTGGTTGCCATGGAGATGGTGGACTGAGAGGGGGTGGTGTCATGGGTAGAGAAGTTACAATTAAAGTAAAATATCCATAAACATTGGGTCAAAGACAGCTAAGGCTCGATTATGGGCTGTCTCTAAAAGTGATCCTAATTATCCTGATGTATGGCGGCCATAAAGAGTCGTTTGTCCTCCATGAGCCCTGAAATCGTAAATGTTAGACCTATTCAATATTTTTGATGGCCACTAATAAAGTGTGTGGTCAACATTTAGTTGGGCCGAGCCGCAGACCGACTCCCCGATTCTAACTTTGAATATAATGAAAGCCATTCAGGAAGTTAAGCTAGCACTGCATTTTGGTCATCTGCTTCCATTCAAGACAAAAACACACATACCTCTAATTGGGCCGATTTTAAAAACTTCTTTCCCCCTTTCCCATCAAAATCAGCAAAGGCTCGATTCTTGGATTTCTCTGATGACAATTGTCAGCGATTATCGTCTGGTGTGAGATTTTTGAGTCATTTTTCCACGGACTAAATCGTGCAGTCGCGCTAACAGAGGCGTAGTGGAACCGGACTGACGTCGTTTAGGACTTAATGATGGCTAAGTGCGTTACTCTCAGAGCAGCGTCGGCGAGCACAAGTCGTTACCACTTCCAGAAAAACACACACACACACACACACACACACACACACACACACATATGGGCGCTTCTGAATCCGGCCCATTGCAGTGTTTTTCACGGCTAATGTGCTTCCATAGCAGCAACGAGGTGCTATCTGATTGGCCAAATGCCAGGAAGTAATCGTTGTTGGCAACCTTCAGAATTTTTGGGGGGCATGTTTTTAAACATCATATCCTTGAATCCTTGCGTTAAAATAAGGATGGTTCTTTATTCTGGCACTTGAATGTGTGGAATTAAGTTCATATGACTATTATTAATATTACTTAGTTGTAGACATTAAATACGAGTCATGATGCGATTGTTCTTTTCGCCATTATTGTCGTCTGTGTGTGTGTGTGCGCGCGAGCGTATCCATGTTCTCATAGGCAGGTCATGTCTGGGTCAATCTCTCTGGCTCCAGCACTTCCCCGCTTTAACCCCTTCACATCCCCACACTCATCTTAACACACACATATGCACACACACACACACACATATACACACACTTTCACACACACAAGCACGCACACACATTTCTATTCACATGCGCACAATGGAAGCAATGTTGCATATGCACGTTGTGATGAGTACAAGTAGGGTATTTGAGCTCTAAAACGAGAATCCATGGCTCCCAAAATAAATTGACCGGGATTGAGAGTGGGGCACAACCGTCACAGAGAAACTTTTGTGCCATTTCCACTTGAAGTATTGAACACGAAAGTGTCATGCCATACAGTTGGCAGAAAAGAATCCGTATTTCTTTCTCTCTGAATTTCACACAGAATGCGGCTGTATGATAAGCATATTTACATATTAATTTAGGTCGATAATTCATTATACTTACCATTTTGCATAAATTGTACTAAACTACTACTGGAGCAGAATTTAGTCTGTATTTCAGCGCTGTGAGGTTTTTTTTTTTCTTTCTTTCGCTCTCTGCTTTCAGCGGCCTGAAGATACATCCATCCACCCATTTTCCGATCCGCTTATCCTCACAAGGGTCTCGAGGGGTGCTGGAGCCTATCCCACCAAAATGACTTTGTTTTCATTCATTTTCACGACATCCCCTTCAAAGCTCATTGACGCGCAAGCAGCAGTAGACATCAGGTTGCGCGGTTCCAAAATCAAACGCACACTTCCACTCTCCTGAGCGATCACAACAAAGTGAGAGAGTGTGGCGCACACGCCAGCACATCCCTGCAGACATTCCAGCAGTTTGCGGTGTGATTGATGGAGTCGGCAGAACTGGTCCCACTGGGATGTTCCCACTTAATTGCTGTCTGTCCACACACACACACACACACACACACACACATACACACACACACACACACACACACACACACACACACACACACACACACACACACGCGCGTAACAAGCATAGTTGGGCTTTCATGTGAACATCGCATTGTGACTTTCTGCTGCGGGGGATGCGCACCGGTGATCATTCAAAGAGCAAATGCACTTTTACAAAATTATCAAAGAATGTGTGCGCCTGTGTGGATCAGTGGTGGGAAGTAACTAGGTCCAAAAACTTTGCGATGGATCCGCAGAAGCAAGATCTGATCGTTTGGATCGGATCGGACGATATTTTTGCATTTTATGCACATTTTTTTTGATCAGCCGTTATGTCTTCAATTGCGCGACCGATCAATTACGTTCTTGATCGGCTCCGCCAAATAAGATGTTACAGCTGCAGTGCTTAGCATACATACATTAACTGGTGGAGGGTCCAGCCAAATTAATTTTCGCCGCTATTATAAGATTTTGCTGCAACCTGTCAATATGTCACTTTTGTATTAACTTGGAATGCTGAACGGTAAGACACTCGGTTGCTTCGAGGGGTTGCTTCTGGTAATCGGTCTCGATCTCCCTCGCTACTCCAGCAGGTGTAAAAGCCGTCTCGTAGCATCACATTCTTATGTGATGTTAGCTGTTGTCCTTATGTGTACGTACTGGCTTAGAAACACCACCCGTGTTGGGCAAAGCCTTCGTAGTGTCTTCAGGATCTCCTGAGTTTTGGATCACGCAGACGTTTACGGGATGCGAAGCGACCGCGAGTAAGTCAAGTGCCCCCCCCCCCAACCCCCCGCATATATTAGAGAGCATAACTCTGTGAACCAAATTGTCGAAAATTATACAGTGCACTGAGACAACTTCTGTTGAGGTTTGGCTTTATATACAAATAAACCTCATTTGATTAATTTTTTTTTTGCTTCTCAGTGCAAGCATGATGTAAGTTAAACAAAAGAGGAAGAAACCTATTGTGTCTGTGAGGACGTTTTTTTTTTCATTGTGCATTTCAATTTTGTTCCCCCGATATTTGGAATCATTTTTTAATTTTGTTAGTTTTATTGACGAATTTTCACAGGCTGCCTCAGTCTCTATTTCCTGCAAATAGCGCGGTTCACTGTGTATCAAAACTTTTGGACAGAAGCTGAATCAGTAATTCTATTTTTACACACGTATCTGTGCTTCTACCTAAGTACAGAGAGTAAGTATTTTAACCACATCGAGTGTGTATCACCACTGGATGTCTGTGTTTGTGTGTGCATGTGTTTTAAGTAGCGCCAGCATTACGGGGCTGTAAGAACACACTAAATGCAGGAATGTGAAGTCAGTGGAGCGATTTGACAAAAAAACCACAAACGCGGCGTAATTATAGTTCGCCTATCTGGACTCCGTGATTTGAACAGAATCCGTCTGCACCACTTCCACTGTAGTGTGAAAGCGACACGGCAATACGAAGTCTGCAACGAGTCATCAGGAAACGTGGCCAAGGCCGCATTCCAAACAAACATTTTGGCTTTGGGGATGCACATTTATAAATAAACGTGGTCACTGTTTGTAGCATGTACTTAAGATATTGATTACTAGGATGGGCAACTGAGACAGAAAAGCTGATGTTACTCTCAATAAGTCAAAGTGGGGTCCCCCAAGGATGCGTCCTCTCTCCGCCGCTCTTCTCCCTGTGCACCACTGACTGCACCTTAAGGCAGCTGTCAAACTCCTGATGTTTGCAGACGACACCACATTCATCGGCCTCATCAAAGACGGTGACGAGTAGGCATACCGACAGGAAGTGGAATAGCTGGCGCTCTGGTGCGCCCACAAAACCCTCCAGGTTCAAAACTGTAGAGATGATTGTGGACCTCAGGAAGCATCCTTGAGCCACAGCTGCCCCTCACATTGTCCAACTGCTCTGTGTCAATGGACGAGACTTGGGAATTATAGGCTCTCAGGACCTGGAGTGGGAGAGCAACATCAACTCCATTCTAAAAAAGGCCCCAGGAGATAATGTACTTCCTGATTGCCACAGGAGCCGTTGAGTCTGTTCTACACATCAGTCTTTGAATCAGTCCTGTGTTCTTCCATCACAGTCTGGTTTGGTACCACCACAAAAAAGGATATAATCCAACTATAACGGACAGTTAGGACTGCTGAAGAACATCAGTGGTCACCACCTCTTGCAGCTCCTACCCTCAGGTAGGCGCGATCGAACTACGCACACTAAAATGGCAGACTAAAACAGGGCCTTAACTCTTACTATCAACTCCCGAAATGGTTGACTCAAATACCATAACGGCACTGTGCAAATATTTCACATTCTCACATTCTCTTCAAGACCATTTTGAGGAAACTGAAAGACTCGCTTGCATAGTTCGACAAATAAGAGTTACAACTGTGCTTGCTTCAAGCTGCAAAACGGATACATAACATAAATATGTATATTTCAGCACCAGTAAGTTAACCCCTCCCCAAAAAAAAAAACAACAACAAAAAAAAAAAACCCATCTAACTTAAGTCCACCAGCTTAATATAATGTGAGACACCAAAGAAATTCTAATGAAAGTTAGGTTATTATAATAAATGTTACGGTATTAAAAATATTCATACAATTGCCACCTTAGCACACGTAGAGCAGCAACATATAAACAAGAACATACAACAATACTCACTGGCATAGGCGCTTGCGCTTAGTTGGGGACCTT
>NW_017805035.1:323885-416300 GCF_001891065.2 Hippocampus comes
CACTGCATATTAAAGTTTAGTGGTCAACCTGGAACGACATAAAGGAACATTTGTGACTCGAAGTGATCCTCACAACTGTGTGCTTCGAGGGAAGGGAAGGCAAATGTCTATCTTGTATGACGACGACGAAATTACTGACTGCAATGTCACGTCAAGTAGCGTCACGTGTAGTGCTACGTCGTGAAGGGTACAGTACATCTTGGCTTTGTTGTGCTTTGTGATGTGAAAAGCAGCAGCACAGTGTGAAGTTGAGACTCCTCCACTCTGGAAGTTCAACTTCCTCCACCGGCATCCCACAGGGAGGCCATTCAGCGCCGATGGCCGTTCCCCGAGGAGCGACAAGCTGACTGGACGCGACCCCGCCACACGTGTTATGCGTTACGTGTCGTAGGCTATTCATGAGCCAAACATGAACGGCTTCTCAGAAAGGGATGGCCGCTTTGTCCGCGAGGCTCATCTCTATTACGCCAGTCGCGAGGTCCGTGTCATTTTCCCGTGACTTTGGCTGCTCTTCCATGACTTTGACTTTCCCATCGTTTTTTTTTTCCTCCATGTTTTCCCGTACATATTGGCATGTCTTTGCCATATTTATCCTTGGCTTTCCTGTGTCTTTCATTTCTTGCAAAGCTTTTCACATTGTGACATAAATCTTTCCTCACTTATATTTTCTCTACGTTGTTCCCACAAGTTGGCGAGACAATGAGGCACACCTGGACAAAACACCAATGGCTGGAGAGAGCCGATTGGTCGACACGAGGGAGATGGCTGACAGGAACGGGGAGAAATCTAATCTAACCAAAGTCGTCAAAAATCTTCACCATGTTCGTCCAATGACAAATCCCGTCCTTCTACATATTTCCCATATCGTTACATCCTTCCAAATATTAACCATGTCCCACATTCTTCCATGTCCAGCAAGCTTTGTACTTTCCCATGTTTTTCACGTCAAGAAATTCTCGCTCTGTCCATCAATATTTAAAACTTGCACCATGTTTGTCTGCCGACAAAATGACAGGCTATGATTTACGTTAATGTCCAGTTAAGTTTCAAATGTGATCGGATCTCGGTGTCTATCCGCCATCAAAGTCAGATTAAAGACACGCTTGCAAAGGTTCATGAAGGTCGGTGACGGGAGCTAGCGGCTGTCGGGGGGGCTTAGAAGCACATTGAACTTTCCACTGGTGACAATGACAACAAATATGTGGAACATGTTTACATAATAGCCGGCAGCATTTGATGTGGCACAAAAATAGCCAATCAGATAATGCGGCGGCAGCGACATTAGCGCAACATTATGCTCGCATTAAAGCCCGTCAGCGCTCTGTCAACACAGCGCGCCGGCGCTTCTTTGGTTCACGCATGGCAATGTCGCGACTCTTAAAACACTCTTTACCAGCCGATATGTTAAAACCTTGGGGAAAAGTAGGATAAGCGGCACAATGTTCCACATGAGACTGATTAGCTCCAATTCATCTTTTGTTTACTGTGACCACACACACACACACACACACACACACACACACACACACACACACACACACACACACACACACACACACACACACACACCATTTCGGACGAATCCTGCATTCAATGTTTTATAGAGAAGTGCTCAGGACGTTATGAAGGGAATTTCAGGAAAGAAAAAAAAAAAAAGAAAACAAGAATACAGACGTGTTCAATAAAGCTAAACAAACAACAATCTAATGCAGAGTTCCAAAACAATAAAAATGTTTGTAATGCATTGCAGACTAAGAAAAATAGCACTCAGTAATGACGCAGTTAAATAGTATGCAAAGAAAGAACTTGCTTTTGTCACATTTTTTAACATTTCAATTCAAATGAGCATGCTGTTGCTTCTGGTGTGCGCGCTTTGGCAACCTGGGACAGTGCAACACAAATATATGGATATGCTGTACATGGGGACGTCCCAGCTTCTCAGCATGCCGTGTTAATAGTTGTTCTTCACAGAGGATAAAGAATATATGCCTATGAGCATTGTTATATTATCTGGCTATGTGTGTTGCTCCACTGGTTGTGTTCAAATATCCATTTCTTAAAGGATTATGAAACCCTACTGCTGATGCTCTGTTATCTTATATTTGGTGTTTTGTAGTGTTTGTCAGCATGAAGTGAATCTGACTTATCAAAAGCAAAGCCACGTAGTTGCTTTCAACGCACGACGCGTAATCCTCACTGAATGACCACATTTGGTTTTCCTTGCATTGCATCATAGCATAAAGTAAACATTACCACTTGGTTTCCTGCCGATGAGGACATTTGTCGGACATTTATCCACCAAGCAAATACTCCTCAGGGGACGTTGGGTGCGTTCTGGGTTTGCGAGGTTCAGGACACCCACGGAGGGCGAGATAGAGCGGCCTAACGTGAATATAGTTATTTTGAGAACGACGCACTGAATATGTTTGAGTTGGGACGCATGCTCCAGAAAACCAGCTGTAATTTAGTCAACGCACCAATTTAAAGGCCACGGAACCCCCCCGGAGAGGCAAAAATACTAACTCCTGCGGCGCTCCAACGTGCAACTAAAGCTAAAAACATAGAATTTAAACATTTCACCCCCCAACCAAATTACCAGAAGCCAGCCCTCTACTCGATGGCGAGGCGAGAGATTTACTGCTGACTGGCGGAAAAAGTAATACGTGACGCCATACCTTCACGTCCGCACACCAGTTCCTGGTTTTATGACACTCAAATAATTAGAAACTACAGTAGAAGAGCGCATCAAAAAGAAAAATATTCCAATGTAAAATAGAATGCTTGCCAATAAATGAGTGTTTCAAGTGTGTCATACCACATACAGGCAAAAAAATTGGACAAGACGCCAGTCGAAGAATTGGTCAAAATGTAATTTCATGGCGCACGTAGCTATTAAAAAAAAAAACATTGACGTTCACATTCAGTTTCGAACAAATTAGAATCAAACCCCAAACCTGAGAACTGTGAGGCAGAAGTGCTACCCACTTGTCCGCTGTGCTGCCTGTACAACATTCATGTGTCAAAATGCTCTACTGTCACATCAGCAAGGACACCATGCCTCAAGCTGTTTGTGTACACACGCACGCACTTACTATTACTGCAGTTAACCGTCGTGACCTTGGTCAAACTCAGGTAACAGCTTTGACGCAGCTGATGGACGAGCTCCACCATCATGCTAACACTTTCAGCTAATTGTTAATGTTGCCTGCTAATAGGTACCATCCTGTGCGCCAAATAAACATTAGCCAGCCTTGGATGCTAACAGCGCATGTTTGTGGCTAATCTGAATGTGCGGCTGTGTTTCCACAGAGTTTGAATACGCTGCCGCGTGCCCTTGGCCATTAAGAGATGCTATAGATAGGCACGCTGCTAGCAATTAGCAGACGTTACAAATGGGCCTTCTGTTAGCAATTAGTAATAAATAAAACAGTAGCTGCATTGTGAGGGTTCAAATAGAGAACTAATGCATGTTCGTGCGTGTGTGTGTGTGTGCGCGCGTGTGTGTGTGTGTGTGTGTGCGCGCGCGCGCGCATGGTGTTTAATCCCAGGTGGGCTGCAGAATCGGAAGGAAGACGTCTTTGAAGTGTGTCTTAAAAAGACTGAACATATGAAAGGATGGTGTAGGTGGTTCCTATGTGACGGCCCGCCCACAAGACACCTTCTGATGCCTTTCAAGTCAATCAAAAGTCACTTCCTGTCCTGAAACTACACACGCTGTTCATCAAGGCGAATGAGGTGAACAGAGGGACGCCAGAGCCTCGGGCCATGTCTGCTTAATATGGCGGAGACGGGAGTGGTGGTGCTATGAAATCGAGTGCTTCACACTAAGGTGAATCCCCGTCCTATGGCACATTTTCGAACGGTCGTTTTGATGTGTTTTCACATTCCTACAATCGGAATTGAGCAATATGTGCCATCAGTGCAGTACCAAAATGTGCCACAACATGGCGGGCAGCACTGAGGTCCGCTTAGAAGATGCGGCGTAATTGACACCAAGAAGAAGAGGCCGATCAGCTCCCAAAATGATCTGCTGTCACAGTTCCCACAGATGTGTTTGCGTGTCGTGTGCGTGCCACACGCCCTTTTCTCATTATTGATGACGCCAGGGAGGATGACCACTAAACACACACGCGCATGCACACATGATAAGCCACAGGTGTCGAAGTCCGGTCCTCGAGGGCCGGTGTCCTGCATGTTTTCCATCCCTCCCTGCTGCAACACACCTGATTCAAATGATCAAGATCACTATCAGGCTCCGATAGAGCTTGCTGATGAACTGATCATTTGGATCAGGTGTGTTGCAGCAGGGAGGGATGGAAAACATGCAGGACACCGGCCCTCGAGGACCGGACTTCGACACCTGTGTGATAAGCTAACTAAGGTTAAGCCCATCAAAGAGAAACTAACCTTCCTGCTGTAGGCAAGAAACCAACCTCAGTGCATTTCAATGTTGATGAGTGTGTGTGTGTGTGTGTGTGTGTGTGTGTGTGTGTGTGTGTGTGTGTGTGTGTGTGTGTGTACACATGCATGTATGCACACATCTTCTTGATCCACTTCCTATTGTCACATTGGTGACGTGTTTGGATGAAAGTGTGCTGCTTTCAATGACAAGCTGCCAATTATCATCCTGAGGAAGAGGAGGGGGGAAGAGGAAGAGGAGGAGGAGGAGGAGGAGGGTGGAGTACCTTTCTTGGTTTTTTTTGAAGGTTGTTTCTTCTTGATGAACTTGGTGGCGTCCTGAGGCTCTTCCGTCTCATCTCCCGCCAGCTCTGCGATGGGCTCCACGCCGCCTGAAAGGCAGAAGTTAGGATTAGTTTTAGGACTAATTTTGATGGATTCTGATACTTGGCAGAACGAAATTCAGAATAGGCAGCTGATTAGTTCAAAAAATAAAATGAACATGATTTTTTTTTTCCATCCCTTCACACTTACAGCAATAAATATATGAATTATAGACAGAGCATTGTTTTACCATCATTTGGCCTAGTTTTTACTTTCTGCGTTGTGTGAGTTTTTTCACATCTCTGCTCATGAAACGACCTTGCTTGGAACTGGTTGTTGTTTAAATATTATGCATATATCCTAACAGTCCTGGTGAACGTTGAGAATAAGTGGGGGGAAAAAAAAAACTTAAGAATGAAGCTTGAGAGGCATTTTATGATGTCAGATGATTGATCACAGAAGAAAAAGAAACACCATCGAATAACATGAGTGTGAATGAGTGTGTGGCTGCGTGTATGTGTGAGAGAGCTAATCCCCGATGGGAATCCGGGGATCACTGAGGGATTTAAGGAGCTCCTGAGATGGATGAATTGGACGCCTTGTCTGCTGTCCGTCCCTCCTCCCTGTCTCCCTCTGTTCATCATCGCCCTCCTCATCTCCCCCCCCCGTCTCCTGCACCTCCTCCCTCCCTGCGTTGTCCACCAAGTGCTCCTCTACTTCACCCTACCATGCTTTCTCTCCTCCTCCTCCCTGCTTTCCCCTTCTCCATCCTCTCCTCCTTGCACCCCCCCTTCTCCCCCTCTTCCCCCCTACCCTCATGGCTCCTGGCTCACTCCTCATTTCCTCTCATCCCTGACGATCATTCCCAGTTTCACGCTGCTTTCCGTTAACATCCACGGCACACATGTTGCCTTTGTGTCCCCTTTCCATGCGTGTGTGTGAGAGAGTGTGTGCTGTCAATGCACGTAGAGGAGACTGCAGACTGCATGTGCGTCTGCTATCATGTCGACCTTAAGTTGTCTGAGAATGTGAGTGTCCCCAACCCCCTTTGGTTGTGTGTGTGTGTGTGTGTGTGTGTGTGTGTGTGAAGATTAGCCTAAACCCTCTAATATTTATCCTGGCCTGTTTAAAGCCACTCTTGTTCAGTTTGGTGAGAGCGCAGCATGTGGGACTCTCTCTCTCTCTCTCACACACACACACACACACACACACACACACACACACACACACACACACACACACACACACACACACGTTTGAAATGGGATATGCTTCGCTCTTAATTGGGCAGGTGTTTTTCTAAGGCCATAGACTTTTTGGCATCCCCCCTCTTCAACGCTGTCTAACAATTTTGGTGGGAATGTGTGTGTGTGTGTGTGTGTGTGTGTGTGTGTGTGTGTGTGTGCGCGTGTGTGCGCGCGCGCATGGACCTCAGTCTTATAACTAGAAAAGGGGGCCGCTTTTAGGAGCTGTTGCTCCATGTGAAGGTGAAAGACGCACGCACGCACGCACACACACAGCATGAGACACCACAAAATGGAAAGTGAATACAATTTCACAATGAGAAATAAAAGTGCTTTTGTTATGTCAGAAACGTTTTAGTTGTCTACTGTCTGTCTGGGTCGGTTCAATGTTTCCATTGCTGTTGCTGTCAGGTGTAATGCCCCAGAGTCATGGAATTTTCTCAGTCATGGTGAGTCACTTCCGAGTGTTTGTTTGTTGTTGTGAATATTGTTTGTAGGGGGACTTGGCTCATTTAGTATTGGTGATTGCATCTTTGTATTTTGTAAGTCGTTGCTCTTGAGTTCTCCACACCCCACAAAAACCTTCCATTTGTCACAGTTTTAAAATGTAATCTTCTATTTTAATATAAATTTAAATCCTCCCTTTGTGGGTCAAATGAACCTGGTCTAAAGTTTTAATCCCTAAAAACTATGAGAAAATCAATCAAAAAAAAGGTTGTGATCTTCTGCTTCTGATGCTGTCTTTTAAATAATTTAATTATTTAAAACTAATATTTTCTTTATGACTAAAATGCACAAAACATAATCGAGGGCTAAATCTGAAAACTTGCATTGCGATTCCATTGTTAAACTAAAAACTGTTGGTCAATTTAGCTCTTTTACTCAGACTTACAATATAAAGCGCCATGTTACCATTATCTGTCGAAAATCAAGAGTGGGCGGGACAGAGCGCAGTCAAAAAATGGTGCGCTGTTTTTTTTTTTTTTTTCCCCTTCCCTGATGCTAAAGATGAAGAACATCATTCATGGAATGTTTGAGTCGGGACATTTTTGCACTTGCGTTGTCCGAAAAGACAGACAATGTGGGTTCCGCTTGATTGCACTCAAAAAAATGTGCAAAATAAAAATAAACAGAAGGGTTTGGGTGCGTCAACAACAGCTGGAAGAACGCTTGGGTTGGACGGTTTGGGTTTGTCATCCCAGCGACACTCTTGTGGAGCGAGCGCGTCGGCTGCATCCCAAAATACTTCCAACGTGTGGTTTGCTTCTCATCAGCACATTCCTGCTTTATTCCGGGAGGCTGCGGCCTCAACGTGAGGGTGACACGGCTGTGCGGACAGCTCCAATTTGCCTGCGGCCTTCGCGCTATTTACAGTACATATACACACAGACACGCACACACAAATAAAGACAATACAGGAGGAAGACACATTCCGCCATACCAAATCCACCAAGAACGTGTAGTTCTCGGAATATTACTGGCAGAAGCGGCAATGGTTCTTGCTCTCTGTAGCAGGGCTTGGTGATTATGTAAAAAATAATTACGACAATTTTGATTGATATTTAAATCACGTTTAATAAACATGATTATGTATCCATACAGCTAAAGCTGTTGTGAAATCCCGATATAAATAAAGATGTCACGGGCACGGTTATTCATTGGATCAAATTCATTCAGATCAGGAAAAATACACACGTGTTAGCATTGTCATATTATTGCCTGTCTGCCTTGTCTATGCATAATTTGAAGGACTATGACTCTCCAAACTTCATGCTAACTTTCTATGAGCTAAGATTTCCCTATGAACTGCTAGCATTAGCATTAGCTGTGGCCAAAATGAGGCATGTTGTGTTTTTAAAACATACCATGCGTATAATTATTTCTTTTGTGTGTTTAGTTCTACAGTAAACTCCAAGTGGGCTGTCATTAAAAAAGCACTAGATGCCAGCAACACTGTGCATTCAGGGTGCTTTCACAACGTAGGAAACTGCAAACAATCACGCCACTATTTGACACATTCATTGTTTTTGTGATCATAAGAAGCCAAAATCTAAATCACGATTAAATTCCATGTAGCTGCTCAGTAGCACTCTGTAGTTAGGTTGACAGTAAAGATATGTGATGTGTCAGAAAAGATTGTGTTCAAAGTACAAGTATTGATTGAACTCCTGCACTGAAGTAAAGTACACACCCTGAAAGGGACAGTGGTCCTTTGATTTCAGAGTGCCCCACCTCTAGAGTTTTCGAGTTGTCACTCGGTTGTTTTGTCAGCCAAAATATCAGTTCCAAACAAGCTTCAAATATGCCTTTGCTTGAGTTAAGTGAAAAAGAAAAATGGAGCAGTTAGTGCACTGTCATGCTCTCACATGTGGGTGAGGAGAGCCACATTTGCCACACAAATACAAAATGAGAACACGCGCAAGGAGCTGCTGTACATCAACATCAAGCTGCTTTGAGATGGTTTTTAATAGCCTTTCGCTTTAACATTCTTGCCTATAATTTTCTTTCTAATGTCTTGAGACAACTCTCTCATTCGCTTGCTTTAGTCCACATTTCGTGTGGTACACACCATGTCACCAAACAGCAAAGTGACGACTTGTCACACTATAAATAGGTTGGTTGACTGATTACAGTGTCCCACTGTAGTTCCCTTGGTCCATACAAGGAAAGGTTTTCCAAAAGTTACATATTCTGGCATAAGATTCCTGGACCTCTTAAAAATACACCCGCGCCCCCACCTCAAACGCTCTGATAAGCAGTGCCTTCTTATGGATGCAAGAACCTTCCGAGGAACTCAGTGTGTTCATCTGTAACCCCACTATGTTTTCGTGTGTGTGTGTGTGTGTGTGTGTGTGTGTGTGTGTGTGTGTGTGTGTGTGTGTGTGTGTGTGTGTGTGTGTGTGTGTGTGTGCGTGTAGATGTGTGGAAAACGTCTACAATATTTGATATTTCCTGGAGGAGGCGGAGGCTTGTGTTAATTATTGATCGGCTGGCATTTATTTTTAGAACTGCAGGGAGCTCCACTCTTCAATTTGTATACGCCGCAGAGACACAACAAAGACAGCTGCACCAAGACCTGACACACACACACACACGCACACACGCACACACGCACACACGCACACGCAGGCTACTTTACATGATCTAAACGCACAAAAATGCGAGCGCATATGCACACAAATTTACATATTCTATCTACACGCACGCACGGGCACACACACAGCCAGCCCATCCTCTCCCTTCTCTTTCAGTCTAAAATAGACATTGGCCTCAAACCACAGCTAGCAGCACAGCACTGTGAAAATAACACGCGCGCGCACACACACACACACACACACACACACACACACACACACACACACACCACAAACTGAAAAACAGTACAAATGTGTAACTGGGTTTTGTTTGTTGATAAATAACCATAAAGAGAAAAATTTGAGCGCAAACAGCTACGAGAAAGCACATTAACAGTGCTTACCTTGAAAAACAAAATCACATTGAGTGTCTCGTAGCTGCATATAGCACGTAGCTGCTCGCGTTTCGTCTTTTCATTGACCAATAAATGCAGGTCAAACGTGTTCATAAAACTTCTGCAGAGACCTAATAAATGTTTTCAAACAAGCGTGTGAATTTTACATTGGTGCACTGTAAAAATGTCTTGACCTCAAAAAGTGACGTGATGCTACCACAGGAAGGATGTTTATTTTTAATTAAAAGACATCTCAGGGAAACAGCATTCGCTCCAACCAGCCCCACACGTCTAAAAATGGCCGACTAAAAATGCCTACTAGTGTCCAGGCAAATCCGAATTTAGTATTGTGCCACAACATGCCAACCAGGACTGAGGTCTATTGGAAGAGGTGCATTGCAGAGCAAGAAGCCGAGGCAGAGAAGGTCCCCAACTAAATTCTAGTGACAGCCATTGCGCCCACAGAGAACAGAGAATATATGCCTGTGTTAGAGGAGCAGCTGTTTGGAGGTCTGTGACTATTGTAGCATCTATGCTACTTTCTGTTTGCAGTCCTATGTGTGTTTCACATTCTACAGTATGTTAGCATGAGGCTGACAGACTACTGTTAGACAAAGTTAAATGATTAGATTTTGGTGTTTGACGCTTTCATGCACCCTGTAACCTGAGAACATGAAAAGCTGTCCACTGTCAAGTGTCCGTGAAAGGGTTGAATTTATAATGTTGGATTCTCTTTTGTTTTAGGCGTTGGTTTTACAGTAAACTTCAACTGGTAGTAACACACAGCTTGAAGCAAGCACTCCTATTTGCAGAACTGTGTAAGCTGGAGTCTCCTTTTCCTTTCCTCAGAGTGATTTTATATGATATCCTTCCATTTCTTCACAACGAGAGTGAGACCAGATGTTAAGGAATATTTTTAAAACTGCTTTGATAAGTTTAAATGTATTGTAATACATTTAAATGTGTTTCAAGCATTTGGGAGGGGTGAAATTAAATGACAAAAAATTAAATGGTCTCTCTAAATTGTCCATTTCCACCTTTCACAGGTGAGTCTGGAAAATATCCCTCGCAAAGAACAAGGGCTCACTGTAAACAGCGCCTATCCATAAACCTCTAGGATCGATAAAGCTACAATTATTGATATTGTTGCTTTTATGTCTACTTTTATTACCCTGTGTGACCATCTTAGCCTATATGTTGAACTGAGGAATGTTCTACCACCCAAAAGCTATCATTTACACTCAATTACACAGAAACACCCAGGCCAAGTGGGGCTTTTTGTGCACGATGGGAGCATATGTGGGCGCGCGTGCGTGTGTAGAGAAGTGGAAATGTTTGCCGTTGGTGTTGTTGGAAAAATAAACAAGTGTGTACCTCTACGGCTGGGTGAAAAAGAAACATCTGAGACGGCAAATAAATTACTGCTTATAGGCCTGTTTGTGTGTTTGTGTGCGAGAGAGAGAGAGAGAGAGAGAGAGAGAGAGAGAGAGAGAGCACATCGGCTGTGAGCCAGAGGCGACAAGGAAACACAAATGTAAACACACACACACACACACACACACACACACGCACAGAGTTAATGAATTGACTTGTGGTTCTAATAGAATAGTTACAAGCACGGCTTCACAACCAGACTTTAAAGTTTTATAGGACTCTCAGAGGCCTGATGTCACACATGCGGAGGAAACGAGGGTGCAAGGGGAAGAGGGAAGAAAAGAGAAAAGGTGAGAGGAAGAGAAGGATGGAGAAGTAGGGAGAGCGAAGGAGATGAGTTGATATCGGCACATTGGGGAAAGTGTGAAGGATCGGTGGTGGAGCTAAAGAAGGCGGGAAAGGAGGACAGAGGGTGACAGGAGGAAAGAGGATAGGGAACAAGGGCACGAGAGGAGGAGGAAAATCGGAAAGAGGGCGTGAAGAAAGGAAGGAAATAATAGAGAAGGATGAGGGACTGCGTGGGAAGGAAGGATCTGGGAAGTAGGGAGTGAAATAAAGAGGGAACAAATGACAGAAGATGCTCGAGGAGAAGGAGGGAGGAGGAGGGGGCAGGAGAACAAAGGAGCTAAGGGAGTAAGGTGGAGTGAGTGAGGGGCAAAGAGAGAAAAGGAAAGAGTAAGCATTGGACTCTAAAGAGAGGAAGTGAAGGATGGGAAGAGTGGAAAAGAAGAGAATGAACTCTAGGAAAGAGAAAAGGAGCAACGAAAGAAATAGAAAGGAGAGCAGCCTAGAGAAAGTGGAAGTGAAGGATGGAGGGATTAGAAGCAGGGGCCAGAGGAGACCAGGAAGGGAGTGTGGTGGGGATGGAAGTAGTCAAGAGAATAGGATGACAGGTAAGGAAGAAAGGAAGGACCTATGAGAAAAGGGAAGTGAGGGAAGGAGGAGGCAATGGAGGCAAAGGGGTCAAGGACAAGAGAAAGGAGTAGGAAGGAGAAATGTGTCATCAAATCTGACTTTTAACACGGGCAGATCGAGTGGACTCACCGGGGCCCGCCAGGTTCTGGACCTGGGCGGGTACCGGGGCGTTGGCCTCGGAGGCCAGTGAGAGGCGTCCCCCTTTAGCCAGACGCTCACACAACAGCGTGATGTGCTTCTTGAGGCGGGCCGTGTCTCGGGGCAGGCCCAGCATGGGACCCCCGGCCTGGGCCAGCGTGGTGGCCTGGTCCTTGGGGCTGCGAGACAGACACGTCCTCAGGAGGTGAGACACGGCCGCGTCGCAGCTCTCCTCCCAGCCCTGAGGGGGGAGACGCG
The DNA here is from genome assembly GCF_001891065.2 of Hippocampus comes. Lineage (NCBI taxonomy): Eukaryota > Metazoa > Chordata > Actinopteri > Syngnathiformes > Syngnathidae > Hippocampus > Hippocampus comes. The sequence goes on from NW_017805035.1 coordinate 336,066, forward strand.
GAGGGGCGAGGGTCACTTTGATGCACTGTCATCGTGTTTTGCGTGCGCGCGACCACGCAAAACACACACACACTGGCACACACGCAGTTCCTCACTCGCTCGTATGGCACACTCGGGCGCACAATTATTCACCCACTCACCCAAGAGCAAACACACACACGCTCACAAAGTCAAGGTTACTGAGGGAGAGTGTACGTGCGTGGGGGGGACACTATGTGGTTGTGTGCGTGTTCATTTTCTGGAACTGCTGTGTGTGTGCGTGTATGTCTGTGTGTGTGTGTGTGTGTGTGTGTGTGTGTGTGTGTGTGTGTGTGTGTGTGTGTGTGTGTGTGTGTGTGTGTGTGTGTGTGTCTTAGTTGTGTGTGTGTGTGTGTGTGTGTGTGTGTGTGTGTGTGTGTGTGTGTGTGTGTGTGTGTGTGTCTTAGTTTTTCCATTGCACTGATCAATCCTTTGAACCTCTCATTACCACTTTTACTATTCTCAGCCTCCGATGACAATAACAAAAACAATTTCTCTTACACACACACACACACACACACACACACACACACACACACACACACACGCACGCACAAAAGAGAACAACTACAGTGGTACCTCTACTTACAAAATTAATTGGTTCCGGAAGAAAAAAAGTAGAGACGCATTTTCCATGTAAATGCCCTAATTCGTTCCAAGTTCCCTCACAATTCAGACATAAATGTTTCCTAAAGCATAAAATTGCATCAAAATATGTAACAAATACATGTTACAATTAGATTATTGCACAATAAATGAGTTGTGCATGATGTAAAAAACAAAGAATAGTGTAAAGAATAAAAATGATGATCATTTAACTTTTAACTGCATCCTCGTTTTTTGCCCTCTTTAGTCCATGTTCTCTCTCAGAAGTGGTTTTTGCCTGTAGTTCTGTCAAGAACTGATGATGTTTGCTTTTGTCGGCGTTTAACAATCCTCCGAAAATGTCCAAGGCGAACGTCAGCATAGTGAGCGATCACCCGACTGGTGAACACTTTTTCTGGGTGATTCACATTTTCGTAAAACTATTGGAACACCTCATGGCCCGAGAGACGAATGACGCTGCATAGAAACATCTCTATTTTTCTATCTGCACGTATAGACACATACGGCAGGGGTCCCTCTAAGCCAATGGGATGCCAGGATGATGCTTGGTAGTAGCCAATGGCAGAGCAGCTCTATGTTGCGTTCATGAAACTCGCAGCTGCGATTAACAGCCCATACTGTATTTTTACCTTTCGTATCTTGAAATTTCTTTCGTAACAAGAGGTAATATTTTGCTGTTGAGGCGTTTAATAACTTGAAATTTTCATATCAAGAGACGTTTGTAAGTAGAGGTAACACTGTACCATCAGTAACTTGACACTCAGACAAGCTAAAAAGTGCATTGATGTGATCGCCGTCTTGCGAAACACCACTGCAAACTCTTTCTCTCCATCCAGTACAATAGTAATCTCAGAGACAGTTTCGTGAGGCTCCACCAATTCTATTTCACATTTGGAGTTCCTAAAGAGAGAGCATTACGTTTTGCATTGAGAAGCGACCTCCACCAAGCAATCAGGCACGGTGATGAGGATGATAAATGTTCCAGTCATCATGGCTCTCAAAACACACCGGGCCGGAGTCAACAGTGCATCGAGTGAAGACGTCTTAAATGTGATCCAGCTGAGCTACACAAAAATTCCAGAAATCTTAAAAAAAAAAAAAAAAAAAAAAAAGAACACAGCTGCAACGAGCTTTTTCTCTTTCTGCCCCCATAAAATTTGATGGAGACCAGAGGTGGGCCGCACTCACTTGCTAAAATAGATTCAAGTGTGCGAGTGAGAGGGGGAAAGATGAAATGATATGAGGATGGATGGGAATGTCTTTCTCGGTTTTCCTTCTTTCTCCCACTTCCTCCATCCCCAACTAAGCTCCAGTAACAGAGTATGTAGCTGTGAGAATTACTCTAAGCTCTGCTTTTATGGGTTGCTGCTCAGCGTGTCTTAAAAGTAGTATGCTAATTTACATTAGCATATTTATGTCATTTTGGTTGAAGTGTTAGCATTCTGTCGCCTCAACATCTAGATATTTTTTTTCTTCCTCCAGACAATAAAACAAGTGAGGGACATGGTCAAGTCCATAAATGTTGGGACAAGGACGCAATTCTCATCCATGAGCCAAAAAGATTAGAATTGTGTCGATGTTCCAGTATTTATGGCCCTGACTGAATTTTTCCAGAGAATTCTACACTGTGAGGAACTGATTGTGATCTGGATGGAATCCTCAGGAGATGGTGAGGAGATCCAGCGTAGTACAGCTTGTTCTCACACAGTCGTGACTGCTCTTGGCCTCCGCCGATGATTTTCCCAGACCAGACAGATCAGGACATCATGTTGTCTGTCTGGAGCGTTCGCCTGCTCGTTGGGATCGCTCCAAGGCACTGCGTTGGGCCGGGGTTGAACTTTTTTTATTCGCAGACAGCCAAGACTTTTTTTGTTCCTAATCACACCTGACATCCTTGTCTCACTTGTTCATTTTATCAATGTATCAAATGAAGGGCAACAGGTCTAGACATCCTCCGACAAATGAATGTTGAAGTTCAATAAAAGCTACGGGGAAGATCAGGGCATGCTTTGAGACGGAGGTGTCAAAAATGTTTTAGATTCATAAACACACAAAGTGCAGATACCTGAAAAATCTACTGAAGGGTAGTTACGAAAAAAAAAAGTAGACGAGCAAAGCATCTGTACTTTGTTGCGTCCTCCCTCCTCTGGTAGTATCTACTTCTTTTCTTCAGAATCGTATAATGCTGCCTCTTCCTTCTTTTGAGTGTGGAACATCAGCTTCTTGTCTGTCATCGAGTGGTCTCCTTGACCCCCCGCTCTCAGCTCTCTCTTCTTCTCTCCTTTCTTCTTTCAACTCTCTTGTTCTTCTGGCTCAGTCAGCGTGTGTGCGGTTGGTTATTAGAGGCTTGATGACCTGTCATTAGGACTCATTAGGGGCCTATCAGCATGGCAGCAGGCAGGGGGAGAGGACACCAGGGAGGGCTAGAGGGGAGGGAGGCAAACTGGGAGCGCACTCACCTATCCGAAAGTGTGTGTGTAAGAGAGAGAGAGAGAGAGACAGTGTGAGTTTGCGAGTGAGTGAGCATGCCTACCAATTGTGGCGTGTCGTGCAGCAGCGGCAGCATGGTGGCCTCCAAGATGTTGGTCTGCTCGGGGGTAAGGCCCTGCCACAGTGACAGCAGCAGCACCAGTAGCTGCGTGGAGCTCCGCAAACGCACGAAGGCCTCCTCCAGCTGACACGCGTTCTCCTCCGCCGCCTCCGCCAGAGACATCACCTGGATGGCCACAACAACAAGTCATTACTTCTTCCATCACTATATCAGGATTTTTAGCATGTGGATGTGACCTCAACCACATACGAAACTACCCAGACTCTCCATATGTTCATGAGTGCTGCATTCCATGTCATTCCCTCAATCCGCAACGCCAGCTGTTCTATACGTCAAGCTCAGATGGGAACTTCTCAAAGCAAAACAGGTCCAAGGATAAAGTCAAAGGTTCAACCTGAAAACACGTCCACAGCCTTACTCATCCTTCCTTGTCTTCGGAGGTCGAGGGCTGACACATGAGCCAGACTATGGACAGCTACTTCCTTACCAGCCAGTTACCAACATAGCGGCCGGTGAGGATGACAAGGCTGGAAAGAGATCTCAAAGAGATTTTTTTTTACCTTCTCTTTTCTTTGTAATTCCATGTGTCAAGGTACACATCAAAACAAATCACATCATTCCATCTATCCATCCATCCATCCATCCATATTTTTTCAGAGGGCATCAAGTATTACTTTATGTTAGACTCATATCTGATAGCTACGCTAGCATTGGTGAGGAACGCCTGCTTAGCACAGCGTTCAGCTCAACATCCAGACGAGCACTCAAGACCCGGGGCCCCGTGTCACGTCCTTGCGGTGACCTAGAAAACGGGCAAACAAAAAGTGAACGCCAGCTTTGAGATCAACGTTTAAAGGTGCAACTTAAGACCTCGAGTGAGTTGAACCCTGAACCTCGGCTAGGGTCCGTTCCGAACATGGTTAACGAGTGATGACGGAGCGATAAGGACGACAAGCGAGGACAGGCCCAAGGCCCGGGAGAAAGCAGATCCTGGACTAATGGACCACACTGACTTGACGAATGGATCCAGAACATTTGTGAAGATAATACCCAAAAAAGGAAAACGTCATGCCAAAGTCAACAACTGCAACAGGACACCTGGACTCAAGTGTTTGGACACAAATATAGGCGGGAAAAAAAACCAAAAAACTGTCATTACCACTGAACGATGGACGGACGGACCGATACATCCGGCGAGGGAAATTAGATCCCGACATGGAAACTGTTTTGAGCACTGATTCGATATCCTTGATAGCCATTTTAGGGTCCTTGTCTTAGTCCACACTTTGTCTTTGCGAGGAAGACAATCCAGGGCACTTGTAGAATATCTGTGTCTCTTACTAGCCATGTATTTTCGACTACCAGTGCCACTTTTTGCCTCCTCCGACGGAATTAAACCTGAAAGTAGTGTGTTGCACTCGTAAGACTATAAGGCATGACGACTAGGCATGCGTTACATGCTGGTAGCCTCTTGAACCTCTCGGAGTAGGTGGAAAGCTCTTTTTTTTTTCCCTGTCCAATTGTGTTGCCATGTCAACAAGTGCTTGCTGTTCATATTTTCATGTAGTATATGATTGGGGAGTCAATTGCGTAAGCCCAATTGAAGGCTCATGTACCAAACGCGCGGATCCCCACTGGTGAAACGCAAGTCAATGGTGCCGAAAAAAAAAAAAAGAAAAAAGAAAAACTGAGGTCAGCAAGTGAGAGAAGCCACAACCTGCAAGACGTTGAATTCCTCCAGTCCTCATGTAACTTTGACCATACACAGTACTTTAAATTCAAACCCGCCAGCACGTGCGCGCACGCACACACACGCATACGCACGAGTGGACCACCCTCCCCCGGGACATCTCTGAAGTGTGTGCGTATTGATAAAAGGCTGAGGGTCCAGTGAAGGGCTCCATTGTTGTTAGCGGCTCACTTCCACGCAAACACTGATTGATGCCAGCTGAGTGGACACAAAGACACATTTAGTCTGCACATACGCACAGTGACCAGTTATTTCAATGTTCGAATGTGGAGCGTTTGCAGATGATAGCACTCACAAACATAAACACCCACATGGATGTGCAACAATGCAGGACGATGTTATGCATAGAAGTGGACAGAGACACTATTACAAACGTGCACACGCGCAGATGGCACAGTGTGTTGTCATCAGGGGTTTCGATGGCCAGACGATATTGGTCTTGAAATAAAATCCACAACAACTTTGTGGTCATGTGATCCTCGGATTAGTGACTTCCGGGTTTGGACACGGAAGGCCGACGGGGGGGAATTGATGTGACTGACGGATGCACACACACACAGTTTCTCAAACTCGAGGAGTCGCCGAATATTACATTTGAATGATTTGCACAGTATGAAATGGTAAAAACCAACTAACTTTTGATCAGTTTATCGGTCAACAACTACCTTTTAAGAAACGTATGAGTATGATCCAAATATTTGTCATTTCCATCTCTTAATTCAAAAAGAAAGGTTATTAAACACCGGCAGGGCACAATTGCAAACAAAGGTTGCTCTTGACGAACGTGTCATTAACTACAGACGAGATTCACGGGACCTGGTAAGTCTACTGCTGACGGCTGCTGTTGTTTCAGTCCCAGATGGACGCTTTAAACAAAGTTGATGTCATGTGGAATGTGTGTGTGTGTGTGTGTGTGTGTGTGTGTGTGCGTATGTGTGTGTGTGTGGGTGTGTGTATACACAGAGGGTTTCCTTCTCTTAATTCAAGAACAAATTAGCATCTCCATTTTACAAAGGCTGGGACTGCAGAAGCCATTTCCTCAGATAGAATTTCTCACACACACACACACACACACACACACACACACACACACACACACACACACACACACACACACACACACACACACACACACAATAATGTTCTTCTTTCACTTACACCAGAAGAAGACATTTCCTCGATAATGAGGATGATTAAAAACATGTGCTGAGGGGTCTTGAACTCGTCTACTAACTTTGTGGATAAAAATAGCGGCAACATGGATGCTGTGGTATGATGTCACTCGTGGGCCACACCATCACAGTCATACAAACTTTATTTTCCACTTGAGTTTGTTTTTTTTTTTTAAACACTGTAATCAAATATGTACTGTAAATACTTCACGACAAGTGTTTGTTTGAGCCACAATGCTATCACCTGAGCCAGGAAAAACAAGGTGTACCTAATGTTCTGGCCTGGGAGTGTTAAACAGGTGCACACACACACACACACACACACACACACACACACACACACACACACACACACACACACACACACACACACACAATGTAGAAGACGGCGGGGATGTAAACAGGCATCAGACGTGGAGACAGTGCGATGAGGCGATCACGGCTACGATAGGTGGCCAGACAGTAACCACTATTGTCGATGCTCAAAACCGGCACGCACACATACAATAGCGATAAGAGTCGTCTGTCTACACGTCTGCTGATAGCATCGCGGCGAACGAGGACGAGGGAAGGAGGGACGAGAGAGAGACGAGAAGACCGCTGCAGATACCACGGCCAAGAAGCTGAGAAAAAAAAAATCTAGTTGATGAAAGCCTCCTGGCTGAGAGCGAGTGGAGGATCGCATGACAGGATCTGGCGACGCGGCCGGATCGGGAAGTTATTTCAAAAGAGCGCCCCCCCGCCCCTAAAAAAAAAAAATGAAGCCTAAAATATATTTATAATAACTTCATTTCTGAATAGAGTCATTATACACCCTACTACAGAAGCTAAATTGCTAAAACAAACTGCGATACAACACATATGAATTTGGATTTAACAAGCCAGAATTAAACGTTTGCACTCCCCAGTGCAAAATAGTGTCAACAAAAAAATAATACTGCTGATATTATGGTACAAGCGGCTTTGAGTTTAGTTTTCTCGAATTCCTTCACACTCCCGTGCCCATGGATTAATTCTCCTTGACTGATTCTGTTAGCTATGCCACGTTAGCTATCCAGCAGCACCTTGCCAGTAGCGGATGCTTCGAAAACAGCGAGGTGATGATGACAATTGTTCGCATTCTTGGTGTGACTATCACTGGCTTATCTTAATGCCACACTCATTTGTTTGACTCTTGTGAGGGTGTCGTTGTGAATGCTTAAAAGGCTGCAATACAAAAAAAAATTGTTAGTTGAAAGCATGCTGTAAAAATACTGTAAATGTATAGTCTATAGGAGATGAAATGTACGTTATCGTATACAAAACAGGGGTGTTGTGAGTGAATGATTGAGTAATGCGGAGGTGATGGGGTGACAGGGGAGTGCAGAGATTGATGGAGGAGGGCGGGGTATCGAACACACGACCTTTCATTGTGGAGCAAAGCTTTGGGTGGCGATCGTGTGAACATGCGTGTAGTAAAAAAAACTCAGAAATGAACCCACCATGGCAGTGAAAACATTGAAGTTGCCTCCTTTGGCGGCTCATCAATCACGGCCTGACAAAAGGACACTTGAACACTTTGGTGACTGTTTTTTTTTTTTTTGGTGGACTTAACCTCGTCTGGAACCACTTTGAGGAAAACATCACTGTTGTTGCTGCATCTTTCTGTCTCTGAGTGGCAATTCACTTTTCCTCTCCATAGACACACTTGACTGAAGCCTCCACATACGCACCAACGAAACTCAATGTTAGTTATGTTAGCTTAGCATATTGATTTGTTGACACTGGACACTGCGCGACCTTCTACCATACGGCATACAGAACAAACAAGCATACTCACAGGCGTGTACTCTCTTTAATGTCACACCTGTAGCAGGCAATACTAAAATAGACTGAAGGCAAAAAAAAAAACAAAACTGTTCTTCAATGCATACACACAGCAGTGAAGTGGGTGGTCCCGAGGGCCCAGAGGCCCCTGACCGAGCAGGGGACTAAATTACAGAGCGTGACCCACCGCAGTGACACCCAACCAGGGATTAACATCCATCCCAGATCCCAGGACGCCGGTAGCCTCAGGCTGCAGGGGGACTGACCTTCACAGGTTCAGAGGCGATCTCAAACACGCTGAGGCCCACCCAGAGATTAAATAATGAGCGGGTTGAGTGGGAGTGGACTTCTGGGTGGACAATTTGGCACTAACGTCCAAAGTGTCTTCATGTACACGTGAGGACAGACATTTCACTTTTCTCTGTCATTGATAGATTTTTCAAAATCAGTTGTATTCATTTGAAGTATTTTATGGACACTATCGTATATTTTCTTAGTATAATTATTATTTTTTTTAAAGCATCCAAAAAAGTTTAAAAAAACCCAACTTACATTTTTTGATTTCTTTTCACCATTTTATGAATGTAAAAAAAGTCACAAAAAAAGCTAATGCTCCATCTATATGTTAAAAACAATATATATTTTGTATTGTTTTAACAATCGTATGGGTGCAGAAAAGTTAAACTGTTTGAATAATGACAGTTTTTCTGCACTTGTGATATTTTTGCTCATGATATTTTTCAGTTTATTTCAAATATTTAATGGGCACAAAAAAAAATAATCCAAATTTTCTTCTGATATAGTTTACAAATTGAACTAAGATGTAAAAAAATAAAAAATCAAAAAATATTAAAATAAACTTTTTAAACTACTAAAAATATACTTTATCTATTTTATGGACTCCCTATTATTATCATGATGATATTGTTTTTTACTAACTAAACTATTTTAAAAAACATATTAGTTAAAAGTAATTTTTTTTCAAATATTTTTCTCAAATATTTGAAGAATCCATTTTTAAATTTCATTCAACAAATGTATGGGCACCAAAAGTTAGTTAAAGTTAACGATTTTTAAGCTGTAATATTGTTATTTTAAAATGTTTTGAATTATTTTTACAATTATTATCGTGATAACATGGAAAACAAGTTACCCCACAAAATAAATAACTCCATCGCTTATTTACAAGTCAAACATTGGAACTACTTTTAAGAACAAACAAAAATTGGAATCATGAAACCCAACGTGTAAACAGAAAAAAAAAATCATATTCTATCAGGTGTTGCACTATCAAAGCGCATGTGTGGAAACATCTGGATGGACATAACGCAACGCCTGGATAGGCGGTTGCGGCAGGTCACATGAATAAAATGAGACGCGCGCACGCACGCACGCAAACACCTCATAAAGCGGTCTGCTACAGCTGCGTGGACGTGTGGATGGGGTGAAAGTTCAAACATATATGCTGACAGCACACACTCACCCCGTAGCGAACACCCTTAAATCACACGCACGCACACGCACCAAATCTCACACACACACACACACACACACACACACACACACACACACACACACACACACACACACACACACACACACATACACATACAGGCACAGCTAGTGAAAGTGGTCAGAGAATGCGATGTGACTAACCCCAAGGGCCTGTTCCAGCAAGGCAGCTGTGCAGTATGGGTGTGTGCGCATGTGCTGCTCCACACTCATCAACGCATTAACACAATATAGAAAGTAGTCCTTCTTATTAATATCGCCAATTTTTACGACATTGCCAGAAATCGACAGAATCTCGAGAAAGTGCAACCAAGGAAGTCAACATGAGGAAATGTGACCAGGAAGTGGAGATGAAAAAGTGAAGGCAAAGAAGTGGAGACCAGGATATGGAGACCAGTAAATAGAGATGAGAAAGGGAAGACACGGAAATGATCATGTGAAGATAAGCAAGCGGAAAAGGTAGTTAGGATGAGGATGCGCGGGCAACAACGTGTAGGCGCGAGTGAGGAGGAGGTGAAGAAGATGAGGAAGCGGAGATGAGGACGTGGAGACCGGGAATGGGAAAACGATGATGCGGGAATAAGGAAGTGAAGACAAAAAAAGTGGAGGTGACGATGCAGAAATGAGAAAGTTGATCCAAAAAAACGACAGATGGGATCGTCGAGACGAGGAAGTGAAGAGAGTGTGGACAAGTAAACGAAGATGAGAACGCAAAGATCAAGATGTAATGATAAATATGTGGAGATGAGGATGTACGGACAAAGCGGAGGCAAGAAAAAGAAGACGAGGAAGTGGAGATAATAAAATGTAGACATGGAAATAGAGACAAGAGGAAGTACAATGAAGTGGAGATGGGAGGGGGGAAAGAGATGATGAAGTGGAGACAAGGAAGTGGAAACTATAAAGTTTACATGAGGAAGTGGAGGAGAAGATGAACGTGAAGCGAGAAAGTGGAGACGGGAAGTCAAAGTCAAAGTCAAGGATGTGGAGAAGAGGTTGTGGCGTCCGGAGTGCAGACGAGGAAGTGGAGACAAGAAAGTGAAGACTGAAAAGCGGATACAAGGAAGTTGAGCTGATGTATGTATTATATTTCCTACGGGAGATTTTGAAGGAAGTTAACTACATCCTGTCTGTCAGGAGGAATATTCTATTTTCTTTTCTCTTCTGATGTGCTTTACACTGCCAACACGTACACAGGCACGAGTGCGTGCGTGTGTGTGTGTGCGCGTGTGTGTTTAGTCTGAAGCCATATTTAGTCTCTCTGGTTCTAAATGGAGGCCTATAATCACACAGAACCTCTCTCTCTACTCATTACACACACACACACACACACACACACACACACACACACACACACACACACACACACACACACACACACACAACCCTGTCATTAAAAGTTCACACTAACCTCCCGGGCTGAACGCGTATCGAGTGTGTGTAAGTGGACACAAACACACACAAAATTGCAGGAGACCAACTGAAAGCTAATCGTGCTAATGGGATGCTAATCTAGCTAAAGCTATCAAAAGGCCAGTTGACAAAAGACATTGGTATTACACGATGGTCAATCACAGTCTCACACACACACACACACACACACACACACACACACACACACACACACACACAAAAAAAACTGCAAGAGACCAAATCAAAGCTAGTAACGCTAAATGGATGTTAACAATTGCAACCACATCGAACAGGGACAGCCAATCACAGTCACGCACAAACACATACACACTTGTCGCACCCGTGTGTGTGCGTGTGTGTGTGTGTGTGTGTGTGTGTGTGTGTGTGTGTGTGTGTGTGTGTGTGTGTATGCGCATAAGTGTGTTTGGTTAGCACTGAATGGTCTCATTGAAGAGTGAGCGCTACAAGAGAGCACGAGAGGGGGTGGGGGGGAAACCTCTGGGAATTTACTGCTACAAGATAAATATCCTCATCTCGGCGTCGCCAGGCTGCTGTCCTTGCGAGCACACACGCGTACACGCGCACCCATAAATTCAGTGTGTAATCTTACAAATCAGCCATTGTCTGTCGCGCGGAAGTGAAGTGCACAGAACGTGCAGGGGCAGACATGTTGACTTTGGGCAGAGCAACACACATACAACAGGCGCAGGTATATACTTTGTACACACACTGCAACATATCTAGAAAGACCATCTCACAATATTCGAGAGTCGGGCTGAACAATTTTGAAAAAGAAGTGAGTAGTGATTTTTTTTTCCCAAGTTCTGTATTGTGATGTTTTTCGTTTCAAGGTCCCCTTCACATTTCACAAACACAAGTAAGAAATTATTCTGTATTACAATAAACAACTTGAGTTGTTACACATAGATTTTTGGTCTTATAGATTAGGTTTAAACTGACTTGCAATCGTTTACGCGTTCACTACGTCCAGTTAAAAAAACAAATTCGAATAGTTCAATGAAGTCATGTTGCATTATATAAATAATACAAATAAATCTGTTTTATCATTTCAAATGTTCATGAAGCAGTATGTAAATAAGCACTGACGATCTATTCATCCATCCAATGATAGATACCGTGGTATGAAAAAGTTTGGGCACCCCTGATCATTTTCATGATTTTTCTTGAGAAATCATTGGTTGTTTGGATCAGGCATTTTTTTCCCCCTCCAAATTGCATTCTATGACATTGCAATGTCGATTTGCATTCAATTCATTGTTCAGCCCTACTGAGTATGTTGCAAAATAGTGTCCAACATAGCTGTATAGAGCGCTTATGATGACGAGGACGATGATCGAGGTCTCTTCAAAGGACCATCCCAAGACCTTACAAAGCATCTCTGCCTATTGCCCAAGTCACAGAGCCTTCTTCCTTTCCTTGACACATCTTCCTACCAGCTGCCCGCCGCTCCTTTTGAAGCGTCATCACCTCAGAATGTGATGATGACACAGAGAGCGACGCCACCTCATCACAAAAAGACCAAAATACGCATCGCCATGATGTCGGGCCATCGGCCCTTTGCAGAGAAGGAGAGTGCCGGGGAGCTGAGTGTGCGCGAGCCCAAGATGGAGGAGAACATTGCCTCCTACCTGAAGTTTCTGGAGGGCAACTACCGCAAGATGCTGATTGAGAACTCGGAGCTGTCCAACACCATGCGGGCCGGAGAGAAGACACAGGCGGAGCTGCGCAAGAGCAACCTGGAGCTGGAGCGCTTCAAGGTGGAGCTGCGCACCATCAACGTGGAGCTGGAGAGCGTCCGAGTGGAGCTGCGCAAGACCAACCGCGAGCTGGACGAAATCAAGGCCTCTAAGGATGACCTGGCCACCGAGCTGGCCGAAAAGGAGGCCAGCTGGAGGCGTGAGAAGGAGGAGCTGCTCCAGGGCAGGGACGAAAGGCAGGAGGATCCGGAGACCCTCGTGGTGCGTATCCATACAACCACGTTTTTTTTACGACTGGTGGTGAAGTGGTGAACCACTTTGAAACCTCTTTCTTAGGACCCGGCTGGAGGATGGACCGTGGCGGAGGAGAAGAACGAGAAGGAGGCGGTAGAGGAGGACGGCAAAGACTGCGATGAGACACAGAAGGAGCCGGAGACCCATCTGGTGCGTATACATACAAAATCGTTTTTGTCAATGACTTCACTGTTGAACACCACCTTTTTAGGACCTGGCTGGAGGATGGAGGGTGGCTGAGGAAAAGGAGGTGAAGATAAAAGAGAAAGAAGCGGTGGCGGAGGATTATGGCAAAGAGTGTTCCGAGAAGGAGAAGGACAAAGAACAGGAAGCGAAAGCTCAAAAGTATGAGGATAAAAACAGGGGGGATAACACACAGGAGGAGCAGGAGGAGGATGAGAAATGCTGGGAAAGGGAGCAGAAGGAGCACAACGACCAGAGGGAGAAAAATGAGAATAAGGAGGAGGCCAAGGAGGAGGGTGCAAAGGAGGAAGAAAGCAACCAGGAGGAGGATGATGATAGAGAGGAGGAGGTGAAAGGAAGGGAGGAGGAGAAAGACAACAAAAAGGAGAAAGGGAAGGAAAGGGTTGTGGAAGCGAACGGGACAGATGAGGAGGAAGCCAGTGAAAAGGAAGAAACGGGACAGGAGAAGGAGGTCAAAGAGCAGGAAAATATGGAGGCCAAGGAGAAGGAAACCAACCGTGATGAGAGGGAACAGAAACTGGGGGAGAAAGAGAGGGAAAATGAGGAGAAGAAAGAAACCGACAGTGATCAGAGGGAGCAGGAAGAAATGGAAGAGGAGGAAAAGACCGAAAACAACCAAAATCAGCTGACAGAGTGTGAGGAAGAAGTGAAAGGGAGGCACAATCAGGAGAACGAGGAGAAGAAAGAAAGGGAGAGCGGAACCTCCGGTCACCGGACGCAGAAGGAGGTGAAGAATGAGCGCACGCTGCAGAGCGGCGGTTTGAAGGATTTAGAGGAAAAGGAGGACGGGGAGCAGCAAGAGGTGGTGAAAGGTGCTCTAAATGAGGATGAGAAGATGACTCCAAGCAGCTGGAAGGAGGAGAAGGCACCCAGTTGGAAGGAGGAGAGAAAGGAGATGAAGAATGAATGGGAAAGGAGAGACAAGGAGGATAAATTGGAGGATGAGTGGAGGGAGAGGGTGAGCAAAATGAAGGATGAGTGGCGAGACAGAGAACGCAAGGAGGACGAGAGGAGCAAGGAGAAAGACCGGAAGCTGAAGGAGGACTGGGTGGAGAGGGAGAAGAAGGAGGAGGAGAAGAGGAAGGACCGGGAGAGGAGGCAGAAGGCCGAGTGGAAGGAGAGGGAGAAGCGGGAAGGTGAGAAAAGAAGGGAGAGGGAGAAGCTCAAGGCCGAGTGGAGGGTGAAGGAGATGAAGGAGGAGGAGAGGCGCAAGGAAAGGGAGAAGAGGAAGGACGAGTGGTGGGACAGCGAGGAGGAGGATCTGGGCGAGAGGAGGGGGGAGGAGAGGAGGGTGCGCGAGAGGAGGGATAGGGAGGAGTGGAAGGAGAAGGAGAAGCTGCGGGCTGAGTGGAGGGAGCGAGAGAGGAGGGAGGAGGAGAAGAGGAAGGAGCGGGAGAGGAAGCTGAAGGCCGAGTGGGAGGAGATGGAGAAGCGGGACAAGGAGAAGAGAAAGGAGAGGCAGAAGAAGGAGCAGAGGACGGTGCGAGAGAAGAGGAGGGAGGAGAGGAGGAGGGGAGCAGGAGGCGACGAGGCCAAGGAGATGTCCTTCTTCGGGAGGGTCCTCAATCTCGTCTGCTGTGGCGAGAGAGAACAAGACTGAAGGTCCGCCTCTTCAAAATCAACGACCAAGCCCCAAAATCGATACGACTCCCGTTCCTCAAAATCGAAAGAGAAAAAAAAAAAACCGAATTAAAAAACATTCCTCAGAGGCAATGGGATTCTTGTCCTCGCACCAACGACAAAACTCACAAATCGACAAGATTCGCGTTTCTTAAAAGCAACAGGATTCTGGTCCTGGAATAGAAGAACCGCTCCTCAAAACTCTCCAAATCAACGGGATTTGTGGACTGGTGCTGAACAATGAAGCCCCCAAATTAAACATATCCAGTCAAAATCAAATCGGATTCTTCTCCTGGCACGAAACAACAAATCTCCCAAATCAACGGATTCCAATGCTTCAAAATCAGCAAGATTCTTTTCTGACCCTCAACCCGTTCCTTGAAATCGAATGGATTTTTCACCCTGGCTCCTGAACAATATTCCACAAAAATCAAGAAAACCATTCTTGCACTGGCACAAACCCATTTCTCAAAATCAACAGCATTTCCCACTCCTCAAAATAGGTCGGTCGGGTTCTTGCCTCGATACTGAATAACACCGCCATCTGTGACTCCATATTTACACCGTCGCTGTGTTCTGAATCGTCCATTCTGGGGATCAATAAAGTATCTACCTATCCATTTTGTCATGTTGTTGAATGTACTGTGAAACAGTAGATACTCACCTCCATAATGTCAATGTGTCCAACAATGCAAAGTAGTCAACAACGCATGCATCTTATTCATTATTTAAAAAAAATAAAAAAATAAAAATGCATTATTTTAAAAAAATAAAATAAAAATCCTCTAGATTACAGAGCGTGCACCAGCTCATCAAGTACAGTGTGTTTATGCTACAACAATGACATAATTGACAAATTTTCAACATATAATTTTTATTAGTGACATCAGGAGCATCGACTGCTGTACTGATCATGCGGATAACTTTAGCGTGAGCATCTTCATGCTCCTTATAACCGTTTTCATTTTGCATTTGTGTTTTTGACTGTTTGTCCTGTTCAATACACGGCTGCAAGTGCACGTCAGCCGTTGCCCTGACGACGACGGGAGTATTTAATAAAATCAGCGGGATCACCTCACAGGACCCCTCTGATGTCCCTGGCGGCATCGAGAGCTTCCAACATGGAGGCTTTATGAAATCTCCGCCTGGCGACCGATGACTATGCTGGGAAAAATGTTAACCTCTCCCGCTCCCCTAGCGCTAACATTAAAGAGCTCTTAATGAAAAGATATTTGTCTTCATATTTTTTGTCTCCTTGACGTTCGTCACAGAAGTCACTGCGTAACTACGAAAAAAAGCCCCAAAACATCTTGCCTCACCAATTTGGCCCTCGAATATTCATCCAGGGTCCATCAAATCATGGTCAATTTTGATTGACACTTTGTTATTAGTGAGCAACTACTGTAACGTTGCTTATTAGTATGCTTGGACTTCACATTGATGTACAGCAATCAAAGATGCTGTTATTAAACCCTCAGGCCCAGTTGGAATTTATTGTTCAGCTTTGGCCACATAAGTTTTATTTATTTATTTATTTATTCATTTGCTGTTTACACTGGATTTTGGCCTGTTTAACTGCCACTTCTCCCATCCAAACAATCATTGTGTAGCATCACTAGATACGTTTTCTTTGAGTTTTCCCTTGCCCGGATGGGAAGTTTAGACCGGGGGCTGCCGTTGATGTGAAAGACGGGGAGAGAGAGAGAGAGAGAGACACACACACACACACACACACACACACACACACACACACACACACACACACCAAAAGCGAGTGTCAGCGAGCTGCATGAAAGCCAGCCTTTCATTGATAAGTCCCTCTGTGACATAAACACACACTCAGGCAAAACAAACCGGACCACCGACACTCTACTGTGCGCCATTCATCCTCTCAACCTCTGTGTGTATGTGTGTGAGTACGTGTGTTGAAGCGTGTAAATGTGTGTGTTACTGAGGTGAAACATCTCCTGAGGGGCGAGTCACAAGATGATTGAGGAGCCAGAGTTTCTGGGCTCCCGACGGTCCTTTAATCCCACGCACACTCACACGCACATATGCACTCACAGACAGACACTCTTTTCCAGGTGAAAGGGTCCAACATTTACACTTTCAAAGACATTATTACACAATGAGCAACAAACAATACGCTACAACATTAAGATCCCCCCCATGGGGCTGTCACACCGTCCGTGCGCTACTAATAATCATTTGAAAAACAGAAATTAGGAAAAAATACATAAATTCTAAGAACACTGTATTTGGTCAATCTGCTCAAAATCCATAGTAACCCAGCGAGTGGGTTAGGAAAACAACTCAGTATTTTTTTGTGTGCAGGCTGCGCACCTTTCCACACAAGTCATCAGAGCCAAAGCGAACCCGAAGGCTCTTCCCTGACCCGTTTTCCATCTGAGCAACGTTCAAAAGTGACAACTGGAAATATTCCGTCCACATTCGACTTCAAAAAGCGGCGAAATAGCACGGGCCAAGCCAGTCCAGCTTCCCTAACGCGCACCACGTGTTTTGATCCGCAAATGTGCGGCGCACATGCGGAATTCTCTCCAATCCACTAAAAGCAAACACTGGAAGATGGAGAGCGACTGGATGTCGGAAATGGAATCCACTTCAAATGGCAGAAATCAGGCTAATACCCGAGAATGTAACACGAGTACAGGTCCGTGTGTGTGCGCGTACACGTGTCGGAGCTCGGGCACGGGAATATGAGGCCCGGCTGTTAATAGCGGTGGTCCGGCTCCACAGTGGCATCTGTGTTTAGCCATGTTTAGAAGCCCATTTGGGACCCGATAAATCAAGCCGCTGTCCACCAGAAGCCTCCATTAGGGGCCCCCGCAGGGCCCCTGGACGGGCCTGTCAGTCACGCCGTCAGTCAGCGAGCCGTTTGAACTCCTAATTACAGGGACGGGCTGGGTCCCGGCCCGGATCGGCTCCCTGAGCTCCCGCTGCCGCCTCCCCTCCTGGATGGAGAGTCCCGCACGCTCACGCAAAACATAAAAAATAAATTTAAAAAAACAACAAACAATCTAAAGAAGAAAAAAAAGCGTTTGGAGAGGAAACGGCAGCGGGGAAAATATTTATGGAAAGTGGGGGGAAAAAAAGGCCGCCTCCCTTCTTCGTGACCCGCCGCAACTCCTTCTGGGATTGAGTGACACTTGCGAGTTTGCCTCCCTGTTGAAGGTTTGAGAGCTTCAGCAGTTAGTATCATGCTCACCTCTGGCCACCAGCGATTAATCAAGTGAAACAGGAGGGCGGACGACTGATGCTAGTGGCAGGGGTGGCAAAATGGTGGTGGTGGTGGTTGAAGGGGGGGCTTGTTTTGGGGAAGTGGGCAATGGGAGTGTGTCTGAGATGTGGGCAGAAGACAGACACGCACAAGCACTTCAGTGGCCAAGTGGCTGTTTTGTCTTTTCCACAGCAATTTCGGAAAACAATCTACAAACCTCAATATTGCGACAGCGAACCCCGCCTTCCAATATGTACCCTTATTTTTTTTTTTGTCTTGTCTTTTTGCCCATACTTTTTACAGTGAACATCTCAACACCCTTGAAAGCAAGCAAGAACCCTGCGAAAAGGTTCAATACCCGCACTTTCCCCGCTGTTATCGTACAACCGGCAGTATGCAACAGGATCAATGTTTAACCTATTAACTCTTTTCTCAAAGAGCTCTGTTTCTGTTCTCCGGCATTCCCGATTGGTCGCACATTCCTGCGCAGCGGCAGGACGACTGGCAAGATGCCACCGAGTTCACCCGCAGTGGGGAAAACCAGCATGTGGCCAAAGATCGCAATATTAGGGACCTGCCTACGTACGTATAATCATGCTAACGCTACGGAGGATTTTGGAGTGTATCATTTTGTTAAATGCACATCATGTACTGGGTTTGCTGTGAAGTGAGTTCAGTTGAATTCAGCGCTTGTATGTCAAATTTCGGTTCAAAAATCAAGGCCCAAAAAATTGGCTACATGACAATTCGGCTTCTTGAAGAACTCATGAAGTCTTCAGGCACTACTGGATGAAAATATAGCAGTAAATGTGAATGCAATCAATGAACGCTGGTGACATTACCATAACCACACACACGTACACCAACGTCCACCCCCGATGAGAAAGAATGTCGGCATGTGGACATATCAAAGTTGTCTCTGCTGAAAATTGTGAGATTTCACGCCTGCATGAGTATGTGTGTGCGTGTGCGTGCGTGTGCCTGTGTGTGTCGACGCATGTAACTGTACTGGGCGTGAACTCACAGCTAATCACCCTGAAACAGGACATCCACAAATCATCAAACTTCAAGTCTCACACAGGAAATCTACACGAACACGTCAATGCGGAGCATGTGTGTTCTGTGAGAAACAGTTCCTGAAATGTATCGCATCTTTGAGGAGTTGACATCCAGCCTACAGGATTTATTTGAATGTTTTTATGCTTCATTTGACCACTGATCCACTCTTTAGGAGACAAAAGGCATGTGTCAGTGACTTTTTAATGTCTTGTACAAGAATAGTCTTTGGTCTGGGGTGCCTGCGGACACATCAAGTGAGAAATTATACACCCAAGGAAATCTTTAACCTCACTGTGAGGCCGTTAAAAATCAGATAATTTACATAACTAAACGCAAACAAAGTTTCTCCACCCATGAATTGGCAGCCAGGTTTGGAGAACATCCAGAACCACTATCAAGCCACGGTTGAAACGCAAACATGCCAAAGCCGAAAGGAAAGCTTCTGATAAGCAGTTGGTTTTGGTGGCTTGGTGATGAAGCGCTGCCTCTGCGAGTGAAAATTTCTCTCTCTCTCTCTCTCTCTCTCTCTCTCTCTCTCTCTCATAATGTGTGCCATTTAAATAAGCCATTCTGCTACAGTTGCATCAAAATTCTCAGTTTCTCCACCTGAATCATTTTTCACCTTAATGAGCAGGGTGTGTGCGTGCGCTGTGTACCTGTGTGTATGTGGCGTCAAGCAGTGTGTCGAGGTTCTGCAGAGGTGCTGGTGTTTTGTCTTTAAAGCGGGTCAGAAGGCGGCGCTGGATGGCTCGGAACTGGGCCGCTCGCTCGGACAGGAGGTCCTGGTACTTCTGAGCGCTGACGCGTAGCTGACACACACCAAAATCCACACATTTAGATATACTTGGGACTGGTCACCAGAGCACATATAGACAACTAAGCATTCCCACTCACATTCACACCTATGGAAATGCATGTTTGTGGAGCGGGGGAGGAAAAAACTCACACAAGGCAAATTCCAAACAGTAAGGATCAAATCCAGAACCTCCCGACACTGAGGCAGACATGCTAACCACTAGGGTACCCTGCTGCCATTTCAGCAAGTAAATAATGTGTGTACCTGGAAGTGGTGGTCAACAGACAGGAAGTAGTCCTTGAGGGGCAGCGGTCCGCTGAAGCTCTTCTTGAAGTCGTCGACTCCCTGCTTGGCAAAATGAACGTCGACTCTGTGAACCAGCTCGTTGGCCACCAGCCACATGTCCTCGAAGGCGTCGCTCTGGATGCGATAGCGCTCTGACGCATGCACAAAAAAAAAAAAAAAAAAAAAAACACACAAAACAAAAAAACATTGATCAGAACAGCAATATATCCTGACAAGCAGGTTTTGGCTAAAAAAAACAAAACAAAACCACATGCATTCGCGCCTGTCTACTTATTTGTGTTTTTTCCTGTAACGCACACAGGATGGCGCCCAAAAGGAAAGGCAAAATATTCAATATTATTAAATCAAATGATTTATTGAAATGTAAAATATTAGTGGAGGAGTAATTAAGATCTAGTGTGTGTCTTGTGTTTGCCTTGTTTGTGTGTGCACGTGTTGTTGTTGTTGTATTGTTTACTGTGTTTTTTATTTGCATCTTTGTTGTACATGTCTATGTTGTACATGTGTGTTTGTGTGTGTGTGCGTGCGTGTGCCTTGGCTTTTCATGTTTGTTTTTGTGTGGGTGGGTGTGTCTTATGTGTCTTGTTTATTGTCGTTTTTGTGTATGCATAGGTCTTGTGTGTTTTGCATTTCTTTGTGTTGTTCGTGTGTGATGTGTTGTATCTTCCGTGTCTGGATGTCGGGTGCGTGTGTGCATGTCTTGTTCGTGTGTGTGTGTGTGTGTGTGTGTGTGTGTGTGTGTGTGTTGTAAATGTGGGTCCTGTGATATGAAAAAAAAATACAGTTTATGGTAATGTAAGATGAATTTGAAAGGATATTCACATGTTTTGGGAACCTAAGATTGGGTTTACATATTTTGGGTTCAAACAACTGAAATAAGCTGTTACACAACAACAACAAAAATCGAGAGCGGGAAATTCATTAGTCGAGAATATTTGCTGTTCGTGTCAGGGGCAAGTATTCCACAAAAGACTTCTTACGGGAGGTCTTGGAGGCAAGCACGGTCACCAGGCCGCCCGGCAAGAAGCGGAAAGCCAAACTGTTTCCCTCATTATCTGCCGACTGAGCCGCAATTTCTGCAGACACACACATACAGTACATACAAA
This sequence comes from Hippocampus comes, assembly GCF_001891065.2. Classification (NCBI taxonomy): domain Eukaryota; kingdom Metazoa; phylum Chordata; class Actinopteri; order Syngnathiformes; family Syngnathidae; genus Hippocampus; species Hippocampus comes. The sequence continues at coordinate 357,235 of NW_017805035.1, forward strand.
AAAAAAATAAAATAAAAAGTTAAGAAAGGCCAGCATGATGCCTCTGATAGCACGGCCTATCGCCATGCAGGACGCCGACAAAAGGCAACAAAAGACAGTCACACTGGTAACAAAGAGACACACACGCACATGCACACGCACACACACACACACACACACGCGAGAGAGAGTGTTTAGTCGACAGAGTTGCTGATTGCAGCCGATTGTCAGATTACTGGGAAAAAAGGACCTCCCATTGAAACACATACATGAAGAATCACTTTTATGTGCGTGAGTGTGTGCGCGCGCGTGTGTGTGTGTGCGTGTGTGGTATACCAGGAAAAATGGCTGCCAGGTCCACAGGTGGCTGGTTGGTGTCCACAGTGATCTTGAAGATGCTGCTGCTGCTGCTGCTCTTGCTGGGAGACGTTGCCGTGCAGACGAGGGCAAGAGGAAGCTTGAACTGGCACTGAATCACGTGAGGGACTCCTGCAAGGCAAAAACAAAACAAGAACTATATAGAGAGAAACAAGAAACAGCGTGATTGCTTCAAGCTGTTTCCTTGGCACTCCCAGTTGAAGTTTACTGAAAAACTGCCTCATAAAGCAAAAGAGAATTAAAAATTGTAAATGTATATTCAAACACCACAATATTCAATCAAAACATGGCATTTTGTCGCAGGAAAGTCCACTAGTTTGAAGCTAACAAATAATGTAAAACATCATGGACAGGCTAACGGAAATTAGCATAGAAGTTATGGTATATCACAGACGGACGCACATTGGCTTTCCCTGTGCACAGCAGACATGTTTTGGTTTTTTTTGTTTTTTTTTTACAGGAGAGAGTCGACCCGACCTGAAGCCTGCACTCTCCAAAAGGGAAGTTGTTTGAGGAGGAGAGAAAACAGAGCAGGCGGCCAAACGTAACTTTCTCGCTGGACTGAGCAGAAAAACGAGAACAAGCCGTGGAAATAAAAGAGTTCACGTGAGAAATGACAGCCGCCGTGTACTTCATATCACTATTTTGTAGCTTACTGCCCGTAGCTCTCACACGAAATTCACAATCTCACGCGCACACAAAAAGACTTATACAGACTCTCTCTCACGGGCATTGCACACACATTCTCTCATACACACAGACGCACACGCGCATAATTATCTTACGACCATGTGAATAATTCTATTGGTTTTGAATGAACAAAAGCCAAGCGCAGCCAAGGCAAACTGCAGCCGTGAAGAAAGACTGCAACCATTATCCCCTCTGAGCTACTGTCTCGTGCTCGCTGGATGTTTTCGCAAAATTCCGCCCAACGACCGCCGCCCACGGCTCTGCCCGAGTCCCTCTCACCACCCCTCCCCACCCCTGTCTCTGCCGCCGCCCCACCAGCAGGTGCCCTCAGCGTGAAGGCCGCTGTTACGAGCCAAAGCAAAGAATCTTTGGGTTTCCTGTGACAAGCGCTTTTCGGGTAAAAAAAAAAAAAAAGTGGAAACTCTATCTTGGGTGGAGGAAAAGAGAAAAACAGAGAATAGGAAAAACTGTAGGATTAAAAGAACAGCCATCAAGATGAACCATATAGGCCAAAATATTGGGACACAGTTCCCGAAGGGGGCACAGGATGTAAAACTCGCTTTTTAACATCTGGTATATAAATAGTTGGCTGTCTGAAATACCTGCTTACCCATCAAAGTGTGAATAAACGGAGTAAAAAATATTTGTTTTCCGACTAATTCTGAAAATATGTCCATGACTGAGCCCTTCTCAGGTTGTGATGCAACAGTGGGATAACTTGACACAATCCCACCTCCCACATCAAATTTCTTCTCAGCGAGGACGGATGAAAATCCTTCACTTTTAATCCATGGCTGGACTAGACTGTGTAAAATGCATATCAACACCAAAAGTTGAGCAGAGCTACGTAGAATTTTGTTCACAATGTTAGCTTCTGATAAGCGGTGTCCTTCGAAGCTTGGCGAAGTGGTTTATTTGGTGAGGGCTGCAGACATTTTTACATTTGCCACCTGCATGAATTCCTCGACCCTAATTTGCAAACGTAAAGTAGCAGCTAGTTGAAGTAGCGCCTCCACCAGTGAAAATTCATGCTGTCTTGCACTTTCTTTTCTGAGCTTAAATAAGTAGACACCGCCTCGCTCTGACCATAGTTGTACCCGACGTTGGCCCCACAGAAGAGCAGCGTGTGTATGTGTGTGCATGTGTGCGTACCCCTAGTGGGCCTCTTAAACCCACTTTACATCACAGCACATCCGATTCTGTATCAAAGCCCACAAAGACAGACAACTAAAACAAACACTGGTTGACAAGAGGGAATACTACTGTCTATACTGCTTGTGTGCATAGGTATGCGTATGTCACAAGAAATCGTGTTTGAAGGATGGAATTTTTTTTTCCATCATGCATGCAGGTGCGTGTTGCAAAAAAAATCTCATAAGAAAGAAAATGTTTTCAATCTTGAAGCAAGGCGTGCGTGCTTCACATGAAATTGTGACTGAGAAATAAAAAGAAAACCTGGGTGTGCGTGTCCTCACAATATTAAAAATATTTCTAACTGATAAAGCAAAGAGGCACGCGTATACCTGCGGGCTTGTGTGCGTGCGTCGCAGAAATCTTGTACTAAAGATAAAAAGACAATATTCGTACAACGAGCAAGCGTGCATGTCTTGCATGAAATGGGTGTGTGCGTGCGTGGACTCCTGTCGGGGATCACGTTTCAGAAACAAACGGCAGACTGCGCTTTCTTCCTGTTTATACAGTAAGTACAGTAATGTGTGTGTGTGTGTGTGTGTGTGTGTGTGTGTGTGTGTGTGCGTGTCTACAAGCTCTACTCTATGCACATGAGCGTGCACGTACCTTTGGGGTTGAACTCTGCGTGGAAGAAGAAGGAGAAGACATGAGAAAACGGATCACACAAGACGCAGATGTTCCACTCGGATGCGTTTCGCTCGCTCTCGTTCCCACGCTACGCCAAGTGCACGTGATTGCTCGTATGCACGCGCACGCACGCACACACGCGGCTAGAGAAGTGGGGTCCACTGGACAGGTTGCCAGTCAATCAATCACATGGCACATAGACAGACAAGGATTCTCAGTCATATTCACACCTACGGATAATTGAGATTGAACTGTGACTTTCGCACTGTTGCAGTCGAGAGGAATTCCTTGTAGAAAAATCACCATTCAAGTCATTGATGCAGTTTTCTTAATCCATTTCCCCGAGGACATTTTTTCAACAGGTAGGCATGGATGAGAGTTTTGCCCAGCTTTGTCTGTGAAATACTGGTTTGTGAACCACTGTAATGTTGTCATGTAAGGTAAGGTCATCAGATTCCCGTCGGCAGCGGCGTTTCATCACTTTGGATTTGAGATCAGCACAGCTTTTGGGTGGAGGATAACGATTAGGTGGTGCATCTCGGCATGTTGAGTCGATTATGAGGGGGTGCAACGCCAACATGTTGGAAGTCGGACAAGTTGACGCATCACACACTCAAGCAGAGAATGTGTATGCATGGTATAAACAGAATATGTGTCGCGATAGGTAGTACAAAGTGTGTGTCCCGCTCCTGAGAAGGATGACGGAGTTGATGGAGTAATGACAAACACCATGTAAAAAAGCCACACTCAAGCCATGCCGTGTAACAGCGTCACCTACGGGTCTCTGTCAGTAAATTGTCAAATTTGATTTACGTCATTCTTCAGCTTGACATGTTTCATGTTTGACACTTTTTGGTCAGAAGCCGGTGTTTTTTTGTAAAATGTTCTACTGTGGGCACGAGGGTTAAAGACCTCCCAAAATGATTAACCCCCCAGAATTCTGAGTAGGTCTTAAAGGTTCAGTCAAAATGCTCTGAAAGGGCTGGCAAAAAACGGAAGTCGGCTTTGAAAAAAGCTAGTAGTGACTGCAAGATAACATGTTCTCTGTTTCTACCACCCAGAAGTGTGTATGACGCCATGATGGAATGACCTGCAGGAAAGACAAGACAATGACACACTAACGTCGGACTGTGTTAAAATCATGTGATGCTCACTGGTGCTTTGACCGGGTTCCTTCACCTTGCAGACATCAGCAGCATACAAAACCATCCAGACAACTTCTGTTCTATTTTTATCCTCACAATAACGCCATGTTACAGCGTTCCCGTGTTCCCAGACGTGAAACGGGTATAGGGCAAGGGAAAACGGTTCCTTTGTAAAAAAAAAAAGATACTGCTGCCAACACAAACAATACCTCCTTTTTTTTTTCTTAAATTACATTTTGCGGGAGATTATTTGGACTATTTGGAGCAATAATGAATCCGGTGACATTTTGGAATAAGGCTGCTTCTGTGCTCAGCAGTAAGGAAAAAGTCATATCTTCCAGCAGTGGTGGAAAGAGAACGACTAGAAGGGACATTGTTCGAACTACAGCTGGCTGCACACATGCTGATTTTTTTTTTTTTAACATCTTTGCCAATTCTTGCAAACGTGAGAGAGGCCACACACATGACCAGGAAAAAACATTTCACGTGTGATCTCACTACTCTTCGAGTGTGCGGTGTACTTCAAATGACCAACACAGCTGACCACATGCATAAACTTGTCTGTGGTAGTACCGACGTTGACCACTGAGAGGCAGAGCACCACACAGCATCCAAACAGAGCAGAAGAAATCGCAACCGCTGCTCGGCTCACTGTTATCTGGTGTTTGTCATTGTTTTCCATTGCATCAAAGTAAGCTACCTTCCTTTTTCAGACTGATTAAAAAAAAAAAAAATTTAAAAAAAGCTTAGCATGAGCACATGCGGTACGCAAAGCACCTTGGGGGTGGGGGCATTTTAGTACCTGTGGGCGAGCTGTAGGACAGGGTGATGTCGCCGTTCAGGTCGGCTGGTGGGTAGCGGCCATTGAGGAAAGCTGAAAAGACAACCTCAGTGGACAAACCAACTCCTGAGGAAGGAACAACAACAACAACACGGTAATGTTAAACACTTTCTCTGTCAATGTTACATCATTGATGACGGATGTCACCATGAAGGCTTGTCAAAGGATGAGCTCCTTCATGCTTTACTTTCATGTTACTTCAATTCTTTGACTCCACCCTCACCACCTCCTTGCGCTTTCCTTCTCTCATCTTTTAGAATGGTTACAATTTGTCTGAGGTTACGCCGTAGTGCTTTGCGCCAGGATGAATACCTCAACCTGTGTGTGACTATATATAAGTGTGTGTCTGCTTCTTGCGCATGTGCAAATAATAAACAGAAGCAAAACATGTGTATGTGTGTTGGGGGGGGGACACAAATCAAGAAATTGGGATTCCTAAGTGACATTCCTGCTCTGCTTTCAATTAACCTGCGCAAACACAACTTAAAGGAAGTGGACTTTTTGGGGGATTATATGGAGTCGTCAGAAAACTTGCTTCAGCATCTCTGCTAAGGTTTCCACAGTTCCACCCTCTACTCTGGCTTCATCCTTTCAGGCGCATTGACCTTCTCGCTGGCCGCTGCCTGCCTGGCATTCCGTCTTTCAGCGGGAGGCTTTTAACCTCGGCGCCCCGTAGGTCAAACGGCTCGGACGGGTTTAAGTGCTTTAAGTGTTCCCAGGCCCATTAGGAGCAACAAACACTCAAAGAGAGACACAGTAATCCTTCTCTCTCTTTTTGCATCTCTGCTCGCTTCACTTCCCCATCATCCAAAGGGGCCACATCTGGACAGGTCAGGTGGCGGTCCGTGTGACCTGGAGGTCCGTGTGGTCCGGCCGCTGGGCTCTCAGGACCATTAAACCATTTACGCCGACAACAGTATAAACAAACTGCACATAAAGGTGACCACCAGAGAGCACCTTGCCTCCTTGACCTCCTCAATTGTGTCCTCCTCACCCTCCAAGGCTGTGTTTGCTTAACCTTGTGCCACACGCTCTTTATGAACTTCTTCGTTGCCACATCCCTGCCTCCTGTTCCTCCAACTTTTTCCACCGAGGAATAGGAAGATGCAAGGCCACTTTGACATTCCTCAACACCCTAAAACCAATTCATCAAGCCCCCTTTTTTTTTTTTTTTTTTTTATCATGACAAGTTCAAGTGCAAAAGTCAGTAAGCGCCATTCAGACAAAAATAGAGCCACATCTACTCGCGGACTCCCTGTCACGTTAGTGTTCAGCGTTCCTCCGATGTAAAACACGTCAAAAATAAAAGTTGAATTTCAGAAACTGGCATGTACCATCAATAGCGCTATGATGTTCATCTTGTCTACTTATGGGTGATATTAGGTTGAAGGTTTCTTTTTCCCAGACAATGGTCTTTTTTATTTCTTTTTTTTTTTTTTTTTGCAAAGAGACAGCTCGGATGAAGGCTGAAGTGACAGCCTAAACTGTCAGCTCGGTAAGTTTTCCTCTTCACCCCAAAAAAGACCACTGCCTGAAAATAAAAAAAGAAACCTTAAACCTGAGTGCCATACATCGTTTTCTGCACCTAGTGTCACCTCCATGGAAGCCACATACAAGCCCATCCATTTTTTTTCATCACATGCTCATCTCTTGTCTCGTACTGTACATCCGAAACATATCTGGGCCACGATTTTACATTAACCTGCTACTGGACAATGTCATGAAACTCATCGGTAAGATTGGTAGTAGCAATGAAGTCTGCTGAGTGTATTAGGATGTCGGTTGCAGTCAAGTAGGTCTACAGTTACAGTTTATTTCCAGAAATTGTACATCTAGTGCAGGGTTAGGGATATTCCGCTTTCAGGTGCAATTTCAGAATGGTTAATGACCTTTTTTTTTTTTGCCCCCATCTTGCACTCACCAATTACTCCATACATTAAAAATCTAAAACTAAAACCAAAAAAACTAAATTAACTAAACTTAATAAACTTGCTCTAAAAACAAATGAAAACTAACTGAATTTAAAAACCAAAAAAGTCCAAACAAAATCTCAACTAACCCTAATGAAAAATCCAAAACTATTATGACCCTGGGATGTGTGCATATGGCTTAAAGTGACTCCTGGTTGTTTGGTGAAGGTGAAAGTTCAAGAGGGCTGCAGAATCTTGTCAAGAGAGGGAAAAAGTGATAAGTGGCAACTTTGTGTGTGTGTGTCAAGTTTATTTTAGGTAGGTTAAAAAATACTAAACACATCTCATGTGACAACCTAGTGAAAGGGCAAGGAACCATGAGTAATAGATTTTTCCAAGCCAAATAGGAAGAAAAAAAAACACAGACCCTCATACCTTCTTTTTCATGGCAAAACTTCAAAATGATCAAACTTCAATGACATGCTCTGTCGAAATTTTAATGTGGAAGCAAAAAGCTTTGAAAGTTACCAACAGAGATTTTTATGGAAAAAAAAAAAAAAAAACAAAAAAGACATGCCTGCCGACTTTTATGGTCCCAAGTGAAACTGGCTTCGGATATTTGGAAAAATGTCAGCTTTTGTAAAGCTCAGAAATCTGAGGCTATTCTTTTATTTGCTTGATGCTAAAAGAGACATTTCAAAGCAAAATGGAGTCCCTGTGTCTTTTCGGGCATAGGTTTGGGAGACTTTTTTTTGAAGGGTCTAGTCGTAATAGACATGCACAAATTTCAGGAGGGTAATTGAATAATTTTGGCGTTGGATGCAAAAAAAAAAAAAAAAGGCCAATTTTCGGGAGAAAAACTCTTGGGGGGAATGGAAAACATAAAAACAGTTATCAAGATGGCAACTTTTGGGAACCAACCCATGTCATGAACGCCCTAATAATCTCCGTGATAGAGGAAACAACAAGCAGTGGCCTGTTAAACGCTAACCTTTGACCTTGCACTGAACAAACTGCTCACACAACGTCACCTTTGAACTCTGTACCGAAAGAAAAACACCACTCCCTTCCTGAATCCCGACTTTAGCCTTGTGCATGAACATGACAATCAATGACCATGGTGTCACAGCGAAGAATGGCAACGACGAAATGTAGTGATGTGAAAGAGAGGACGGAAATTGAACAATCGAGAACGGACACGGAGAAGTGGGAAAAACAAAGGATGCAGTGTGTGTGTGCGCGCGCGCGCCCGTGTGGTAAGCCGCAAATCGAGTCGCCATCTGAGACAAATAAAATTTGAAATAACAATAAAAAGTCAGAAGGCGCGACCTCACTCCATCCAGCCTCCCCCTCTCCACTTCTACCCACACACACAGTAGGACACAAACTTACATAGCCCCCCCCCCACACACACACACATTGTTGTTTTGTTTTGACATTTCAAGTCAAAATGTGACAGTGCTTAGAGTGCAGATATATTGTAGGGCGTGTGTGTGTGTGTGTGTGTGTGTCAATGTGTGTCACTCCATGTGTGACTAATATACTGTAAGTGATGGTGTGTCTGTGAGACATACAGTGACAGGAGCAGGACAGAGCTAAGTAGCCGGTAGCAGCCAGAAACCAACAAAGTCTCAAGTAGCGACTTGTGTTACAGTCGCATCAAAGCTCCGCAGCTGTGAATATTTTAGTGCTTTCATTTGTCTTGTCACGAAAATTGGTTCCAGCAGAAAATAGCTTCATGGTTCAAGTTGTACAACCAGAACCAGAAGTACACAAGACACCAACACTCCTGGAGGGTGTCTGTGGCAATGTGGATTATGGAGCACTTTGTAAATGCTCAAACGCCTTTTCATAAATCCAAGGTTGTGCGAGTTGGCCAAAAATAGCACTCGTATTGGAAAAAAACAAAAACGGTACCAATAAGACAGTCGTTCTACGAATGCAACAGATGGAGATAGACATCGAGTCCAGATGAAAATGAGGAATAAATCTGAATAATTGAGGACATATGGTGGAGCAACACAAGTAGTAATATAAGAATACTCACAGGCATATATTCTTTGTCCTCTGCGTAGAAAGACAACTATACATGAACACACATAGATGAACAACCGTTCGGTGCTCACAATCACACTGAGGGACAATTTCGAGTGTTCCATTAGCCTGCCATGCATGTTTTTGGGATGTGGGAAGAAATCGGAGTACCCGGAGAAAACCAACGCAGGCATGGGGAGAACATGCAAACTCCACATCGGAAGGCCGAAGCTGGGATCGAATCCACGACCTCTGCACTGTGAGGTCGACACTAACCACTGGACCGCCATGTTTTTCTATATAATATATAATATGACAGAGTGCTATTTTCTTATTACTTAAACATTACAAAAAAATAGCTGTTTTGGGGCGGGAGGCTGGAATGGCCACAAGTGGCACTTGTGGTGGCGAAAAATCTTGTGTATCCTAGTTGTTCTTCTAGTGCGCCGAATTGTCTTCCTAGTGAGCCTTCTATTACATAAACTGTAAGAAAAATATCAAAGCTGTCAAATAAATGTTCCAACGACTTTCCATTGTTATAGAGGCGTAATGAAAACATATGGGAGAAAGTGACAGCATTTAAAGGGGCCGGCACACAATGTAGAGTTTGCAGCTGCGCATAGCGTCCAGCTCACATTGCTGCACGGACAAGTCATCCATCAATGATTGACAACTCAGAAACTAAGAGTGCGGTGGATACATCTTGAAATGATAAACAAAAAAAATGCATCAAGAGCATGTGATGCTGCCTGCAGACAACGTGCGCGACATAAATGGACATTTTTTACCGTAAATGTGAACATCTGCACCATGTATGAAGTTATGCTGGATAGGGATCATGGACAGATATAAGAAGAAAGGAATGGTGACAAATAGCAACTGTGGCGAGAGGAATTCAAAATAATTCCGAACAGAAATTGAGAAGAGGCATTATACACTTTTAAAGGAGTCAAATGTAAGCCTTTTAAGACCCATTCAAGACAACTTTGATGTTTAAGACTAACTAAGTGATATGCCTTAACCCCCCAAAGCCCTCATCACACATCTAACTACATAGTCCCGCGCAATGTGTAGCACTATATAGTGGTGGCCTTGTTGTGTTTGGCGAGTCGGACAGCCAACTAACGACATGTTACTTGTCGCATATTTTTCGTCTGTCTTGTGTTGTGTTATTTTGTCATTTTATGTTAACTGTTCTTTTGATGGCGGCGCGGGCACCCGCAGCGACTCCTCTCTCTCCTGTGGTTGAGAGGAATGAAATTTCATCTGTGTTGTATGTTGCACATGTAGCACATTTGACAATAAAGTTGACTTGAACTTGAATATCACATGGCCAATGTACCCGTCATGAAGCACCGGCACATTAAGATCTTCCACTATTTATTGTGGAGAAAAAAATTATTTTAAGCTGTGTTTGAGTTCCTTTATTGTACATACTTTTAATTCAACAAAATGAATCAATTATTTCCGTGGCTACTATATTGCTTTGATGTTCGCGCTTGCGCCATTTTTTTATTCGCCTATTCATCGGTTGAGTCGTCATTGATGCTCAGTACTTTTCCAAGGGCATTGTGGGTCATTTCGAGTTCACTATTTCAATTCAGACGCAGCCCGGGACTCAGTCTTCCATTATATGTTTTCAACGAAAAATTTGAAAACATATTTTGGACCTAAAATTAGTTTGGAATACAGTGGTGCATTGAGATACGGGTGTTCTGACTTATGAAACAAGCCCATAGGCACTTTGACCTCAATTTCAGTCGACAGCAATGCTGCATAAAATATTTGCCTTCTTGCATGGCTGAAAAATGGGTGGATTAATCTTAATTTTTGCTTCACAAAAACAATATTAATCAGAATACCCCTGTTTAGACAAGTGAGGTAACATGTCACTGCTTTATGTATGCCACATTTTATAGGGAATACAGAATAAATGCAAAGTGTGTTGCAGATTTAAGGATCAAGCATCCTCTGAAAGAAAATTAACATCCAATTTAAGACTTTTAAATGATCCCGTTTGGATATAATATGTGGAGGGAGAGTGTGATGAAGGAGAGGATTTTTTTTCTTGCTTGGTTGAGATTTAAATGTCTTTAAATTCCTCCTCAATGCTGCTCTGTATTTGTTTTTACTTTGTGGGTTGGGGGAACCAAATTAGTTTCACATGGTTTTCAGTTTGACCCCAGCATTGGTTGTTTAAATATTGCTGCTGTGACAATTTAATTTCCCTCACGGGATGAATCTTTTCATCTATCGATATAGGCTGCACTTTTTGAAAATACTGAAATGAGGAAACTCCGTGGAAGGGAATGATGGAAGCATTCCCATTATTGCAGCTGCTTGAAGCCAATTGATTTTTTTTTTCATCCCTATACTGTCCAAAGTGAAAGTGAAGTACTTTCACATGTACGCATACACAAGAGTAGACGTTTGCGCACCCAAAGGATAAGAACAATCTGCAGTCAATTTGTCACGCCTGTTACAGCTCAGACACTGCCAAAAGATGTTGTCCAACATGTTTTCCGTGCGCGCGCACACACACACACACACACACACACACACACACACACACACACACACACACACACACACACAGACTGACCTAAAGGTTCGAAGACAAACTGGTCCTGGGTGACGGCAAGCGGAGGCTGAACGCCAACGGTCAGCTTGGACGAGGCCAACGCGCTGCTGGCCTTCACTGTCACCTGCACACATTAAGGAGGAGGATGTGCATGAGGATAAAGAAATGCAATAAAACCTCATCAAGGGTGATTCTGAACTCACCTTCACGGTCACAGAAGGGACAGGGAAGCCGTCCATGTCTTGGATCAGAGCTTGCTGTGCAACCAGACAAAACATATGATTGTACACTCTAAAAACAGTTGGGTTGGTTCATTAACTCAATTTTTGGATTGTTTGTGTTAGGTCAAAATTCTGTATTATTTCTTATGAAAGTAACCAAATTGTTGGTTTGAATTAAACATTTATTGGGGTATATGAATGTTTTTGTTGGGTCAAAATTCAATCAATCAAGTATGACTGGCGGCCATGACAGTTCATATGTTGACACTTTTGATATTTGGATTGCTTCATGTATCATTGGTTTGGTAAGTACATGTTAATCTTTGAAAACCCTCACATTTCCGAGAAACTGCATGTGTGTTGGACAGGACGAGTGCGGGGAATCATTTAAAAAAAAAAAAAAAAAAAATGTGATGGCACAAGTTTCTTCAGCTATCCCATTGAAAGATACAGTATTAAAAAAATACAAAAAGGTGATGAGTGTGAACGTGCAAGTATATCTGTGTGTGTGTGTGTGTGTGTGTGTGTGTGTGTGTGTGTGTGTGTGTGTGTGTGTGTGTGTGTGTGTGTGTGTGCGTGTGCGCGCACCGACGGGATGTCCATGTCAGGAGACACGCATGCCGTTACCGTCAAATCCTCCTCACTTTCACCTTTAGGCAGAATGTCTGAAACACAATTTTTACGTTCTCTTTATGCTAATTAAGTCCATTCGACACTTCATTGAATACACAAACGAAAAACATTCAATATAGGACATGGAGAAAAAAAGTCAACGAAGTGATTACCCACACCCACACACGTGCACGCGCACGCACACACACACACACACACACACACACACACACACACACACACACACACACACGCACACACACACACACACACACACACACACACACACACACACACACAAATCTCCTGCCTTGAGTCCTGCTGGCCTCTCTGATGAACTTGTGCAGCCTCTTCAGCTCGGCGTCAGCCTGCTCGTAGTCCACCTCACGGGCGTCCACCTTGGGCGTGGAGAAGAAGGACGGGTCGGTGCCCATGTAGGAGCACAGCAGGTGGCCGTCCCAGCTCAGGCTCACCACGGCGCCCTTCAGATCCCTGAAATCACACAATAAAATGTGCAAAATGCAAGGAGTGCAGTCGAAACCAATTGAAAATGAGCGTTTTACATCAGCGTAGTGCGGCCGCGTTCATGACCATGCAACAGCAAAAGAATGTAAAGAATGCAGAGACCTATGGGATGTAGCCTTGTGGTCCTGAGATAAAATGGCAGGTCAACCCTTGACTCCATTCCACATGTCAAGCAGTTGTCAGAAACTCCTTCGACAGCTAAATACAAATTGAGGATTTTAAGGCTTTCATTGACCATTTGACCATAGACAGTCTGGGGATCTTGGTGCGCTTGATAGTTTCCAGAAGTTAGTGGCCACCATCCAATTCAGATTTGAAGCAATCCTTCCAAAAATCATTAAAGGGGAAGTCAACCCAAAAATGTTCTTTCAAATAATATGTTCGATGTGCCTCCACTTGTCTCAAAACGGTATTCTGATTAATATTGCGAATGTGGAATATGAGTTAAGCAGCAAAATCCACCCATTTTTGTCTATCTCAGGGGGCGGCCATTTTGTCACTTGATGTCAAGTGAAAATGATTGAGAATTAGACACATTCATATAGGTCCGAGGCTGGAATAGCATTTGACACTTGACTCCGTGCTACACAAATGTGAAGCAGTCCTCAGAAACATGCTCATACAACTAAATATGCGTCCAGTAAATTCACAGGAAAGCATTTCCCAGTTTATGCAGTAAATGATCACCAGCCAATTACTCATCTTACTTGACTTTAAGTCAATGAATAACTCATTCGGTACATTATTTTTGTATTTTGATTTGGAGTATAATTCCGGAATGCTATTATTCTGAATTTTTCTATTTCTGTGTGTCCCACTTCCTCATTTTTTTTTTTAATGGATAATACATCAAATTTACGTCAAGATTTTCTGACTGAACAAAAATGGGAAAAGAGAGAAGTAGGAAATGCTGAGTGATGCAATAATGTGTTTTAACAGCGTGAGTGAGTGCGTGTTAACTGTTTGCAGATGTGTTGTACTTCCAGGCCAGCGAGGCGGTAACACACACACACGCACTGGCACACGCACGAAGCAGTAGAGTAGCGGATTTCAGGTCGAGGCTCCACACCTGCCTGGGTGGAAATCGTCTGCATTAAAACGTCCACTTAAACTGCCGCGGAAACACACTCACGCACGCGACTGACTATGACGGAAATAGACTCTAAAAACAAAGACTCGCACAAAAGCACACACAAACACACTTTGCCAACAGTGGGGTGTTCCCACCCACCCCTGTTGGTGTAGAACGTGAGAGAAGACACCACAGACCGCGACTGAGACCACATGTTGGGACGATTGAGAAGGTCAGTTCATCGAGGTGATGGAACTGTGTTGCATTTGGATGTGCCTTGTCCAAACCATGTATCAAGGATGTGATTTTAAACGATGTCATCTGAGAATGTCACACAGTTTGGTCATTAGAATTTGGCCTCCAAATCCGAAGTACAAGCCCGCGTTTACTCAAAATGGCTGCCTAAAACCCAAATGGGAATCTTGCTGATGAATTTTGTGAATGGATCCTTGAGACATGTCCACCCAATTCTGGTTGTCAGGTTGTCATGTTTGTTTAGGGTTTTTTTTTGCCGTTTTTCAGAGAGCGCTACTGTTCGAGTTTATAGGGCTCATGTTTGAGACCTCGAAAATAAATACATATTCTCCAGTATACATGCACCGCAGTTGAGAAATTTAGTGAGTTTTCTGGCAGGTTGAGGCCCCCAAAAAGGCGATTTACTAGTCGGGAAACTAATAAAAGACAATGATTCTAGCATGTGTATGTATGAGTGTGTATGTGTGTGTACGTCACCACAGACAGGCGTCACACTCACGGGAAGTTGGCGACGCGAAGCGCCACGGGCACGAAAGCGAGCTGGGCAGCCCACTTTAGCGTGACGTCCTGGTACACCAGCAGCATGTTGGTGTGGTTGCCTAGCAACAGGTTGGTGGTGCCATCGGTCACTAAGGGGGAAAACAGGAAGAAAATATGTATTCGGGCAAGTTGTGACCATCGTAAAAGTGTTTTTTTATTTGTATTTTTTTCTTTTTTCAAGGGGAAGAGCAGAATGTCAGATATTACACATAAAGGTCACTTGGTGGTTATTTCTTGTTGGATTACTGACTGGATGAAGCTTGGTCTTTTCATTAAAATGGAATTAATTTGGTGCGACGCGACCACAGAAAGGAGGTTATTGGTACAAGGTTTGGGGAACCCAAAATGAGAATAAACGTGTGCGTATGTATTGATGTTCTCTGTTTGTGCAGGCTTTGCTTCCGCCACCCAGCTAGTACAATATCAGAAAGAGCTTTATTTTTAGGGCTGGAAAAGAGGTGAAAAGACACGTGATAAACTTTGCAGCCACAAAGCGGAGAAATAACTCAAGTGATGACATCATCACATTTCAACAAGTAGCTGCGCTTTAAACAGGCAGAAATACATATGAACACACTTATACTTTCCCTTGAAACATGAGCTATAAATACTAGACTTGCATTAAACACGCACACACACACACACACACACACACACACACACACACACACACACACACACACACACACACACACGTGTGCCCATCCTAAGAGCAGTGCAGCTACCACCAGCAGAAATCTGAGGTGATGGCCACACGCAAAACAAACACCCCAGTGGGTCAAATACGGCGGCCGTGGCGGTCGGCAAGGAGGGGGGTCAAAATGACAGAGCGCGTGTGGTTGCGTGTGTACGTGTGTTGGTGGCTCGCTAAAGCAAACACACACACCTGCTTTTATCTGAGCAGAGGTTTTATAATTAGCACGTGCATTTCACTAAGTCAAGCAAATACATAATTAAAAACGGTATTTCCCACGTTCCTTTGCGCTGATCTCAACTTCCTGCTGCCTCTCTTTAATCACGAATCAGACAATCCTTATTCACCCACTCACATCAGTCCAGCCACCCGCTCATTCGGTGACTCATCTATCCGTCCATTCAACCAAATATCCACCAGTCCATTCATCCACTCGAGCATCACCTCGCCCGCTGATTCTTCCATCGAGTCTGCCATCCACCTCTCCACCAGAAATTGACCTTCTCATCCATTTATCTGTCCATTCATCCACTCATCATTCATTTATCCACAAACCCATCAATCCAGTCACTCACTCATCCAGCAGCCCATTCATCTATCCGTCCACCCCCCGCAATCTTCAGTACATTCACCCGTTCATTAGTCCATTCTGACACTTACCCGTTAGTCCAGTACATCAATCCATCCATTCACTCATTCACACATTTATTCAACTATGACTCCATCACTCACCCACGCAATTATAAACTCATCATCAGTTCATTCATCCCCCCCGTCCATCTGCTCACCAACTCATCCCCTCAGTCTCTCTAGCCACAAAAGAGGTCCCATGTGTCCCTGAGTGACTCACGCGAGGTGTACGGCAGGAAGCAGCTGGGGTTGAACTCCAACTTCTTCATGAAGTAGATCTGTCCGTTGTCACGCAGGCAGTAGAGGTTACGATCGCCAAGGACGAAGATGGAGGACGAAGAGTGGGAGAAGGAGGGGACAGAGATGTCCAGGGCCTGCTCGCCCAGAACCAATATCCAGTCGGGCTGCGGAGAAAACACAAAATAACTCCCGGTCAACTCGAAGCATTTTAAAAATTCACTTTTTGCCAAAATCCTATTCTTGTACTGTATGTTCTTTTAGGAAATTTAGTTAGCCACTTTCTATTTCTTGACTTCGCTTTGAAATATTTGAATAATGGACTTGCCTTGCTTGTCTTTGCGAAATCATTCCCATCCACTCAGTCTATTCATCCATTTACCCACTCATTCACCGCAAAGAACTCCCATTCAACTCTTTGTGAACCCTTGAGCGACATGTTTACATGTGAACTCCTCCATACACCTTATGTGGTGCTTTAAATCATTGTCTGTTGTCATGGTTACCTGCACGCAACATAAGGCTTTCCATGGATGCTAAACGGGAGGGCAGCCGAGTGCAAATAAAGAGCCTCCATGCCAAGTACAACTAAAATGATGCCAGAAGTGTAGAACGAGTCATGTCAATGAGTTTATTCGTGCAAATTGGGCTTGTTAGCATTAACGAGCGCTAATGGTCGACACAGGAACAAGTGACATCACAGCGGAGTTGACGAGGGGTTCACTGCATGTGAGGACTCACGGTCAGTCTCTTGCCACCCGTCTTGAGGGGTTGGTCGGGGTCCTGGCGGCTTTCAGCCTCCGTGGCCACAGCCAGAGTCTCATACCTGAGGAGCAGAGAAGGGCAGATCTTAAAACGTTGTGAATGTTACCTGTACCACATTGATGCTGGCATCTTGGATACGTGGAACATTCCAGGGAGAAGCTGGCAGTCATGGCGCCCTGGCAAGAATGTGTCCTCCTTAAACAACTGTATCAACACTGTATGACCCAGCACGACCCAAATGGAGAGGCTATTTGCAGTGAGGAGCCTCAAACATCATGCCTTATGATTAATATCGCAACCCAATAGAAACAGATGGGCAGAACGAGACCAATAGACACTTAGGGAGAGGGTTTGACGGTTAAATGGGTAGATAGCACAAGAGAGATAGACGGTAGGTGGAAGATGAAAGATGGATGGCTTATCAATCGATAGAACTAGACAAACGGTATATAAATAGAACTGGATGGGTGGATGATGGATGGATGATACTATTACAGATCAAGGAAGGCAAATAAACGGGGGTAGATAGAGCAAGACAATTACATGGGCAGGTACAAAGAGCAAGACAGACAAATACACGGGCCGGTAGACAGAGCAAGACAAATACACGGGCGGGTACACAGGGCAAGACAAATACACGGGCGGGTAGACAGGGCAAGACAAATATATGGGCGGGTACACAGGGCAAGACAAATAAATGGACGGGTAGCTAGAGCAAGAAAAATACATGGGCAGGTAGACAGAGCAACAGAAATATACGGGCGTGTAGACAGAGCAAGACAAATACACGAGCAAATAGAGCAAAAGAAATACACAGACAGCTAGAGCAAGACAAATGCACGGACGGGCAGGTAGACAGAGCAAGACGAATACACGGGTGGGTAGACAGAGAGACAGAATAATAGTTATAAATGGGCAGATAGAGTGACAGACGGGTAGGCAGATAAACGGTGTGACAGACTGATGGATAGTTGGGTAGGATTTTGTCGATCACGTCATTTTGACTACTAACCTTTCTTTCTAAATTTGAACGTGTTTAGAATGAGAACTTTTTTGGGGTGGGAGACAGCGACAGTTGGATCCCGGAACATATCAATTTGATTTAAATTATATCCTATGGGATAATTCGCTGTATCTTTTCTTTGTTTCACCACCTGAAAGTATTTTTATTATTCAACAGCTGTGAATGGTCTCCCCCAGGTCTGACCGACACCCGGTCCGCACATTTTATGTGGTCCCAGGGTGTCCCACTCTATTAGCGCCAACGTTAGGGCTGTTGAACGTTATGCGGAAAGCCCAAGTGGATAAGAGCGGGGGGCCGGAGGAGCACTCACAGATGTGGAGCGAGCGTGCTTCCTGGAAACGATTGACTGGAATTGTTTTGCTTCAGATAGATACTGTACAGGTGCGAGATAAAAGTATCTCGTATTCAGTGTAATGGACTTGTTACGTGCTACTTGGATGATTTATAAAATTCAACAACCATCCATTTGTAGCGCTTGTTCTTATTTGGGCTCAATGCAACAGAAATTCTGATTTGCTCCTCTGCGGAATTTGTAATGTTGCTCACTTACAAAGAAATTAACAATCTGAAAGGTTTGTGGTTGTTTCTTGGTATCAAAAAGATGCCAGTACGAAAATGCTTTTAAGAAACAATAAGTGCTTCAGAAATTTGGATTCCACAGTTTGGATGGTTCCATGTGGAACACAGCTGTGCACAATCAACCCAATACCAGTACTTCTGATCTTGACTGGTCATGTGAATAAAAGCACAAACACCTGTTTGAGGAATAATTTCTTCCCTTCCAATCTCTACACCACAATGGGCAAGAATGGAGAGCCGGCAGAAGATGTTCGGGGCAAGATTGAAGACATTCACCAGCTTGGAATTGTTGAAAATAAAAAATAAAAAAAAAACATCAGCGAGATCGATGTGAAGGTGATCACTATTGGGTCATTTATTCCAAAGTGAAAGATGCACAAAATGGTCTGGAGGAGTCATGCAAGATCGTGTCTCTTCTTAAGTCTAGAACACCATTTCTGTGCAGCAATTTACAGACAAATGCATCCAAATTAATCGGGAGAAGCTTCATCAAGAAGAACACGCAGCCAACAGAACAAAGGACTTCATAGGGGGGGGGGGGGGTGAACTTGAAAAGACCCAACATCCACAATAGAGCATGCATTTGATCCCCAGAAACAAACAACAACCCCAAAGAGACTGCAGTCAACGCCTACCTGGCAAAGCATTTTGGATGAAAAATGCAACGGTCTGATGCACCAGTCGATGGGTCGCAGGCTGGTCGGAGTTCTTGCAAGTAAGGGTCACGCCACCAAATATTCAATGCCACTTAGAGTGTTTGTCAACGTGAGTGTCAATTGCGGCTTTGCAAACTACATAAAATATCATGTAGCGGCCTGATTTGGCCTTCAATTTTACACCTGCGCACAACTTGTTGAGCCTTTTCAAGCACTCCAGACCTTGTTGTGTATGCGTGACTGTTGGCACCAGAGTTGGGAAGCATTTGCGCCTGTGTGTGTGTGTGTGTGTGTGTGTGTGTGTGTGTGTGTGTGTGTGTGTGTGTCGTGATCGTCTTTCATCGAGAGTACAACTACACAAAAATGTTTGCTTAAACTTTACATGAGGCCAGATAGCTCCGGCCAACATAGACACACACAGTCTACTCTGCCCAAAAGACTGACTGCACGTATGACAACGCTAACCTTGTTCCCCATGCACACTTCCAAAACGGCAACACAAAGAGTTCCCCGGCACATTTTTGCGGTTTGTCACATTTTTCTTTTCCGCGTCGCAGAACAGACGCTCCAAATGGGAGCGGGTGTCAGCAAAACCTACTTGTAGCTCTCCAGCTGGCGGGCCGAGGACACGGTGAGGAAACTATCCGTCCGCGAGTTGTAGGCCAACGGGCCGGGAAGCAGGAAACCCGGCAGGAACCTTCCGAAGGAGTAGCTGTCCTGCTCGAAGAACATCAGCATGCCGTCCATGGATTGGATGCAAAGCGAGTGGTGACCTGACAGCAAGAGGAGAGAGGGGAAAGGGTCATTTTGATGACATTGTTTTTACACGTCAGAACAGGGGTGTCACTCATTTTTGTCAAGGGCCACTTTGGATTCACGTCTTCCCTCAGAGGGCCGTCATGACAGTGAAACCGAATAAATGTTTCATATCGTATCTATCATCAACTTGTATAATTACTTGTTCACAACAAATTGATGGAGTAATAGTTTGTTAAATTTGTTGATTTTAGCAAGATTCATTGAAGTTGACATTCATGATTTGCTTTCGCGGGCCACGTAAACAACGTGGTGGGCCGGATATGGCCCCAGGGCCTTGAGTTTGACACATTCGGGTTCGAGGGTGTCGCCCAAAAAGATTCGCAATTTAGCATCGGCCAGTTCGATTTTTTTTATTGGGTCAATTTGACCCATCACAGGATTACTCGATCAATATATTTATTTTATTTCAATTTTATTGTACTTAATGAAGGCAATAAGAAAAGAATAAGGTCGGCACAGTAAATTTGATCATTTATTTCTATATTGTATGTTTAAAAGTATTCTTTTTTTTTTTAACTTGGAAACGGGTCTGCCATGCTTCTGTTTTTGCTGTTTCGAATCGATCATTATTCGATCGTTTTGTTTCATGTTATGTCTTATTTCCTTTGTGTGCCTTTTTAAGCTCCCTCGTTACGTTCTCGTCATCCTCGTCCCTTGTCGTAACCAATCAGCTCCCTTCAACACTTTGCGTCTTGTTCAGGTGTTACTTGTCTGGTCAGTTTGCTCGTATCTATTGTGCAATCGAGGAAGGAGGGAAGGATTTCCCCCCCACTCAGACTGTCCCAGTTGGGACTTCAAAGTGTCCGAGGGAAATGAAAACTCTGTGCACACACCGGATGTCAACAATACGTAGCTTATCTGGGATGCCATCATTTGTATAATTAGCGTAGCCTTAGTTCAGACTCCGCTATTTACCCGATAACAATTTACGCAGCTCCTTTCTCTCTCTCACACACACACACACACACACACACACACACACACACACACACACACACACACACACACGCCTCTCACACACACACACACACACACACACACACACACACACACACGCACGCAATAAACATGTAGCTCCTGTTTCATTTTCAGCGGTGGCGGCGCTATGCGGAGCGAGGCGTGTTTCTCGCTCCAACTCAAGTCTGATATCTCCATTAACACCTTAGCACGTGCGCACATTCAACACACACCGCCATAAAGCAGCGAGGTGACCGGAGGTCTATAATTAGGCCTCAATGCGCTATTAAAACTCTCACTGCCGTCAAGTCGAGGTCAGGGATACAGCCACCTATGGTGCACACGCGCTCACGCTCGCACACACACACAAACCATCAATCAGCAGAGATTTGGAAAGAAAAGCCACATGCTCCGACACACCTCTGTGTAAAGACGTGTGTGTGCGAGAGAGAGAGAGAGAGAGAGAGAGAGAGAGAGAGAGAGAGAGAGAGAGAGAGAGAGAGCATGTTCCACAGACACATTCAAACGCAAAACCTCGGACTTGGGGGGCAGACTTGCGAACCACCAAGCTCAAAAGGTCGCATGAATAATGGAAATAAAAACCGACGTTAACGGCTGCGTGCTATACAGAGAGTCTTGTGTGGCGAGTGCACAGCACAATGTTCAAGTATAGACGCGTGCTACTACAGTACATTCTATTTTGGTTTATTAGCTTGAGGCTGTGTTATTCAATCCCTCACGTCCACTACAAGTTGACTTATTACACATCAATAAAAGATAATAACCTCAGTTTTAAAATAGCCAGGACGACGCGGGACTGATGTGGTTTTGCTTTAAGGTCAAGTTAAAGCGCAGGCACAACATTTCTGTGTGTGCGCCCCCCCAAAAAAGAAAAAAAAAAAAAAGAGCAATAATGGCTCCTTGTAGATGAACTCTGACCTCCCAGGTGATGGCTGGGGGGAGGGGGGGTTCTCACAACAGGGATTTCCCAAACTAAACAGCATCTCATTCATTCGAACCCAGTGACATACATATATCATCTTTAAGAAGATTGTTTGGTTTTAAATATTTATTTAGATAGAATTTGTGTTTCACTTTTGAGGGCAATATACTTGAATCGAATCATACATTTCAGTTACAGTTTTCCTTTAAGCGGCAGGGGCTTACAATAATAATTTGGAAGTTTTTTTTTTAATTTTTTTTTTTAGGGTGGCAGCTGGTGTAAGAAGTTGGACAACTCTTAACAACGGGCTGAGAAAAAGACATCAGAAATATAACAAAGCAGTGGCGGGCACTGCCCTCTTGTGGTGGAAAATTATACATGCATGCAAAACATCATGAAGCGCGCGCGCGCGCGTGTGTGTGTGTGTGTGTGTGTGTGTGTGTGTGTGTGTTTTTCACCACCAAAAGCAGGCACCCATCACATCATGCACACACCCGCATACATGGATGCATGTGCATAGACTCACTCACACAAATTATCGAAATAACTAAGGCACGTAACATGCCAACTTGCATACACACGCATATGCACATATTTCAAAATTCACTTACAATCCGGCCTAGCAGGGTTTTCAATAACCTTGAAATAATTCCCGGGACCTAAGTTGAGTTCAGTACAAACACAGACCAAGTTGCTCCTAAGTTCTTGAAGTTCGGGCATAAAGTTCTTGCGGTGCGAAAGGATCTCAGGTAAAAAGGAGACCATCGTGCCAAGCCACAGTCTGGCATATTCAAAGGTGCACGCACGCACACACACATTCACCGAACTACGCACGTGCCTCTCTCAACAAAGCAGCCTCTATTTGGAATAGTCATTTTCTGCACTTGAAAGGGGATTCCCGTGTGTGAGTGTGTGTTTTTCTTGGATTGACAAGTGGAGGGCTGTCCCCGACTTGTTTTTTCCAAAAAAGCCCAGAGCATGACACAGCAGCATTTGTGTGCAAGAGAGTGTGTGTTTGTCTTGGATTGTGGCAGGGCTGTCCCCGGACTTGGTTTTTCCCAAAGCCCAGAGCATGAAACAGTATCATTTAAGTGCATGCGTGCATTACCCGTGACCCCTCCAAATGTTCCGTATGTCATGTTACAGGCGGTCCTCTGCAGGTTGTGCTCGTAGACCAGTTTGATCTGGTACTGGTCGCCATGTTCCACGTTGCCCGCTGTGCCTGAACACAGACACACACACACACACACACACACACACATATACTCACATTGACAAAATGGCACTTACATAGGAAGTAACACGGAGGAGGAGGAGGAAGGTACCCAGAACGGAGTAGACGGACAGCTTCCTGGGGTGAAGAACAGCCAGGTGGAGAAGATCTGAACACCTGGAAACACAACGTTATCAGCGCGAGAACACTGCTGTTTTTCAACTTAGCTTAATTGACACAAAAACATTATCTTGTGGCATCCTGGTGCCAAGGACCATCAATTTTCTAATCCGCTTAACCAAGTGACCAACATGCAGCCACTTGAGGTGCTCCATTTTGAATTTTGCTGCCATCTTGTGACACCTCAGTGCTGAGAAACTATGATGAAGAGAGTTGAGGATTTTCATTCAGGCAGCGTACTGCTTTGTCACCCTCTTGTCGCATCTTGGTGCCAAAGGACTATGCCCAAGTGAGTTGAGGAGCTCCATTTAGATAAACATATTGCTTTGCCACCAACTTGTACTATCCTGGTCGCAAGTAACTATGTTGAAGTGAGTCGAGTAGCTTCACTGAGACAAAAGTAACGCTTTGCCGCTCTACGTCACAACAAAAGCACAAGTGATTCTAACGAAGAGTGGGAAGATGCTTGAAGGCCTTGTCTCCCGTCAAGTGCATGTTCCCTCAAGTTTAGCATTTGAGGGATTGCGCCATCTTGTAGCATGAGCATATCAAAGAACTATGTTAAAGTGAGTTGAGGAGCTTAATTTAGACCCCAAAAAATACTGCTCCACCATTATTTTGAAGCATTTTGGTGTTCAGGAACTAGGTTGAGGTGTGTTTCAGGGTTTCATATTTTTTGCCACTATCATGTGGCATCTCGCTGCCAAGGAACTATCTTGAAATGAGTTGAAGAGCTCCATTTAGATTAACGCATTGCTTGGTGGCCACTTTGAAGTGTCGAACTATGATGAAATGGGTGGAGGAGCTTCACTGAGACAAAGTGGCACAGTTCAATCCTCGTCCTCCGCAAATAAGAATAGCATCGGTTCTACAGGCTGAACCTTGAACCAATGAACTGCAGCAGATGCAGCCATGACGCTCCCTCTCCACTGACAAGATATTTGTTGATTTTGTCCTGCTAGAACAAAATGCGGTCTTAAGAAAGGGGTGACCACAACGGAAGGGGAAGCCGATCCCACAAGTGTTCTTTCATCCTGGGAAAGCAAAAAAAAAAAACTCTGGTGGGCGGGCCACCGCCTCAGTCATCCCGCCAGTATTTATACTCTCCAGCCTCGCCTCCCGACTGCCCGCCGGATTCCCGGGAGGAATTCCGTGTTGGCGAACCGCAGCTTAAAGCAAACACCGACGCGACACTGAAGGAAGGAAGGAAGGATTTTTTTAAAGATTTTCCAAGAGAAAGCTCACATTTCATTTCTGCCAACTGACAAAAGGAGACTAAAGTGAGACAAATAGCGCCACCTGCCTGAAGGATGTAAAGCAAGAGTGGGCAAACTTTGGTTCTGAGAGGACACGTTTGATTTTTAAAATGGACTTTTAAAATGAACGAAGGGGGCAGGGCTACCGTAGATGATGAAAAAAAAAAATTATATATATCAAACAGTTGATTTGAAAACCACATTTAGAATTCAAATTTTATTTGCATTCTTCATAATTAAAGTAGAATAAATGAACACAAACATGAAAATACGTTAAATGTACAGTGTATGCAAAATCCATTTACTCGTTATTTTATTGGATTTTGTACAACAGATCAATTAAATCATTTAATGAAAGAAATGAAAAAGAAATAAAACA
Organism: Hippocampus comes; assembly: GCF_001891065.2. NCBI lineage: Eukaryota > Metazoa > Chordata > Actinopteri > Syngnathiformes > Syngnathidae > Hippocampus > Hippocampus comes. Next base: position 382,168 of record NW_017805035.1, read on the forward strand.
GGCACCACAGGGCAGTTCATTCATCAATGAGGTAAATTCGTAATTATTCAATGAAAGTTAATCAAACAATTCTTGAATAGCATAATATAATTATAAATAATTCACCAAATATTTCTTCAACAACTTCTAAAATGTGTGTTAACACATTTTACAAGAAATCATCGGAGTCTTTCTACCAAATGTATTTTTGTAGTGGTGGATTTAGTTTGGGTCACGCTTCTCCTGCTCAAGTCGCCAAGTGTAATCCTTCTTTGTGTGCTCGTGAGAGGGAAAGCAAGCTAAAGCTAATTGGAGTGGGATTAACTGGCTAAATGTTGCTCCCGTGTAGATTTTTACAAAAGACGTCTCAATTATATACTTCAATTAGAGTTTACGACGCACGAAACGCTTTGACTTGCAGCCTTTGAAGCGTTAACGATGAAAACGTCAAGATTCTTTCAAACAAGTGTGGCATAAAGACAAGTCACTCAATCATAAATCTGACGACAACAATAACGCAAACAAAAAAATCTGTGGCTTTATCACTTCAGCTTTTCATGTTCCAGGAAACAATGATATGCAAACCTGCAGAGTGCACTTCTTAAGCACTTAATTTATCCAGACAGTAGACAATATAAAAATAAAAAGAACATAAACACTTTCTTTTGCTTCTGTATAAGTACCAAATCTACTCACGAGACAAACTTCCCCAGCTCCACCTGGATGATGGCGTTCTGGAGGTGGACTTCCAGGAGCTGTGCCTCGGCCGCGCCTTGGCCCGCTTCGTTGGCTTTGGCAGCGTGAGGGGAGAAGATGCGCAGCATGCCCATGTAGCTTCCCACCACCACTTTGTCTGCACAAGAAGACCAAGAGAGAAACTCTTGATATGATGGACGTGACTAAGACCTGAAACGTACATTAGTTCTATTACGTTACCATGTCCCATGGCGCTGTTGTCCACATTTCCAACGCACATGCACCCCTGGTCAAACTCCTCGCCTTCGCCGAGGGCTGCCGACCACCAGTCCCGTGCCTTGAACAGAGACATCTGCTTGGGATGAGATAAGTCACATTTTTATCACAAGTAGGTTTGAAAAAGAGAGGAAATGGGGGGGGGGGGGGGGGGTTAAAATGCCATTTCCCAATGTTCCCAATGTCCCACGTAAAATTTGATTGAGTCCAAAAATGACACGGATCTCCTCTTCAGAGTCACAACGAAAACCATATCACTGTTTGTTGCTTTCGCGATCACGATTGCGTGATGTTACCATGAGAGTCACTTCAGCAAATTGCATTCTCAATTTATGTGGAGATTTAAGACCAGTGACAAGAATAAAATCCTATTTATCATGTGTTAAAAAAAAAAAAAAAACACTTTCGGAAACATCTTGATTTAAAACATTTAATACTTTGGTTAAAATGGTTCCATGGTTTGCATACAAATTATGTCATTACTGTAAGTTTTTGCAAAATACATAAAATGTATTTAAAATGTATTTTTCGGCCCATTAATGCTGACAACAGTTTAAAAAAAAAAAAAAGTAAAGATGTGAATTACAGGCAGATGATTTGACTTTTTTTTTTTACAATACTTTTTCCTTTCGTATTTATTTAACTTCAAAACAGAAAGAAAATTTGACATAAATCAGCCAATTTGTTGCCGACTATATTTTGAAAGGGGGAATGCTTGTATGTATGTCATCTTGTCTTATGTTGCAAGATGTTGATGTGTGTGTGTGTGGAGGGGGGGGGGCGGTGGAAATCTGCAAATGAGCAGATTTGAAACAGATAATAGGAGCCGGCTGATTAATCGTCACGTGGCAGTCAAATAGGTACAACTGTCACTCAAAAAGTGGACGCTTCTTGCCACAGGGACAGCAGGAGCCAATGGGGGAGTAGCGTGACTTGTCACGTGATCAGCACAAGCCGCTTTGCTCTCGTCTTAAATGCCGACTGAGCAGGTGGAACCGGTCAACTAATCCAGCAAAGTTGCAAATTAAACGTGACATTCATCTTACAATTAATACACATTGAAATCGTGCTTCATGACATTTCATCATGTTAAATGAAGAAATATCTTAACATGCTCCAAAATTCTGTAATGTTTCAATTACAATGTCTTAAACGGACAAAAAAAGCTAGTTAACAGGTTTTCCATGGGCTTGAAACACAATTCAATGATTTATAATTACAAATATTCCTTTTCCATCATATTTCGCTCAAAATGTGAGGTGTCAGCAGATTCCTGTCTCATCTTTGAGGTATCCTGACCAGATATAAGGATTTTAACACATTTCAAGTGTAATTGTTCGCGTTTGGGCACTAAAATAAGTAACGTTAATAAGTTTTGAGGCTCACGCGCTCACTCATCAAGGCGCGTTCACAAATGAATTAGCTCGCGGCTAACCCATTCAGTTTAGCTTGGCCAGCTAATTAGCTAGCCACGCGAGTAACCCAGCGTCCAGCGGGTAGAACCGGTGTTTTACCTTTTCTTCACTGATGCGTCCGACAAGCCCGCAGGTTTATTAATCCCCACGGTATCAAAAATCACATTTACCCTCTTCAAGTCATCGTCTTGTTGTCATGGCACTGACGCTCAAACTGGGGCGAACGTGGCACTTGTGCGCATGTGCGAAAGGGAAATGCCAAATGGGAATTGTAGTTCTTTAGTATCAATCGTCGGGTGAAATACATTACGAGATAAATTAGGACCACATTACATTAATTTAGCAACAATTTCTTCACAATTCTAAATTCAAATGAATGAAATATTAGCAAAGGTAAGGACTTCCCTGCACAATAAATTGACTAACTCACAAAAACTGTCTCACTTCAGTGGGGAAAGCGGCCAGTCGTGCGCAAGCGCGAAAGACAGCTGCATGATGGGAAATCGAGTCTTTGTTTTAAGATTACAGTTGACGAAACGAGTCAGGGATTTTGGAAGGCAAATCACGATTTTTGCACCTTCAAAAAGAAACGTAACAATGAATAAATTATCTTAAGTGATCTAGATACAATGTTGCCGGGTAAATAATGATAGTTGTAACGGTGAGACAGACTGAGATTAATGTGATTTATCTGAACATGCTTTAAAATTTGCAAAACTAAACCAAAAGATGGGCTCGTCCGGGATTTGAACCCGGGACCTCTCGCACCCTAAGCGAGAATCATACCCCTAGACCAACGAGCCACACATATGTAACGAGATATTTTTTCTTTTTCAAGAGTACTCCTGCCACGTCAAACGCTGATTCGAATTTTTTTGCGTTTTGCTACCGCCTAAAGGCCATTGTAGTGAATTGCAAATGCTTTCAAAAAACCAGCTGTTATTCACACAGTCAAGTAACATGTCATTATAATACAATGCTGTATTTCTTTTCCAATTCATATGATCACAGAGAAAAAAAATCTGCTTAGAAAAATAAAACACAGGATTCTACTTTTGGAAACATTTCCACACAAGGTCCACAGACACAGAATGACATTATTCCCTGTTTCAATTATATATATCGAAATAGATTTGTTTCCTTCCATTTCTTTGTTGAGAAAAGGCAACATGCAGGTGATAGCAGCACATGTAAAACACATTAGAGATGTTGAGGAAAAAATGGGGGTGAGGGGACCAGTGACATTTCCGCCATGTAAAACACTCACTTTGGTGTGATTTTCTGTTTCAGCGTAGCACGGAGCTCTGACCATTCTCAAGCAAACGAGAAGATGGAGAATAAAGTGATTCTTTTTCTAAGCAGAGCGGGCTTTAAAAGGCTTGAATGAAAGTTAAACATGGCTTTTTTTCTTTGTTTGTTTTATACATCATACGTCCACTGACTAAAACATGTGCACACATCCACTAAAGATATTCACGCCTATTTTAAAGTGCATTTCCTCAAATCACATCCTCCCAAAATGAATCAGGGACCTCCACTGGCATTTCCATGATAATCATGTTCAAATGTCCGCTTGCTTCTTCCTGGTCCAGTACATGTACGTACGTGTTCTACGGTACACAAAGACACCCATACTGAAAAAATAACGTTGTATACAGTGTCCCCCCGCTATATCGGGGTTCATCACTCACGCCCCCACTACTATATCACAGATTGTGAAGCAAAGGTTGTCACTATACTGTTGAAGCAAGCAGGGTTTGCCTCCTATTTATGGAACTGTGCGAGCAGCGGAGCCTTCTTTTCCTTTCTTCAAAGTGATGTTATACAAAAGCCTCCCATTTCTTGACAGTACGAGAGTGAGAACAGGCGCTCAGGAATACTTTGAAGTGTTTTCCTGTTCTCTATGCTAGTTTTGGATGTGTTGCTGCTCCGAGTGTGTTGAAAAAGCTGTTTTTGCAGATGTTTACCTTTTGCGGGTGGGTTTGGGACGTATCCACCCTAGATAGATGCCAGACAGCAAGCCCCCGTTATTCAAGTGGGTTCGGGGCCAAGCACGACTGTGAATATTAAAAATCCATTCATGATGATTAATTGATTATTGGGTTGGAATAAAAGACATAGCGGGGGTTTCAAAACATAACGGTGATTAGTAAAAAAAATTTAAAATCCCCTTACAGGTGAATTCACGAATGCCCAACTGCAAATTTGTGGGGGTTCACTGTCCTGCGATGTGACGCTGGTGTCCACAAGATAGAGTGCGAGTTTGACACAAGACCAAAAAGAAGTTGAAGAGTGCTGTACATTTAAAAATGTCCAATCGGACACGTACAAAGGTGTGGAAGCAGGCGTTGGGGTAAAGAAGAGGTCCAGTGGTAGTGGTACGAGGAGCAAGTTATAGGACCTTCTGGAGGATAGAGTTGGGCACTTCCAGGGTCTCATCCTTTACCAGGACGATGTCGTAAGAGTCCAAGTATTTGTCCAGACGCTCCTCCACCTGAAAATGATAATGTATAATGATAATCCGGGTCACGGCACCAACTGAAAAATCCTTTTATCTTTAATGCTCGCAACATAAACTAACAGTAACGACTGGAAGACTGTATATTCTCAGCTGAATTATTTAACTGATGCCAGAAAGACTGAGCCAGATGTGCAAGAAGGCTTAATTTGTCCAAAATGGTTCCTACTCTTACACTTTCTCTGGCGCTCACACACAAGAGGGTCGCCCGGCCTAGCCCATGTGACAATGTGTGACTCGATGGGTGCAGATAGATAGGAAGAAAAAGGTCACAGCGACACAATGGCCTAATTTAAGTCATCTATCTACATATGCGCCAAAGAGGCATAATCTAACAGGACACAAGGTTGCACGTTATAAATAATCAGGGTCAGTTCCGACATTGGTGACGTACCTTGTCGTTGAGGAAGCCGACCTTGAGAATGTTTTCCACGTTGGGTACGCCGTCAGCCATGCTGAGGTCGCCCAGCGAGTCTCCCATCAGGATGATGTTACAGTTTTCCTTCAGCTGCTTGAAGTAGTCAGTGTTGCGAAGGGCGCCGTCGTGCTTGTTGTACACGTGGATCAGCTCCCCTTTGAAGCCTCGCACGACGCCCTGCAATTAATCCCGCATGCAAAATAGTCAAAAATACTGTCATTTTTTTTTTTCATCTTTGAGCACGATATTGTAGTATAGTGTGGTTCACAATGTTTTTCAGATGGTCTGTCAAATAGTGTGCTAAACATGCACTAAATAATACAAAGTATCTTGCGGAAACGATACAGTATAGGCATGAAAGGCATTTTGTAAGTGCAAGTGTCATTTTAAAGAACTCACGTTGTCGTCAAAGTCCATAAAGTTGGACACCACCTTGACGTTGGGGTGGTAGACACCCGCCTGGCGAATGATCTCCTCCAGGACGTCCCCCAGTCCGGCAGAGAAGATGAACACGGGCACGTCGTGCTGGTGCAGGCGGTCGAAGAACTGCTCAAAGCCTTCCCTAGCAAATTAACATCAAAACCATTTTATTATGACTATTTTTATTTTTATTTTTGTGTAGGTTTCGATTGGTACCTGAGTGCAGCGTCAGACTCTCGCACCACTTGAGGCAGTTTGTCCTTCTCTAACCTCTGTTCCACCAAAAGTGTGTGAGATTTGAAATACCTGAATACAGATATACAGAACATAAAAATAAGGTCAAGAAACTATATTACAGTGATAAAATATTAAATATAAATATAGTACAATGGATGTACGTTTGTACAATATGAGGGAAATATGCTACATTAAAGGTGTTTAGACATGAAATACAGTAATAGTGTAAGTTAAATATATATTCGGTACAATAAAATAATTAGGGATGGGCGATGTGAAGGATCCAGGCAGCTAGCAGCCACCAACGCATTAGGCAAAAAAAAAAACAGAAACATTCTGACATCAAATAAGTCTTTCATGCCAGTAGTTGGGTCTCTATTCATAATTATCTGTAATTGTGTTAATTGAAATTGTCGGTATCCCTAAGTACTACTGGCATCAGTCTGGGAAAAAGGGGCATTGACCATCCCTAAAAATAATTAGCATCATGTAAAATAATATAATTCTGATGTAAATGTGCAACATCAGAGCTGCATATCGCCACTGTCTCGAGAAAAGCACGCTGGCCCATTAAAATAAAGAACTAAATAAATACATACATACATACATACATACATACATACATACATACATACATACATACATAAACAAACAAATCTTTTACGGGATACGATGTCCGTGTATCATATATAGTAGATAATAGAAAAAGTTTAAATATCAGATATATGAGATATATGTGACTTGTGAGAGTCGAAGCATGTGGCGTGAGTTCGGCCAGCAAAGCAGCTCACCACTCAACCATGAAGGGGTACTTCTCCTCCATGGTGAGGTGTGGGTCGATCTCAATGGGGTAGTACTTGTTCTTGAGCTGCAGTAGCTTCTCGCGACACTCCTCCGTCACCAGGCTGCAGTTGTCGATGATGTCTGGGAGCAAGAACGCACGCACGCACGCACACACACACGTGTTGAAATGATGCGCTCAACCTGTGATTGGTGAGTTCTATTACCACGTGGACTCACTGTGGCACGTCGGACAGCGTTTGCCATTGATGGCAAACTTGCTTAGCGTCATGTCGAAGTCAGTGATGATCTGCGGTGGACAATGGCACAAGTGAATCACTAAAGCGGGGCACGCACATGTTGACAGTTCGGCCGATTTTGAGATGGTGGATTTGCACATTTCATTTTGAAAGGATACCGCTGTCGGGGTTTGGGGTCTGGTGAAAGGGTTTCGTTCACCATTTGGGGTCACTCCTACCTCAAGGCACCATTGTGTGTGTGTGTGTGTGTGTGTGTGTGTGTGTGTGTGTGTGTGTGTGTGTGCGTGCGTGTGTGTGCGCGTGCGTGCGCGTGTACAGCGTACACCAGGCTGAAGCCAAGTGGAGTCGTGACTGTACATGTCTCATGCTGCAATTGCACATCGTCACCAGCGGGTGTCAGAGTTTCACCCACCTGAAGTTTGGAGGCTCCACCCTTGATGAGGCCACAGATGATCTGCTCCACCCTCTCGGGGTCCCTCATGTGGACCGTCTTCTTCTCGAACTGAGGCATCTGAAAGCAGGACAGGAGGCGACATTACTGGAGATGACACGACATGTTTGAAACTAACTGCACACTCTCGCCTTCGAATATGTTGTGAACGAAACAGGGAAGAGGAAGAGGCTCATGAGGAGGTATGTTGGAGGACATATTCTGTCTTGACTTTCAGTAAATTTAATCAACTCAAAAACACACCTCCAAATCGTTGCTGTGGGGTCAAAAAAGTGAATGTCTTTTTTTTGGGCAAACCAATACTATTGGTCATTCCCCACATTGTTTTATGCAGTATTAACCAATTTAAGTGTTGAAATAGCTTGAGCATAAATCCATTCACTATCTGGATAGACTCCACCTCTTCTTCACTCTGAGGGCGCCATGTTGCATTCTGTCACCTCAAGATTGAAAGTCCACTTTTTTTTAGACAATGACAAGAAAACAACATGCTGTATACATTTGAGTAAGTCTGTTTTGTTGAAAACGGATAACTGTAAGACTTCGATGCAAGAGGAAATGGTCTGGCAAGAAGGTCAGTTTAGGTGCAGCTTCGTTTCCGCTCGTGGCGCTGTTTAGTCAGCTTCCTATCATCCTATTTTTTTGCATCACTCATGGCTTTTGGTTCTTTGAAAAAGAGTTTGGGAAGATGATGTCAATACAGTCGTTTGTTTTTGTGATGCATTTAAGGCTTCGAGCACAGCATGAGCACAGACTGTTGATATTCTACCACTGTAATCAATGACAGCAATTTTTTTTTTTTTTATGTGTGTATTCAATTAGCACCTGAACATTATTTTGTGGCGGTGTTGGTACCAGCCAGTCCAAAACGCATCAAACATTTTCATGTGCTAAAACTGTGAGTTTTTAAGGCATAATGAAGCTCTCAAAATTAAATTGCTGTAATAATACAATAACATGATAAGGACTCGGTATCCACTCAAGAGTGACGGTTGACACACGCACACATGCGCACTTAAACTTACCGGGGCTGTGTCGTCTGTGGAAAACAAGAGCGAAGAAAAGAATGTGTGGCTGAAGAGCCTTTTTATAGTCGTAGACTAGAGGGTGGGACGTGCAGAGCATGAGACCCCTCCCACGCGCACACACTCAACAGCTAATCCGTGTCAACACCCATGCACAAGCACACACACTGGCCACTATTAATAGAGGGGATACGAGGCCGGTGGAGGAGGGAAAAAAAAAGTTTGCAATCTGCCCTTGTTGTCATGTTACCTTTGACTTTCCAGTCAATGAGAGCATCTGCTGAACACACACAATTTGAACAGACGCGCACCGCGGCGGTGAGAAATAAATTGCACGGGGACGAAAGGCCACCCGGGGTTAAGGTTCATTGTGTTGAATCTCATTATAGACACGCATGCACACCCGCGATGTGCTGATGCACTCACTTGACGAGAACAAGACACTCATCTTGCACAGTAAATGTGAACAAGCGCGGATACACCCGCGTACGATACAAACATACATATATGGTGTGTTTACACATACATGCACAAAACCCCCCCCCAAAAAAACGTACAAATGCATGCAATGTGTAGACATGTTATTTGAACACACACACATTGATATACACTATATATCCATCTTCTGAAGCACTTATCCTCACATACAAAAGTAGAAATGTGCAAACTGTACGTACACACACACACGCCCACAGGTACATATGCATCCACAGACCAGTTGACGGGTCAGGTCGAGCAGGTTCTTGTCATCCTTAATTTCAGACTGTTTAATTAAGTGCGAGGTGCCTCTGGGCTTGAAATGGTCCAACGGGACTTGTGTCATCAAGCCCTTACTCAACTTTTATATCAGATCGACAAACACCATCAATGTAATACAACAAATCAACGATATCTTGAGTATAGTGAGTACAGTCTTCCCTTCTTATACCACCCCTCTAGGACCCGCCTCTTAAAGGACACACTCTTTTAGATACAGTATTTTCTATGCAAGTCACATCTGCGATTTACTTTTTTCTTTTTTTTTTAATTATTAAAATGTGTAAAATAAAAGTGAGTTTTTAAAAAGTGCGTTTTAAAAGGTTTTACATGTGTTTTAATGTTTACATGTGTTTCAGCATGGAGGAGGGGTAAAACCATCCATCCATCCATTTTCCAATCTGCTTGTCCTCACAAAGGTGGCGGGGGGTGCTGGAGCCTATCCCAGCTGTCTTCGGGCAGTAGGTGGGGGACGCCCCAAACTGTTTGCCATCCAGTCGCAGGGCACACACAGACAAACAACCATCCGCGCTCACACCTAGGGACAATTTAGAGTGTTTAATCAGCCTGCCATGCATGTTTTTGGAATGTGGGAGGAAACCGGAGTACCCGGAGAAAACCCACCCAGGCACTTGCAAACTCCACACATGAAAGCCGGAGTCGGAATCGCACCCTGCACGTCTGCACTGTGAGGCGGAACTGCTAGCCAGTCGGCCACCATGCTAGGTAGAACGATTTTTTAAAAATATATATCGTGTCTACATTGTTAGGTCTGGAACTTGATTTTTCATGCATATCCCAATTGGGTTTCTATGCACATGCAGGAATAAGAACGCTGGTGCTTTTAATGGCGCTAACATACACAAACAAGAGTACTACTGCTGCTTAGCATGTCCAACAAACGCACAGCAACAATAACAAAAAAAAAAAAAAACCCATCATGCTGAAGTTTCATGGTCGAGTTGCAGCTGTGGTAGCGTCGACCGACCTCACTTGCGTGACAAGGATACGAGTGCAACCCGAGAGGAATGTTTCACATAAGTTGCACGAGTCCCGTCAGTGAAACAAATAAGTAGGTCAAAGCTCTCGAGTTACATCAAAACAACATACATAAAACATCAGCCTGTTTTTCCTTGTACGGCTGTTTAGAATAAGAACACTGTGTACTCACATGCTTTTCAATTCAATTCTCAAAAAAAAAAAAAAAAAAACACAACGAACTCATTCGTGCTTATCTGCATCGGAAAGCTACAGGAGGCTTTAAGTTCAAGAGGAACATAAACTTTATTGCACTAACTCGCATGTGAGCGCCTATTCACGCACTCCTGTTCAGAGCATGTATGACCCACAAACAGAGACAATAGCTCAGATATTATTGAGCTGATACAACGTGAGTAAAATATCCACAAAAAGGGCATTTATGAAGCTGTCTTGACATTTCAGTGCTGCGCAAGGAATTAGGAATATGGTCGGATGTCACGCGATGATAGCTTGGAAGATCAAGGCCATGCTGAAACAGACCCCCATAAAAAATAGTAGCAATAAATAAGTACATAAATAGTTATTGGAAAACACGTAACGTTTCAAAAAAGGTTCAAATTGAATTGAAGGAATTTACAGTGAACCCTCGCGTATTCGATGATCGACACCCGCGGATTCATCCGTTCGCAGATTTGTTTTCATTATGACCTTTCCAAATATTGTTTGTCATGGAAAACACTGACTGGCACTTTTCAAGAATTTGGGGGTAAAAAATAAAGAACAAAATCCAATTTTTTTTCAATCCATGACAATATAATGGGCATGAATCAAACATTGATTTTCGCTATTTGCGAGCCGGCCCCCTCCGGATCCCCCACAAATAGCGGTGGTCCACTATATCATAGTACATGTTTAAATAGGGGCGGCAGGATGGTCAACAGGTTAGCACATCGGCCTCACAGTGCAGAGGTGCAGGGTTCGATTCCGGCTCTAGCTTCCTGTATGAAGTTCTCCAGGTACTCCGGTTTTCCTCCCACATTCCCAAAACATGCATGGCAGGTGATTGGGCACACCCAATTTTCCCTAGGTGTGATTGTGAGTGCAACTGGTTGTTTGTCTATGCGTGCCCTGCAACTGGCTCGCAACCAATTAAAGGCATACCCCGCCTTCTGCCCGAAGACAGCTTGAATATGCACGCCCGCGACCCTTGTGAGGATAAGCGGATTAGAGAATGGATGGATAATTAAATAGCAATATAATAGCAAAAACACTGAAAATAATCCACAAAATCTGATAATTCACGCTGCCTTGTAATTGCCATGAAATAAAAAGAAGCATGGATTAGGTAAAAAAATAAAATAAAATCATACAGGTGGGGGTTTCCGCAAATGACTGGTGACATGTCAAAAATAGAGAAAATCAGCAAAGAGATGAATTATCCTACATTTTGTTCTTCTACTTCTTCCTTTCATAACTTTGCTGCTGTGAATTGGGAATTTCTCCACTGTGAGACTTCTTCTTCTTCTTCTCCTTTCGGCACATCCCTATTCAGGGGTCGCCACAGCGAGTCAGTAATTTCCATCCGCCCCTGTAAACCGTCCTACCAACTCGCATGGTCGTCTTGGCAAAAGTTTTACGCCGGATGCCATTCCTGACGCAACCCTCCCCATTTCTCCGGGCTTGGGACCGGCACTGGGGAACAGTGCACCCCCAGGGGAGGGCACTGCCCCCCAGCGGCTGGGTTAATTTCTCCACTGTGAGACTAATAAAGTTTTTCTTATCTTCACAAGTTTGTGGGTGTACACTGTATTACTAAACAACCTTTTAGTCCCTCTCTCAAAAAACTAAAATTAAAAAAAAAACATTATTCCCATAACACGGTGACTATTTCCTGTCTGCTTTTTCTTCTGCAAAAAATGACTCTTAGGGCAACTTTGTTGTTACTCTTAGTCATCTTTAGAAAGTATGTATTACACTCCCCCTAGTGGCCAAAGACGTACACAGCAGGAGACCGATTAAATTCTCCACATTCCATTTAAGAACGTTACAACTGTGATTTTTACATATGTGTGTGTGTGTGTGTGTGTGTGTGTGTGTGTGTGTGTGTGTGTGTGTGAGACAACACTGTAGAGTTTAATTTTGTTCTGACTACATAGATTTCCACTGTATAGAAATTCCTATAAAGTACTTTGGGAATGAGTGAATGATTCTCAATACAATCAGTGTGTCTTTGTGAAAATGAGGTGAAATGCATGCAGACTTGGAAATATATCGACGGTGCAAAGGCCTTCAACCCTTCTGGTTGCCATGGTGACAGCCATCTGTTGCTACTGATAGGAGGAGAAGGAGGGGGAACAAGGGGCATGCTCAGAGCTTGGAATATTCGATTTGACAAACTGCCTGACGGCAGCATGCACAATTGTGCAAGCAGCACCTTCAGCTAGTGGCAAGAGCATTTGCCGCTAGTGGAAAGGGTTAAAAATGATCATGACACCCCCTAATTAATTTGTAAAAGCGAATGGCAATGTCTGTATATGTCTGAACCTTTTATTTAAAGTATTATGAACTTATTTTTATGAAATATCTTTTTTTTTAAAGTGCCAGTGTTTCCTCATGAGGGGCCTCGCGCTGGGAGGTGTGGCGGCTGTCATTCTTGTCAGCGTGGATGAGCTCCCCTTCGGTGCTCATTTCCTTGCCATGTCTTTTTTAATATTGCTCATCAGGGTATGTGTGCGTGTATGATATGTATCGGTGTATGTTGGGGGAAGTGGGAGGGTGCTCTTTTTATGTTGTGTATTTGATGTTTTAATTGCACAGCATTTTTACTTGTACTTTCATGTATGAAAAGTGCTGTATAAATAAAGTATGATTGATTGATTGATATTGCAAGTGCCCATAAAAAAAAGTTTTTTTTCTGAGGTGGAGGCAGCACTTCATCACAAAGGAATGACTTTGTTGGTGCGATGGACGCAAATGTGCTTTTTTTTCTAAAAGTGTGGATTTTTTTTTTTTTTGTGCTCTACAAAATCAAATTTGAATCCGGTAATATTAATAACACTTTCTCAAAAAAAATGTCTCTTACTGAAATAAATATGGCACAAACAAAAAGATAATTCACTGAAGTAATGCATTCTTGTTTTTGTTTTCTTATTGTGAGGCCCAAACATGCTACAAGCCACATAATCAGTGAAACAATGTGCGTCCTTGCTTTGAGTTGTTTGTCTTTCATGTGTGTCTTTTGTTGGTTTTGTTCCCAAACACGCGAGTGCTGATACCGACCAGAGGGATGCTGGTGATTCGCCGATGACTGGAATGCAAAGCTCAACGTTTAAGTGTCAGGGCGGAGCCGTAACGAATACCTCTTACATGAATCATATATGAACATACAGTACAGGAGGAGGGCAGGCCTGCAGCTACATGTAAATCTTAAGTGAAAATTTCTTCTCTGTACACCGTCAACTAACAATCACTGTAAACATTCATACAGGAACATCAAATGTGGTCTCAAATATGATCATGTTAGCCCTGATAACTTATACATTAGACACACCAAGACAATGTAATGCAGGGGTGTCCAAAGTACAACCCAGGGCCCACTTGAGGCTCGCTGCTTTTTTTGTGTGTGTTTTACTTTTTCAATATCAAAGCGGTCCGTGAATTCTCCATTATAACATCTGCCTGTGATCACACTGAAAGTTGCTTCAAATGCTTACAAGAGAGGCTCACTATATTACAAACAGCTTTCACCATCTCAGATCTCATTGGATTGTGCAAGTAAAACACTTGGGGATGCTGTTATTGGACGGGACCCCCACAAGCCACTGATTCCTGCGAGGATTTGCATTACATGCATGCCTGACATTTGAAGCGGTATCAACCGGCAGGCAAGAGTGAAAACCGGGGGTTCACTTCATCTCACACAAAAACACTTTTCTGGTTGTGTGAACCGAAAAGCTAGCTGCCAGTGACCTCTAAAACAGCTGCTGTTGCTGTTGTTGGGGGTCATCCGCGCGTGCGTGTAACAACACAAAAGTAACTATTGTTAAAGAAACGACACCACCTCCGGTCGCCTTCAAAATAAAGTAAAAGATTCTCTTATGCATATGCTTGTATCTTGGGATTCACTTATGGTCATTGAGGGAACTTCGTAATTAAATGGAAAACTTAAATTTCATCGGATAAACAGGGGCGTCTCGCTAGTACAGCTGTGAAAAATGTAACAATGTTTTATTGTGAAGACAAGTAACGGTAATTTCCTGATATTTCCCGCGTCTGCTTGCAGCTAGCTTGTCGCTTACCATGTCGCATGTCGTACAGTAGCTTCAAAACTCACCATTTCAATGATTCTCGTCTTCTTTCCCGCTCGTTTCTTCTTGGCCACGATGTACTGGGCCAGAACCACGCCGCCGAACAGGGCGCACACGCTCGCGCTGGCTGCGGCACCCACTTTAACGACGGCAGTCCGGTCCATGGCGGTACGCTCGGAGGTCCGCCGCCGTCGCCGACAGGAAACTCTCGTGTGAAGTTCCATTCCGGGTTTGGTGACGTCACTGACGGCAATGCGGAGTTCCCGTCGTGCCGATCGTCTTACTTGGCTCGCATTGCGTTCATTAAAATGTTTTTTAACCACAAAAAAATATTTTAAAGTATGTTTTAAATACTGAAAAAAGAAAAATACTAATCGGTGAATCCATGACTGCCAAACTCCGACTATGCAACGGGCCGTTCTATTCATTTTAACTTTGTACACACCTTCAAAAACAAAACACATTCTCACTCAAGTACCTTCAGTAAAAACACATAAGTGTCTATTCTCAGAGGAATCCATCCATCCATTTTCAACCAATCTCACACTGCCAGCACACAAGTCAGGCGAGTGTACCACTACACAATCAGCAACTACCCTCAGAGGAATGAAAGCTCACATTACAGGGCTGGTGAAATTCAGAAGTCATCCACATATAGTCCAATAAAAACATTTTTATTAGATTACCTGCAGTCATGTTTTGACATTTTGAAACAAACACAGAGGCATTGATATCATGTCAGGAGACAAAGCGGAAAGGAAAAAACCTTGAGTACAGGTCAGGCGCTCAAAGTCTGATGACTCAACTCGCAGGAGACAAGCTGGAAAATCTAATTTACGATGAGAGTAGCATGTGTGCAAATAAATAAGAGCAGGGTGACTCTGAGCTGTCTCACGAGAGGAGGAAAATCCTCCAGACGAGTGTTCAACAGTCATGCGACTTCTGTCCGTCCATGCCCCCCAGCCTAGCAACTCAACAATCCCAGAACTGCTTTGTAGTTTGTGCAGTTACAAAGCCACACAAATTGAAGTTCGTGCCACACTCCATCGCCATCCTCCTCCTCATCATCACCATCATCATCACGAATGGGGGTTACTCTACAGGCCGGAGGCCCTTGGCCTCCTCCAGCTTCCTCAGGCTCTCGTCCCACTGGGTGAACTGCTTGGACAGCAGGAACATCTGAAAATACAAAAACTCGGTTCAATAAAATGGATTCACTCAAATAAACATCCAACTGCAAAAGACAATTTTACTGTCTCAGTTGTTATGCTACGTTATATATATTTTTTAGCTTGGGTTACTGCTCTATTGTTTTTCTGCAACATTTGTATGAGTACCATTTTGTTGTATTCCTCAAAAAGCTTCTTGACTTCCAGGGACTGAGCATCTGTCTGGTCCTGAAAGACAGCAGACATTGAGGTCTCAACAGGTGTCCAATCCAAGTGGAACCCAAACAAACCAAACGAAAGGAATGAGCGGCGGCATGCAGTATATTTTACCTGCTGTTTGATGTGAATTTGGGAGAGACGTTGGAGCTTGGTGGTGTGCTCAGGAACATCTTAAAGCAAACACAAAAAAACTTTCAGTACAGACAGGGTTTCACCACTATACGGCCCTCCATAGTTATTGGCACCCCTGGTTCAGACTTGTTCTTTAGTTTTTAAGCATCCTTAAGCGGCAAATGAACTTGGTTTAAGGATGATATTGTGTTGTTGATGTCCGTGGCAATAGTTTGTGATGGCAATATCAGGTGGCCCCACCTACCGGAGTGAATACGTGTCAAGATAGTGTCAGGCATCCCTTTGCGACATTCTGCTGGGAACAACTTCAAAATAAAAGCATACCAAGGCTTTAATCATAGTTACTTGGTAAGGTAAGGCTTATTTTGAAGTTGAACTTCGTGTCACGTTGACAGCGTGTTACTGTCATGCATAGCATGACCCAGTGTTGCTGTGGTTAGCTTGACTTATTTTTCCTTACAGTGTACACTAAATATCAGGTAGCCGAGGTAGGAAAACAATGCCTTGAGCATTCTTTTAACTGTTACTCGAATTACTTGAGGACTTGTTAAACTGGGGCTAACATTATTAATCACATTCTGACATGACAACCAAACGGGGTTAACCTCGAATGTAGGTGCTCTCCAGCAGTGGTTGTAGGTTGCTGGCCTGCTCCAGCAAAGCAGCCTGGGAAAGCAGGAAATCCTCCTCTGAGGGCACAGTCACATCAACATGATAGTTAAAATATCCAACATATCTAAGTCAACATAATTCAGCATCTGTATTGTTGCATTTCTCACCGGCAAGGATGAACTCCAGCTTCATAGAGTCAGGCACAGCCATGTGGTCGGTGAACTGGGGGTCCAGGTACTTCATCAGGTCCTCAACTGCGCCAATACATAAATAGGTCATCAGAATAGAGTAGGCTTAAAAAAAGGCGAAATTGGTTTATAATAGAGGCTGTGTGACTCACTCTTCTTGTGCAAGATCTTCACTCGCTCCCTCTTGTTGGCTGTATTGGTCAAGCCAGCCTGAATTCTTGCTAAGGACTCTGCACACTGCAAAACAAACGACATTCATGACATTATTACTGATATTAAGACCAAAAACATGTCAGCTGGATCTACAAATGAACGTGGAATGAATACTATTTCAAAACCACCGTTTTTAATCTCGATATTAATCAATTACAAGAAAGCACAAACCACACAGAAAGCGCTCAACGTTACATGGGTTGATGATGTTGGATCATATGACACAGATTGCCTCAAGCTACAGATGTGCCAACTTTGCTTTTGCATGTTAAGTTGCATCGAAAATATAAACTTTCAACTGTACGATCTATACCTTAACACTAATTTAAATACACCTCGAAAAATTATCAACAACTCAAACTGTCCAAATCCATTCAAAAAGGCCAGCTAAATTTAACGGAGCTTGACATTGATTCTGAACATATTGCTACCATGACATTAAGTAAGGCAGTACTAAATAACGCGCCAAAATACATATAATACACTACTGAATTACTGTACACCGAATCATGTAAACATCGGTCAGTGGGGAGAGAACTCGGCTATTGTTAGCTTTGCTAGGCTCGCAGCACGTTAGCTTCTTAGCTCGACCACACCTATAAATGTAAACCTGAAAACTAACCTTTAACGGTTTCGAACTTTTATTCCCTCTGTCTCCATATATTCGATTCTCCAGTGCCTGAAGGCGCACCTCCACGTTATCAACCGCCGCTTTCTTGTCCATTTTGGAAGCTTTTTTTTAATTGGACGGACAAACGAAATCACCCAAACAGCCCTCGCTTGCTTACGTATTTAAGGTGCGTCAACGCATTTTAATGACGACTTTTCGAGTAAGCTTTTAATTGTAGTTATAGATTTATAAATATTCGAAGCGTATTTAATATTTAATAAAATACCAACATATGCTCTATAAAATGAAAGATATATAGATATATTATTCCTATTAAATAAAAACGTGGCACTTTCGTCAGGCTGCCAGCAGTTTTCTAGGGGTCGCTGTTGTCAAAGAGTTCTTCTTCGGCGGTCAGTCAGCTGGGAATGACAACATCGTCCAAACACTTCTTTTCTTCACTTCTACTTGATCGCAAAACACAGACAAAAGTAGGCTTTTCTCCACTTGTACACACGCGCAACATGCTCTTTTGTCGTGAAAAACTCTGAAAAGCCAAGGCACTGACGTGTAACAGCTATTGGAAAACACTTCCGCGTTGGTTTTCTACTCGATATGCTAGCTAGCTAGCTATTCTGCTAACGTGAGTTTCCTCCTCCATGCAGTTTTGTTTTTGTGGATTGTTTGACGTAGTAGTATAAGTCATACTTACAACGAGGGCGCATTTTCTGTGTATGTTGGGAAAATCGGGTTTACGTATTTATCCGTATTTTTTGAACACATGTAATTTGTTTGCGTGTGCTTGTGTAATTAACTTTTTCATGTTATTTGTTAAAATTTAGGCCGTTGGAATTTCGGCTACCTGGGAGGAATTTGCATGTTCCCCTTGCTTGTTTTTCCTCCCACATTTAAAAAAATAGGCATGTCAGTGACATTGATACTCTAAATTGTACGCAGATGGGATGTGAATTTTTGTTTGTCTACATGTGCCTTGTCATTCATTGACTGGTGACCAGTCCAGTATCCTGCTTTGTTTGCCAACGTCAGCTCAGCTGCATCCCTAATGAGAACAGAGCTGAAGAGGATGGATGGTTACATTTAGGACTGGTAATGTGTAACTGCCGAATAACCACAAATGGGTTTTTCTGGTATGACAGGAAGCTGTGTGCTTCTGGACTTGAGGGTCCGACTTGAGAGACGTTGAGTCTTTATGAGCCACTGGGAGCTGGAGCAGCAACATGGCAGATGACAAAGATGTGCTGAGAGATGTCTGGTTTGGCCGGATCCCAGCCTGTTTCACTCTCAACCAAGACGAGGAGACAGAGAGAGAGGCGGAGCCTTATTATGTAAGTCATACACCCGTTACTCAACCTCATATCAAGTCAGAATGGAAGTTATCAAACATAACTTGTTTTGTTGGGGGGGTGGAAACTGTGATGTGGAAACATCCGATATTCATTAAGACACTCACCCATTTACTGTTTTTGTGCTCAAGTCAAAGCAACAAATGTATAACTTTGGCACCATCTTGTAGATTCTTGGTGTTGCTGTTGTTCGGTTTAATTGTTGTTGTTTTTTTTGGCATTTGTTTGTCCTGTTCTATTGATATTGATTGCTTGATACGCCTCCTGTAAAGGTGGCTTGTTTGTGTTGAATGTTATTCCTGAGTACAGACCATAGTTTCATGATTTTGTACATTCTAGATGCATGGTATTGATACTTTATGATCATCTCCCCCTATAAGTGCCTTGTTGCTATCTTGTAGCTCATTTATGGATTTTTGCTCTTCATGGCTGGGGTATTTTCCTATCCAATGTTTATTGCAGGTGATATGTTCCAGACCCACTTGCAATAAATGAATAACTGCGAGACACGACCATGTCCAATGTGTTGTGTACAAGTAAATGACAATGAGCACCTTGTTTTCCCATAGCTGTTGTTGCCCAGGGTGAGCTACCTGACGCTGGTCACCGACAAGGTGAAGAAGCACTTCCTAAGAGTGATGAGGGCCGAAGATGTGGGGGAGATGTGGTTCGAATACGAAGGGACGCCGCTCAAATGGTGAGGGAACCTCTCGTTTCAATTATGCTGCTTGGTAGCCTGTTCAAATACATCAAGTATATAATGTGGAGTGCCAAGTTTGGTCTAGTTAAGGCTCCTGTAATATTTGTTACTTAATTACTGTAATATTTGTTACTGAATTAATTAATTCAAACATTTTTCCTGAGAGCTAGTTATTTCAATTGAATTAATTATCTTTTTTCATTTATCTTGGTAAGTAACTAGTTAATTGCTATATTGTGGGGAAAAAAATACGAATGGTACCACTTCATATACTTTTGTGAGGAGCCGAACTGAGGTCTTGGTTTATGCAGTCGTCGAGGTATGTGACAACTTAGCTTGCAGTCAGTGTACAATGCTTTCATTACCAATATTTTCCACAGGGTGTCAGTGCGGCCACACGTAACTTTTAGAGTCTGTCACAGCCTCAGTAGTTCCAGTAAATACTATTCACAGAGTTAATGTCGGTATTTATTTGTCCAAATGAACAGATATTGATTGTGTTGTTCGTGATGCTAGGCACTATCCTATCGGTGTTCTGTTTGACCTTCATGCTTCCAACTCTATCTTGCCATGGAGCATCACTGTGCACTTTAAGGTAACAACTCTCCTTTACGCTTCTTTTAATTTTTAGTTTTATCTCAGAAGTCACTTGTTGAGGTGACGGGAATATTACAGTAGGCTCAGCTCTCATTACATGGTTGCTATTATATAATTTTTTACAACCATGCGTTTCTAGTTATATGTTTGCTGTAGCACTCAACAATCGGGCATTTGACAGTCCGCCAAAAAGCACAGTTCGTTTTTCTGGTTCACATGGGGAACAAAATGCAAAAAAAAAAAAAGGGGGGCTTTTCTCCTTGAACACATTTAATGACCTTTAAGATGAAAATAAAACGACAACGACAGATCCTCTAACAAAATTTGCTGTTGCCGACATTCCCGTTCAGTCGCCTTTTCAAATAATTTACTAAGTTAGCATCTCGCCATTGCTAGCCACAACATGTGCTTGTCAAAGACTGAGCTGGGTGTTCATGTCGTAGTCGACACATGGCGAGAGTGCATCAGTCACCAACGCCAAAATATTTTTTGTGTTGGCAGAACTTTCCGGGCCAGGACCTGCTCCACTGCATGTCCAGCTCGGTCGTGGAGGCCCACTTCATGTCCAGCATTAAAGAAGCAGACGCGCTCAAACACAAGAGCCAAGTCGTCAACGACATGCAGAAGAAGGACCATAAGCAGCTGTGGATGGGTCTGCAGAATGGTGAGGAACACACACACACACACACACACACACACACACACACACACACACACAGATACACAAAAAGACACACACACACGGGTTTCAAAGCAGGTGTCGAGCAAGTAAGTCATCATAGGATCACACATTAACTCATTAACACACATGGTGTCCACACTCAGATAACACCCAAACACCTTCCCCTTCTTCTTTTCCCTTCCGACCTGCTCCAACATGTCCACTTCCAGCCGGCTGTGGTGTGGTGTGATGTTGATGGTGTAAGAGGAAGGGAGGTGGGGGGTCGGGGGGGTCTGATGGGTCTGACGCTTGTGATCTCGGAGGTACCCAGAGGGCACAGTGAGATGTGTTTTAGAAACCAAAGTTGTTACGATGTTTGGGGGCGTTGACTTAAGTCCACTCGAACTCAAATGTTTGCTTTTGTTGAACGGTTGTCCACTTTAACACAGATTTTCTGCAAAGCAACAATAGAACCAGGACTTATGAGTCTCATTAAGTAATCCCTTTTTGAACAGTTACTTGGGGTTAAAAAACCCCCAAAACAAAACAAAACCAAAGAATGGATTTAGGAGTAAGTAGGCGTAAGGCCCTTTGATGGTGTGACCATGAAAACCGTCTATTTCCCAGGTTTGAAATGTATGGAGTAGTTGAAGCGGACCCTCGAAATTTGCCGGCTTTTGACATAATGTGCGACGACGCTTCCCGCATTGGGATAACTGGATGATTTCAGTGACGGATAAAATACATAATAATTGGAGAGCAGCAATTGTTTTCTACGCAACAGGGCGGAAGGACTGAGTGTTGAGTGTGAAAGAGGCTAATGACGGAAAGTAGCACACACACGCCTGCAAGTACAGTATTTTACAGACACAACAGCGAACGACATTCAAAAGCAAGCAGAGAAAACAAAAGTAGTTTTCAGAAAATATTAAATGAATATACATTGATGACATTTCAACACATTAAACACAAAACTTTAAAAAGATTTACAGGTAAAGTACAGAAATAAGAGTCAGTTTCTGAAATAACTAAAAGAAAAAGAATGATCTCACAATGTGAAAGACTGATATTATTTCTCCACCTATTTTTTAGGTATATCGCAGAAGTGAGTACTGTATACCAATCACAAATTTTTCCTCAGATTTTTTACATGAGACAACACTGAAGAAATTTCACTGTAAAGCTTGTAAAACTGAAATTACCGTCCCCTCAAAATAACACGCCACCAATAATGTGTAAATCGCTGGCAACAAAAGTGAGCACACCCCTCTACGAGATGTCCAAATTAAGCCGACTTATCCATTTGCCCTCTCCGGTGACATGTGACTCTTGCATTACAAGGTTTCATGTGGGAATGGGGAGCTTTCCAACTACTTGCAAATGCATTTTAAAACTTGTCAAGCATGATTTCCAGTCTGACTTTTATAAATATGGTGTTGTGTTTCAATGATTTCAAATTTTTGTTAGCTCTGCAGTGACAGGTGCGCTTGTGTTTTTCGGTTGCTGCAGATAAGTTCGAGCAGTTCTGGGCCATGAACAGGAAACTGATGGAGTATCCCACTGAGGAGGCGGGATTCCGATACATCCCCTTCAGGATATACCAGGTCAATGGCACACACACAAGCACACCTTTGATCTTAGAAAGCTCTCAAGGCACAGCACCAAATAAAAAATATCACTGAAAGTATATCGTCTCAATTTACACACAAATCGACTTTGGGCCTTTAGTTGAACACAGAGCTGCTATTCTGTTGTATGAATGTCAACTCACGGGTTAATCGGTCTGCCTGTCACGATACATTCGTCCATCTATCTACTTTCCATTCCGCTGATCCTCACAAGGGTAGCTGGAGCCTATCCCAGCTGTCTCCGGGCTGTAGGCGGGGGACACCCTGAACCGGTTGCCAGCCAATCGCAGGGCATACACAGACAAACCACCTTCCAATCTCAAACTCACACCTAGGAACAATTTAGAGTGTTCAATCAGCCTACCGTGCATGTTTTTGGAATGTGGGAGGAAACCGGAGTACCCGCAGAAAACCCACGCCGCCCCGGGGAGAACATCCAAACTCCACACAGGGAGGGCGGAGCTGGAATTGAACCAGCACTGTGAGGTCGACGCACTAACCACTGGACCAGCGGGCCGCCCTGTCACTATACATCAGTGGCATTAATAGATAGACCAAGTTCCTTTTTTTCATTTATGTCTTTACCTACCGGTAATAATAATTTTAAAATTGGGACCATGGAGCCTTTTCCCTTGCCAGTCCCTCTCTTTGGAATGACCTCCCAGTGAATGTTCGGCAAGCCCCCCCTCACCGCCCATCTTTAAAACTCGTCTTAAAACTCATTTCTTTTATTCTTTGGCTTTTGACTCCGCATGAGACTTGATTTTCAGTTTTACTGTATTTGTTCTTTCTGCTCTCTTTGTTATTAATTTGTTGTTTTATTATTTGTTGTTGTGTGAATGAACACTGTATGCAGTGGTGGTTTTTCAGTGCTCTATAAATACAGTTGAGTTCAATTGAGAATTACAGCACAAGAAAAAGATAACAAAAATCAACAAAAAAAAAATCAGCTGCTTTTCCTCTGTTGTTGTAAAGTTAAATGTGAAAGGCCAAAATATTGGACAACTGTCAAATATTCCGTCACAGAAAATTCAAATGAAAAAATTGTGGTTGGGAATTACCTCTGTAGATGGCGCCAGAGGGCTGAATATAAGACCCTTTTTTTTGTGGCTTATTGCTTCATTGAGGAACTCACCTCTGACCAAAGAGACTCCTGCTTTTTTTCACAGAACTTTACACAAATGTACCGGAGGTTTCAGGTGCACATTTTTCACACAAAGCCTCACCTGCTTGTGCAAGCCTGGAAGCGACAAACACAGCCTCTTTGTTTCTGACGGTGTCGTAAAAACCCCATCACCGCCTTGGAAAAACACGAGCGAGTTTCTGAGAATTATGTGACGTTGCTTTTAAATAAGCAGCTGTCATTTGGAGCCTTTTCGGAAGCTGTAAACATCCAGCGCACTAATTCCTTGCTCAACTCTCTGGCTTTTAAATAAGGACCCACAAGGCTTGTATGGAGACTAAACTACAAGAGGGCATTTTGGTGCCGGAAGTGTTGGACATAATCCTACTAGTTGGGCCTTGTAGTGTTATGGTTGAGTTTGGTAGTTTGCTCGGAAGGTTTAATTGCACACTTGTAGTCCAAATGTGTCAATAGTAGTGGGAAAAACATTGCCAGTATGATACATTTTAGAGTGTGAATAAACCCTTTTGAGTTGTGGCCCTGTGGGGCCACCATGAGCTAAGTTGTGTTGGCCCTGTTAGAATTGTACATTATACTGTACATGACATATGCTATTGTAAAATACCATATGAATAGAAAAGTTTTGGTGTAAAAAGCACGATTATGTTGATTTTATTGTATTTATTTAATGAATCTAAGGTAGGCCGGTTGGGCCTGGATCTGTCATGTACGTGGTAGCCAAACACGGTGCAATACTGGCCCAGAGCCATCGAGCCACCCACCATTCATGTTGGACCCTGCATTTGTTCTAGTCTTTATCAGTTCATCTTAGTCATTCTATGAGTGCAGGAAGAAACCTGTAGATTTTTTTTTTTTAAATGATTTTGTGGCCAAGATGTTTCAAGTATCTGTAGTTGCGGCCATAAATGGCGTGTTTTTGTGTCAGAGCAAGAAACGTCATAGTTTTTATGGACTTCTTAAAGAGAAAGTCAAGTCAAAAAACTCTTCACAATATGTTCTATGCGACACCACTGGTCTAAACATGTTATTCTATTTAATATTGCAGTTGTGGAATATGAATTAAGCAGCAATATCCACTCGTGTGCGTATACCCACTTTGGGGGGGGCGGACATTTTTCCACTTGCTGTTGACCGAAAATAACATCACTGTTGCTCAGCTAACAACCAATCACGGCTCACCTGTTTTTAAAATAAAATTGGCCATGTGACGCTTGCAAGCTGAGCCATGATTGGTCGTTACCTGACCCTTAAGCATCTGTGATTTCATTTTTAGTCAACTGCCACTGACAAAATGGCCGCCCCCTGAGATGGATAAATGCTTTGTTCAGACTAGTGGGGGCGCAAAGTAACATATTATTGTAAGGAAAGTGTTTGACTTGGCTTCCCTTTTCAAGCTTTTTTATAGCTTGTTGGCTTATTGTTGAATACTGCGATTCTGAGAATTTTTAATTTTTTTTACGCAAGCTAATTGAGGCAGCTAGTGTTGAATGTGTAGCATCTATGTGTCTATATACCTCATTACAAAGTACTGTACCTCAAAGGACAAAACGAAACTGTACGTTATAACAGTAGTTCGTTGTAACCGTTCCTAATAAATTGGCCGTCTACTACGACGTCTAATACAATATGAACATTTGTAGATGTAAAAACATGACATGTAATACAGTATAAACATGTCAATTACAAATATGTGTATTCAGTATGAAGAAAACATTCGGTCAACAAATGAAAAGTACCTTCTCCAGTTCAGGATGTGCCGTGCCCCGAAGCCATTTACAATCATCTTTAAATCTGTTGGCCTCAAACTCTGCCATGATTTTGTTGCCGTTACAGATGAGTGTCGAAATTGTTGACTTTGCCTATTCATAGTCTCGGCTAAGCTTCGTCTGGGAGACTCCCTTTTGAAAGGGCGAGACTATTTCCGACAGCAAGATTTGCTTCCTTTTACCAGACATATTTTCAGAGCATGCGCTCAGGACCACGCCGTGCCTCCAGAAGTACGACAATCTACCGAGTCGATCAGTAGCGTTGTTAAGCAGGGGAGCGGAATCCCGTGCTGTAACATTGTGTTCATAACCAACATCGCGGCGTCAGTTAGCTTCCCACGGTTCGTTGTAACGAAGGCATTTTCACTATTTTGTGGGAAAAAAATCTTGCCATTGTAATGAAGTTTACGTTATAAAGGTGTTCGTTGTTAGCAAAATCGGCAAATGGGAAAGTGAATTACGTAAAATCGGACTTTGAAATCTGAACGATATAGGGGTGAAAATGTTGTAAACGGGGTAAGGTATGTTCAAAAGAAGAATTTTTGCCATTGATGTGGTTTTAAGGGGAAAAAAACACACAAAGATTATTGTTTGTGTTCTGCATTAAAACAAACACTGTATCATAATCAAATAGGACCCAGAGGGCTTGTGGGAGCTAATTGTCAAATGTCAAGTCTGTATGTTTGTTTTGGCTATACAGTATGTCAAGGCAAGAATCCTATTTAATGTAAATGGTGGTCTGATCATTACACATAGTGCAGTTATCGACATTCCTGTCTGCCCCCGCCGGCCCACATCACAGTTTCCGTCCAGTCCAAGATATTCATCTGTACACCACACAGATGATGTCATCGCCGTTTTTGTGATGACAAGGGGCGGGGATGGGTGCTTGATCCGGAGGCGTAAGTGGACAAGCTGCCTCAGATTGCATCTTCGGTGCCACCACCGCCTCCTCCTCCTCCTCCACACTTTGCTCCTGACTCAGGTAAAAAGTCCCCTGGCTGGCAAAAACGAAAACGGAGATGACAAACAAGCAGCTAACCCTCGACTGGAAAACATGAAAATGCGAAAGCAGGGCTGACACACCAGGGATAACAGTCATGTAATGAGAAATCTGTTAGTTGATTTAAGCAGAATTATCTGACCGTAGATCTGAAATTTTGACTCGTCAAGCTTTCCTAAAACAAGGAAACGAGACGAAAACACAAATTTAATAACAATGCAGTAAAAGTATTGCTCTCGTGACGTCATAGTGCAAGTGATCTAAAATGAAGTCAGTTGAGGATCATCATTTAGACAAAAGTAATACTTTGCTGCTCTCCTGATGGTGCCAGGGAACTATGTTGAAGTGCGTTGAGGATCTTCATTTTGAGTAAAGTTGTGTTTTGCTGCCATCCTGTGGCAATTTGGTGTTTGATAATTATGTTGAGGAGCTTAATTGTGACAAAAGTAGTGCTTTGCCACCATCTTGTATCTTGGTGCCAAGGAACTATGTTGAAGTGTGTTGAGGAGGTTTGTTTAGACAAGACGGTACTTAGCTTCCATCCTTTCGCAATTTGGTGTCAGAGAACTATAGTTGCAGTGCATTGAGTTTAATTTTGACAAAAGTATTGCATCACTGCCATCGAGTGGCGTCTTGATTCCAAGGAACTATGTTTGTCTTGATTCCAAGGAACTATGTTTAAGTGAGTTGAGAGCTTCATTTAGACAAACGTAATACTTTGCTGCCATTTTGTGGCATTTTGATGCCAATGAATTTTCCTCAAGTGAGTTGGAAAGCTTCATTTAGACAAAAGTAGTGTTTTCATCACGACATCTCTGAACCACTGGTGAAAGGAGACCTTGATTCTCTCCTCTTTAATTTATAACTGCTTCAAACAACAAGGCGTACCAACGAATAGTTTGCCATTTTGTGGCAGCTGTCGGGAATTAGAAACCTTTTTAGGCCTGTCCTGTCCCTGAACGCTATTTATTCTATGTGGACCAAAAGAATTAGATGACTGTTCGAATCCCAGTAACATTAAAAAAAAAATGCTAGACGCAAGTTTAGTGCTCTTCCCCCAAAACTGTCTGGCAAGATAGAGAACAAGCATGTTTTGCCTTGATTTGAGAAATCTGTAATGTTGCGTTGCGTGGAAGCAACCAGGAAGTTGACGGCTCCCACATTCGGGAATATAACCATAAATCCTTTTGATGCCCAGCGGTCACTAAAGAGTCACAACAAATCCGAGCGAGAATGTGGAACAGATTTGTCTTGGAAAAACAAGCTGTGCTTTGAGTATCAGGACGTTTGCGGTGTTGGGAAAAGCCCCTCACTCTCGTTGTCGGCCCACTGGCTCAAAATACTGTCAGCCAGGGATGCAGATGTGATGCTTTGTTGTTTGCCATGATTGATCATCCGGCGTGTCACGACGGCTCCGCTGCCTCTCGTCTTTATTCTCTCATCTTGTGTGCCATAAAGCCTCTTAATGCACTTAAGTCAAACATTCTTGTGTGTGGCAGTAAAATTTAGCCCTTTAAAGCCCCTTTGACACGCCCACTCAGACAGTGCACTTGTCGTCGCCATTAAAAAAAAAAAAAAGACAGAAAAAGAAACCTGTCGGCCAAGACCTCTCAGTGCATGACTCCAAACTTTCCGTTGTTTTGGAAACTAGATGCTAAATATTTACACGCAACGGAACACAAAGTGAAAGAACGTGAGTGAGATGTTCTCTGGAAATATTCAGTTGGTCCATCCAGACCAGGGATCTTGAACTTTGGATACAAATCGAATATGTATTATAAATCTGGAAACAAACATAATTTGGGATCGGAGGAGCGCAAAGTCGACTCGATCGCAGTCAAATAAAAAGATAAATAAATAAAATGGAGCTCATTAAAAACACAGGAATGAACAAAAAGCACAATTTTGGTGCGTTGAAGAAAAGCCAAAAATAGATCATGTGACAGGTTTCTAGAGACGCACCGCTCAATATTTACAGTCCCCATCACGAACAAGCACTGCCAGTCGTCCTGGCTGGCACGCGTTCACTCAATCCATTCAGATGTTTCCGTGCAGACGCTCGCCGTTCTCGCACGTCGGGGAGAAAAAAAAAATCCGGTGTTTAGCTCGGCCGACGTGTCGTGACATGACGCGAGTGTGGAGAAAGTGAACATGGACGCAAGAAGACAGCAGAAATTCAAGAACAAAGCCGTCTGGCCCTCAGAAGTCACCATGCATGACTTTAGAGGAGGCGAGTTGTGCGCGCGCACACGCGCACGCATACGCAGACACAGGCAAACACATGCTTGGCGTCCTTCAAAGGCAGATTGTGGTCTTTAGTGTAAATAACATGTGCTGCGTTTGATGCAGACAGAATTAATGACAACGCAGAGTCCAAATAACAGAGGGCTCATTTCCGTCTGGCCTGCAGCCGTGGTGGCGACAAAGACGCCTGGCGGCCATCACGTACACTTTTCATTCTGGTGAGTGAGGTGCGGACGCTGATAAAGCACATCTTGTTTCTGTCCTTTTACTTCAGCTGCCAACGGATGTCTACTGTTTTGAGCATTCGTCTCACTTTACGTGTTTCATCGAATTTTTTTTGTCATTGATGGGTCAGAGTTGCTTACGAGAAGAGCTTTCGTACCCGGAACCTCTTGACTGTGAAGCAGACATATTGACCACAGTTAGTCACACTGTGCTCCCTCTGATGTGAGGCGATCCTTTAAAAATGAAAATCTTACTTTTGGAGCAGTTGATTGACCGACTCATGTCAGCCGCTGTTTTTGCGCTCATGCTAAAAGCGATAAAAGAATTGCTTTCTACCCATTTTGTTTCATATTGGTGCCAAGGAATTATGTTGACATTAGTTGAGGAGCTTTATTTTGATAAAAGTAGTGCTTTTCTTCAATTTTGTTGCATCAAGAGGCAACAATAAACTTTGCTGGTTAGGGGGTGTCAATTATTCGCAGTTTTTGCCATTTGCTGGAGGTAAATTCAAATTGTAATTTGTGTTTTGTTGTTGTTGTTTTTCTTTTACATTTAAAAAAACTTAAAAAAAATAAAATGATAAATTTCTTTCACCTTTATGGCCAAATCATAACTGAATTTCATCCAATGTATTAATGGTTGTCCTGCCATGTCAAAGAATGGCACCAATATTGTCTGCTAAACAGGTACGCCTCCATGTTCCCGCTATGTGACTCAGCGGTTAATCACCGCATCAACACCCCCGTGGAACTCACCATGGCCAAATCATAACTGAATTTCATCCAATGTATTAATGGTTGTCCTGCCATGTCAAAGAATGGCACCAATATTGTCTGCTAAACAGGTACGCCTCCATGTTCCCGCTATGTGACTCAGCGGTTAATCACCGCATCAACACCCCCGTGGAACTCACCCGCCTCTCTGGAAGCTGCGTCCTTGGAAGAATGCATGTTTATTGCCTCCCAGATATCTGGTAATGGCTAGTTTAGACGAAGAAGGGGGGCGGTGGGGTGACTCCGCAGACAATTACAACACACGGGAATGCTCCCCACGCTCTCTTGTGTGTGAAGATGCCAAAGGCAACAGGTGATGAGGACGTCATGCCACGTTTTACTGTAAGGATCTCTAACACGGCCGTGACCGTCAATGGACGATGTAGACATGTTGCAATCCATCCCGTCGCTAACAGGAACACGACACAAAGTTATTTTAGGTTTCAAAATAATTCATTCCATGTCTCTGCTGTGTTGGAGTCATTCCTTAAACCGCATTACAGATCATTATCAGTCTACTGGCATCTGTTCAATCAGATGCTGAATGCAACCTAACCTGAATCAGACTCGACTTTTGTTTATAATTGGCTTTACCTGTACAGTAAAGCGCTGTTTCTCACTGTGGGGGTATTCCAGACCTGAGATAGGAGAGAAAACAAATGCAGCGTATGTTTTTAATAGCTTTCTCCATCACCCTGCTTTGAACGCATATAAACTTAACCTAAAACCCCTTGAGAAGTTTTCCTTGGCACCTGTTCTCATTTTCTCGCTTTCAAGAAAACAAGCAGGAGAAGAAAACTTTGTCTCTCCCAGCGACTCTAAATTGAAGTTTATTTTAAACTGTCACATAAAAAATGAAATGTTGTATATTTAAACCAACATTTTCACCCGAACCTCATTTTGTTGAATGAAAATTAGCATAAAATGTTGCAGTAAAATTAGCATAAAATGTTGCAGTTAAGGGAAATCTACAAAGTAGTGACTTTTTTTTTTGGAATATAACCATAAATCCTTTTGATGCCCAGCGGTCACTAAAGAGTCACAACAAATCCGAGCGAGAATGTGGAACAGATTTGTCTTGGAAAAACAAGCTGTGCTTTGAGTATCAGGACGTTTGCGGTGTTGGGAAAAGCCCCTCACTCTCGTTGTCGGCCCACTGGCTCAAAATACTGTCAGCCAGGGATGCAGATGTGATGCTTTGTTGTTTGCCATGATTGATCATCCGGCGTGTCACGACGGCTCCGCTGCCTCTCGTCTTTATTCTCTCATCTTGTGTGCCATAAAGCCTCTTAATGCACTTAAGTCAAACATTCTTGTGTGTGGCAGTAAAATTTAGCCCTTTAAAGCCCCTTTGACACGCCCACTCAGACAGTGCACTTGTCGTCGCCATTAAAAAAAAAAAAAAAGACAGAAAAAGAAACCTGTCGGCCAAGACCTCTCAGTGCATGACTCCAAACTTTCCGTTGTTTTGGAAACTAGATGCTAAATATTTACACGCAACGGAACACAAAGTGAAAGAACGTGAGTGAGATGTTCTCTGGAAATATTCAGTTGGTCCATCCAGACCAGGGATCTTGAACTTTGGATACAAATCGAATATGTATTATAAATCTGGAAACAAACATAATTTGGGATCGGAGGAGCGCAAAGTCGACTCGATCGCAGTCAAATAAAAAGATAAATAAATAAAATGGAGCTCATTAAAAACACAGGAATGAACAAAAAGCACAATTTTGGTGCGTTGAAGAAAAGCCAAAAATAGATCATGTGACAGGTTTCTAGAGACGCACCGCTCAATATTTACAGTCCCCATCACGAACAAGCACTGCCAGTCGTCCTGGCTGGCACGCGTTCACTCAATCCATTCAGATGTTTCCGTGCAGACGCTCGCCGTTCTCGCACGTCGGGGAGAAAAAAAAAATCCGGTGTTTAGCTCGGCCGACGTGTCGTGACATGACGCGAGTGTGGAGAAAGTGAACATGGACGCAAGAAGACAGCAGAAATTCAAGAACAAAGCCGTCTGGCCCTCAGAAGTCACCATGCATGACTTTAGAGGAGGCGAGTTGTGCGCGCGCACACGCGCACGCATACGCAGACACAGGCAAACACATGCTTGGCGTCCTTCAAAGGCAGATTGTGGTCTTTAGTGTAAATAACATGTGCTGCGTTTGATGCAGACAGAATTAATGACAACGCAGAGTCCAAATAACAGAGGGCTCATTTCCGTCTGGCCTGCAGCCGTGGTGGCGACAAAGACGCCTGGCGGCCATCACGTACACTTTTCATTCTGGTGAGTGAGGTGCGGACGCTGATAAAGCACATCTTGTTTCTGTCCTTTTACTTCAGCTGCCAACGGATGTCTACTGTTTTGAGCATTCGTCTCACTTTACGTGTTTCATCGAATTTTTTTTGTCATTGATGGGTCAGAGTTGCTTACGAGAAGAGCTTTCGTACCCGGAACCTCTTGACTGTGAAGCAGACATATTGACCACAGTTAGTCACACTGTGCTCCCTCTGATGTGAGGCGATCCTTTAAAAATGAAAATCTTACTTTTGGAGCAGTTGATTGACCGACTCATGTCAGCCGCTGTTTTTGCGCTCATGCTAAAAGCGATAAAAGAATTGCTTTCTACCCATTTTGTTTCATATTGGTGCCAAGGAATTATGTTGACATTAGTTGAGGAGCTTTATTTTGATAAAAGTAGTGCTTTTCTTCAATTTTGTTGCATCAAGAGGCAACAATAAACTTTGCTGGTTAGGGGGTGTCAATTATTCGCAGTTTTTGCCATTTGCTGGAGGTAAATTCAAATTGTAATTTGTGTTTTGTTGTTGTTGTTTTTCTTTTACATTTAAAAAAACTTAAAAAAAAATAAAAAAAATAAAATGATAAATTTCTTTCACCTTTATGGCCAAATCATAACTGAATTTCATCCAATGTATTAATGGTTGTCCTGCCATGTCAAAGAATGGCACCAATATTGTCTGCTAAACAGGTACGCCTCCATGTTCCCGCTATGTGACTCAGCGGTTAATCACCGCATCAACACCCCCGTGGAACTCACCCGCCTCTCTGGAAGCTGCGTCCTTGGAAGAATGCATGTTTATTGCCTCCCAGATATCTGGTAATGGCTAGTTTAGACGAAGAAGGGGGGCGGTGGGGTGACTCCGCAGACAATTACAACACACGGGAATGCTCCCCACGCTCTCTTGTGTGTGAAGATGCCAAAGGCAACAGGTGATGAGGACGTCATGCCACGTTTTACTGTAAGGATCTCTAACACGGCCGTGACCGTCAATGGACGATGTAGACATGTTGCAATCCATCCCGTCGCTAACAGGAACACGACACAAAGTTATTTTAGGTTTCAAAATAATTCATTCCATGTCTCTGCTGTGTTGGAGTCATTCCTTAAACCGCATTACAGATCATTATCAGTCTACTGGCATCTGTTCAATCAGATGCTGAATGCAACCTAACCTGAATCAGACTCGACTTTTGTTTATAATTGGCTTTACCTGTACAGTAAAGCGCTGTTTCTCACTGTGGGGGTATTCCAGACCTGAGATAGGAGAGAAAACAAATGCAGCGTATGTTTTTAATAGCTTTCTCCATCACCCTGCTTTGAACGCATATAAACTTAACCTAAAACCCCTTGAGAAGTTTTCCTTGGCACCTGTTCTCATTTTCTCGCTTTCAAGAAAACAAGCAGGAGAAGAAAACTTTGTCTCTCCCAGCGACTCTAAATTGAAGTTTATTTTAAACTGTCACATAAAAAATGAAATGTTGTATATTTAAACCAACATTTTCACCCGAACCTCATTTTGTTGAATGAAAATTAGCATAAAATGTTGCAGTAAAATTAGCATAAAATGTTGCAGTTAAGGGAAATCTACAAAGTAGTGACTTTTTTTTTTAACTCGATACATTATGCCAGTACAAAATATGCATGTGAATATTATTTTTGCCCACCTGGGGTCACCATACTCACATTCTACTCTGTAGTATTTGTGACTTTGAAAGTGCTATCCTTTTAAAATGCCTGCCCGTCCTGGCCTGTTGAACAACGTGGCAGTCAACAGCTGTCACTGGCTCAGGGTGTAGCACTGTCGGTTGCTGTTAGCTCCTCTGTGTTAAGTTACTTTCCGTAAATTGTGGACAATGGCAGTTCGTGAACGAATATGCTTGTTGCGCCTTTTGTTTTCTTACCGTTTGGTCAGCGATAAGATTGAAATGACACTCGTAGCCGTGCCTATACTTGACAACCTTTGGAGGGATTGTAGTTCACTAAATTGGCAAACAATGTTTATATAGATGTGCAGTTGGGTAAGACAGTTCTGTGTTGCTGTTGGCATACTGCGCTTTTGT
>NW_017805035.1:416450-433154 GCF_001891065.2 Hippocampus comes
GCGTTGAAGAAAAGCCAAAAATAGATCATGTGACAGGTTTCTAGAGACGCACCGCTCAATATTTACAGTCCCCATCACGAACAAGCACTGCCAGTCGTCCTGGCTGGCACGCGTTCACTCAATCCATTCAGATGTTTCCGTGCAGACGCTCGCCGTTCTCGCACGTCGGGGAGAAAAAAAAAATCCGGTGTTTAGCTCGGCCGACGTGTCGTGACATGACGCGAGTGTGGAGAAAGTGAACATGGACGCAAGAAGACAGCAGAAATTCAAGAACAAAGCCGTCTGGCCCTCAGAAGTCACCATGCATGACTTTAGAGGAGGCGAGTTGTGCGCGCGCACACGCGCACGCATACGCAGACACAGGCAAACACATGCTTGGCGTCCTTCAAAGGCAGATTGTGGTCTTTAGTGTAAATAACATGTGCTGCGTTTGATGCAGACAGAATTAATGACAACGCAGAGTCCAAATAACAGAGGGCTCATTTCCGTCTGGCCTGCAGCCGTGGTGGCGACAAAGACGCCTGGCGGCCATCACGTACACTTTTCATTCTGGTGAGTGAGGTGCGGACGCTGATA
Organism: Hippocampus comes; assembly: GCF_001891065.2. Taxonomy (NCBI): domain Eukaryota; kingdom Metazoa; phylum Chordata; class Actinopteri; order Syngnathiformes; family Syngnathidae; genus Hippocampus; species Hippocampus comes. The sequence goes on from NW_017805035.1 coordinate 417,027, forward strand.
AAGCACATCTTGTTTCTGTCCTTTTACTTCAGCTGCCAACGGATGTCTACTGTTTTGAGCATTCGTCTCACTTTACGTGTTTCATCGAATTTTTTTTGTCATTGATGGGTCAGAGTTGCTTACGAGAAGAGCTTTCGTACCCGGAACCTCTTGACTGTGAAGCAGACATATTGACCACAGTTAGTCACACTGTGCTCCCTCTGATGTGAGGCGATCCTTTAAAAATGAAAATCTTACTTTTGGAGCAGTTGATTGACCGACTCATGTCAGCCGCTGTTTTTGCGCTCATGCTAAAAGCGATAAAAGAATTGCTTTCTACCCATTTTGTTTCATATTGGTGCCAAGGAATTATGTTGACATTAGTTGAGGAGCTTTATTTTGATAAAAGTAGTGCTTTTCTTCAATTTTGTTGCATCAAGAGGCAACAATAAACTTTGCTGGTTAGGGGGTGTCAATTATTCGCAGTTTTTGCCATTTGCTGGAAGTAAATTCAAATTGTAATTTGTGTTTTGTTGTTGTTGTTTTTCTTTTACATTTAAAAAAACTTAAAAAAAATAAAATGATAAATTTCTTTCACCTTTATGGCCAAATCATAACTGAATTTCATCCAATGTATTAATGGTTGTCCTGCCATGTCAAAGAATGGCACCAATATTGTCTGCTAAACAGGTACGCCTCCATGTTCCCGCTATGTGACTCAGCGGTTAATCACCGCATCAACACCCCCGTGGAACTCACCCGCCTCTCTGGAAGCTGCGTCCTTGGAAGAATGCATGTTTATTGCCTCCCAGATATCTGGTAATGGCTAGTTTAGACGAAGAAGGGGGGCGGTGGGGTGACTCCGCAGACAATTACAACACACGGGAATGCTCCCCACGCTCTCTTGTGTGTGAAGATGCCAAAGGCAACAGGTGATGAGGACGTCATGCCACGTTTTACTGTAAGGATCTCTAACACGGCCGTGACCGTCAATGGACGATGTAGACATGTTGCAATCCATCCCGTCGCTAACAGGAACACGACACAAAGTTATTTTAGGTTTCAAAATAATTCATTCCATGTCTCTGCTGTGTTGGAGTCATTCCTTAAACCGCATTACAGATCATTATCAGTCTACTGGCATCTGTTCAATCAGATGCTGAATGCAACCTAACCTGAATCAGACTCGACTTTTGTTTATACAGTAACATTAAAAAAAAAATGCTAGACGCAAGTTTCGTGCTCTTCCCCCAAAACTGTCTGGCAAGATAGAGAACAAGCATGTTTTGCCTTGATTTGAGAAATCTGTAATGTTGCGTTGCGTGGAAGCAACCAGGAAGTTGACGGCTCCCACATTCGGGAATATAACCATAAATCCTTTTGATGCCCAGCGGTCACTAAAGAGTCACAACAAATCCGAGCGAGAATGTGGAACAGATTTGTCTTGGAAAAACAAGCTGTGCTTTGAGTATCAGGACGTTTGCGGTGTTGGGAAAAGCCCCTCACTCTCGTTGTCGGCCCACTGGCTCAAAATACTGTCAGCCAGGGATGCAGATGTGATGCTTTGTTGTTTGCCATGATTGATCAATAAAATGTTGCAGTTAAGGGAAATCTACAAAGTAGTGACTTTTTTTTTTAACTCGATACATTATGCCAGTACAAAATATGCATGTGAATATTATTTTTGCCCACCTGGGGTCACCATACTCACATTCTACTCTGTAGTATTTGTGACTTTGAAAGTGCTATCCTTTTAAAATGCCTGCCCGTCCTGGCCTGTTGAACAACGTGGCAGTCAACAGCTGTCACTGGCTCAGGGTGTAGCACTGTCGGTTGCCAAGACCTCTCAGTGCATGACTCCAAACTTTCCGTTGTTTTGGAAACTAGATGCTAAATATTTACACGCAACGGAACACAAAGTGAAAGAACGTGAGTGAGATGTTCTCTGGAAATATTCAGTTGGTCCATCCAGACCAGGGATCTTGAACTTTGGATACAAATCGAATATGTATTATAAATCTGGAAACAAACATAATTTGGGATCGGAGGAGCGCAAAGTCGACTCGATCGCAGTCAAATAAAAAGATAAATAAATAAAATGGAGCTCATTAAAAACACAGGAATGAACAAAAAGCACAATTTTGGTGCGTTGAAGAAAAGCCAAAAATAGATCATGTGACAGGTTTCTAGAGACGCACCGCTCAATATTTACAGTCCCCATCACGAACAAGCACTGCCAGTCGTCCTGGCTGGCACGCGTTCACTCAATCCATTCAGATGTTTCCGTGCAGACGCTCGCCGTTCTCGCACGTCGGGGAGAAAAAAAAAATCCGGTGTTTAGCTCGGCCGACGTGTCGTGACATGACGCGAGTGTGGAGAAAGTGAACATGGACGCAAGAAGACAGCAGAAATTCAAGAACAAAGCCGTCTGGCCCTCAGAAGTCACCATGCATGACTTTAGAGGAGGCGAGTTGTGCGCGCGCACACGCGCACGCATACGCAGACACAGGCAAACACATGCTTGGCGTCCTTCAAAGGCAGATTGTGGTCTTTAGTGTAAATAACATGTGCTGCGTTTGATGCAGACAGAATTAATGACAACGCAGAGTCCAAATAACAGAGGGCTCATTTCCGTCTGGCCTGCAGCCGTGGTGGCGACAAAGACGCCTGGCGGCCATCACGTACACTTTTCATTCTGGTGAGTGAGGTGCGGACGCTGATAAAGCACATCTTGTTTCTGTCCTTTTACTTCAGCTGCCAACGGATGTCTACTGTTTTGAGCATTCGTCTCACTTTACGTGTTTCATCGAATTTTTTTTGTCATTGATGGGTCAGAGTTGCTTACGAGAAGAGCTTTCGTACCCGGAACCTCTTGACTGTGAAGCAGACATATTGACCACAGTTAGTCACACTGTGCTCCCTCTGATGTGAGGCGATCCTTTAAAAATGAAAATCTTACTTTTGGAGCAGTTGATTGACCGACTCATGTCAGCCGCTGTTTTTGCGCTCATGCTAAAAGCGATAAAAGAATTGCTTTCTACCCATTTTGTTTCATATTGGTGCCAAGGAATTATGTTGACATTAGTTGAGGAGCTTTATTTTGATAAAAGTAGTGCTTTTCTTCAATTTTGTTGCATCAAGAGGCAACAATAAACTTTGCTGGTTAGGGGGTGTCAATTATTCGCAGTTTTTGCCATTTGCTGGAGGTAAATTCAAATTGTAATTTGTGTTTTGTTGTTGTTGTTTTTCTTTTACATTTAAAAAAACTTAAAAAAAAATAAAAAAAATAAAATGATAAATTTCTTTCACCTTTATGGCCAAATCATAACTGAATTTCATCCAATGTATTAATGGTTGTCCTGCCATGTCAAAGAATGGCACCAATATTGTCTGCTAAACAGGTACGCCTCCATGTTCCCGCTATGTGACTCAGCGGTTAATCACCGCATCAACACCCCCGTGGAACTCACCCGCCTCTCTGGAAGCTGCGTCCTTGGAAGAATGCATGTTTATTGCCTCCCAGATATCTGGTAATGGCTAGTTTAGACGAAGAAGGGGGGCGGTGGGGTGACTCCGCAGACAATTACAACACACGGGAATGCTCCCCACGCTCTCTTGTGTGTGAAGATGCCAAAGGCAACAGGTGATGAGGACGTCATGCCACGTTTTACTGTAAGGATCTCTAACACGGCCGTGACCGTCAATGGACGATGTAGACATGTTGCAATCCATCCCGTCGCTAACAGGAACACGACACAAAGTTATTTTAGGTTTCAAAATAATTCATTCCATGTCTCTGCTGTGTTGGAGTCATTCCTTAAACCGCATTACAGATCATTATCAGTCTACTGGCATCTGTTCAATCAGATGCTGAATGCAACCTAACCTGAATCAGACTCGACTTTTGTTTATAATTGGGTTTACCTGTACAGTAAAGCGCTGTTTCTCACTGTGGGGGTATTCCAGACCTGAGATAGGAGAGAAAACAAATGCAGCGTATGTTTTTAATAGCTTTCTCCATCACCCTGCTTTGAACGCATATAAACTTAACCTAAAACCCCTTGAGAAGTTTTCCTTGGCACCTGTTCTCATTTTCTCGCTTTCAAGAAAACAAGCAGGAGAAGAAAACTTTGTCTCTCCCAGCGACTCTAAATTGAAGTTTATTTTAAACTGTCACATAAAAAATGAAATGTTGTATATTTAAACCAACATTTTCACCCGAACCTCATTTTGTTGAATGAAAATTAGCATAAAATGTTGCAGTAAAATTAGCATAAAATGTTGCAGTTAAGGGAAATCTACAAAGTAGTGACTTTTTTTTTTAACTCGATACATTATGCCAGTACAAAATATGCATGTGAATATTATTTTTGCCCACCTGGGGTCACCATACTCACATTCTACTCTGTAGTATTTGTGACTTTGAAAGTGCTATCCTTTTAAAATGCCTGCCCGTCCTGGCCTGTTGAACAACGTGGCAGTCAACAGCTGTCACTGGCTCAGGGTGTAGCACTGTCGGTTGCTGTTAGCTCCTCTGTGTTAAGTTACTTTCCGTAAATTGTGGACAATGGCAGTTCGTGAACGAATATGCTTGTTGCGCCTTTTGTTTTCTTACCGTTTGGTCAGCGATAAGATTGAAATGACACTCGTAGCCGTGCCTATACTTGACAACCTTTGGAGGGATTGTAGTTCACTAAATTGGCAAACAATGTTTATATAGATGTGCAGTTGGGTAAGACAGTTCTGTGTTGCTGTTGGCATACTGCGCTTTTGTACCTTTTTTTTTTTTTTTTTTTTTTTTTACGAGTATGCGATCATCAGATCAAGCAATCAATGGCGTCTCTTCTCTTGCGTGAGGCCATTTCAAGTCCTGTTACAAACAACCAAAAGTGTGTCGTAGAAAGGGTTCTGTCAGTCGTCATCCGCACGTCGGGGAGAAAAAAAAAATCCGGTGTTTAGCTCGGCCGACGTGTCGTGACATGACGCGAGTGTGGAGAAAGTGAACATGGACGCAAGAAGACAGCAGAAATTCAAGAACAAAGCCGTCTGGCCCTCAGAAGTCACCATGCATGACTTTAGAGGAGGCGAGTTGTGCGCGCGCACACGCGCACGCATACGCAGACACAGGCAAACACATGCTTGGCGTCCTTCAAAGGCAGATTGTGGTCTTTAGTGTAAATAACATGTGCTGCGTTTGATGCAGACAGAATTAATGACAACGCAGAGTCCAAATAACAGAGGGCTCATTTCCGTCTGGCCTGCAGCCGTGGTGGCGACAAAGACGCCTGGCGGCCATCACGTACACTTTTCATTCTGGTGAGTGAGGTGCGGACGCTGATAAAGCACATCTTGTTTCTGTCCTTTTACTTCAGCTGCCAACGGATGTCTACTGTTTTGAGCATTCGTCTCACTTTACGTGTTTCATCGAATTTTTTTTGTCATTGATGGGTCAGAGTTGCTTACGAGAAGAGCTTTCGTACCCGGAACCTCTTGACTGTGAAGCAGACATATTGACCACAGTTAGTCACACTGTGCTCCCTCTGATGTGAGGCGATCCTTTAAAAATGAAAATCTTACTTTTGGAGCAGTTGATTGACCGACTCATGTCAGCCGCTGTTTTTGCGCTCATGCTAAAAGCGATAAAAGAATTGCTTTCTACCCATTTTGTTTCATATTGGTGCCAAGGAATTATGTTGACATTAGTTGAGGAGCTTTATTTTGATAAAAGTAGTGCTTTTCTTCAATTTTGTTGCATCAAGAGGCAACAATAAACTTTGCTGGTTAGGGGGTGTCAATTATTCGCAGTTTTTGCCATTTGCTGGAAGTAAATTCAAATTGTAATTTGTGTTTTGTTGTTGTTGTTTTTCTTTTACATTTAAAAAAACTTAAAAAAAATAAAATGATAAATTTCTTTCACCTTTATGGCCAAATCATAACTGAATTTCATCCAATGTATTAATGGTTGTCCTGCCATGTCAAAGAATGGCACCAATATTGTCTGCTAAACAGGTACGCCTCCATGTTCCCGCTATGTGACTCAGCGGTTAATCACCGCATCAACACCCCCGTTGAACTCACCTGCCTCTCTGGAAGCTGCGTCCTTGGAAGAATGCATGTTTATTGCCTCCCAGATATCTGGTAATGGCTAGTTTAGACGAAGAAGGGGGGCGGTGGGGTGACTCCGCAGACAATTACAACACACGGGAATGCTCCCCACGCTCTCTTGTGTGTGAAGATGCCAAAGGCAACAGGTGATGAGGACGTCATGCCACGTTTTACTGTAAGGATCTCTAACACGGCCGTGACCGTCAATGGACGATGTAGACATGTTGCAATCCATCCCGTCGCTAACAGGAACACGACACAAAGTTATTTTAGGTTTCAAAATAATTCATTCCATGTCTCTGCTGTGTTGGAGTCATTCCTTAAACCGCATTACAGATCATTATCAGTCTACTGGCATCTGTTCAATCAGATGCTGAATGCAACCTAACCTGAATCAGACTCGACTTTTGTTTATAATTGGCTTTACCTGTACAGTAAAGCGCTGTTTCTCACTGTGGGGGTATTCCAGACCTGAGATAGGAGAGAAAACAAATGCAGCGTATGTTTTTAATAGCTTTCTCCATCACCCTGCTTTGAACGCATATAAACTTAACCTAAAACCCCTTGAGAAGTTTTCCTTGGCACCTGTTCTCATTTTCTCGCTTTCAAGAAAACAAGCAGGAGAAGAAAACTTTGTCTCTCCCAGCGACTCTAAATTGAAGTTTATTTTAAACTGTCACATAAAAAATGAAATGTTGTATATTTAAACCAACATTTTCACCCGAACCTCATTTTGTTGAATGAAAATTAGCATAAAATGTTGCAGTAAAATTAGCATAAAATGTTGCAGTTAAGGGAAATCTACAAAGTAGTATTTGGTGAATTCTAAAATCTTTTGGAAAATCTCTTCTGACACCATTTGTTTCAATTTTTGCCGAATCTCTTCTGCTCTTTTGTTGAGATCTTTAATATTTGCGTTCAGTCGTCTGATTCTTTGGTTGAGAATTTTAAGGACATAGTTCAGTTGTAAATTTTTGGCTACGTACCCTGGCTCTAACGCTTTTTGGTTGAGGCATTTTTTGCTTTTTTTGCTTTTTTGCTTTTTTTGCTTTTTTTGTTTTTTTGCTTTTTTTTGTTTTTTACCCACAGGTACAGATGACGACTGACAGAACCCTTTCTACGATGGAACTTTCCTGTACGACTGAGAGCCTCCACAAGCAAAGAAAAGTGTGTGGAATTTTAATTCGCCAATGGATGGACGGGCTCAAAGTTCAGTGGAAACAACTCTTGATTGACAGCGCCATTTCTCCGTCCCCATTATTTGGCCATCACTTCGGCGGATTGAATCCCCTTCGCCGCCAATTAGGTGACGTGTTGAGTTGCGCTGCTCTTTTCACCGAGTGAGGGCGACGCCACCGCGCTGGTGTCGCCATGTGCCGCCCGGCCAGCTAAGGTGTCAGGAGGGCTCAAAAGAAAGTGTCTTCATCACCTCGCGGAAACAATAGTCTTATATAGTGTATTATTCATGGGCCACACCACATTTTAAAAATGCATCCAAGTCGCTGTCACTTAACGCACTCTCCCTGCTACACCAAGGCCAGGATTGCTGTGGATCTGTGGTGACCGTCACGGACAGCAAGGCCTTCTCTGCTGGCCTAAACTCAATCAGAAGCATTGACCAGGCCAGCAAAAACACGTCCGTTTTGTCATGGCAAAAAAAAAAAAGAATATCAAGTGGACAAAACTCCAGATACTGGCACAGTTGTACACTGCCTGACCTCTCGGTTTCCATACATTGGAAAAATCCTGACAGGGCCATGCCTTGTGAAAATGAAGCCATGCTCTCTGTTGTCAAACACGGTCAGAATCTCTGCTAAATGCATAGTAACCATGCTTCGTCCCTCTGTCAGTTGTCAAATACGACAACTATGAGTTTTCAACCGGATGCCACTTGGTACAGCAACTTTCTTTTGCCTCCACACAACTACACGTTTGAGCCTCGAAAATGTATCCGCTTAAAGCCTTCGGTGGCTGGAATATATCCCAAAGCGTCATCGCGTGGCTTTTTGCAGGCCGCGACAATGAGGCGCTCTAAAGCAGACATGCCAGCTCCAAACCCGTCAACACGCTAGTTTTTATATGACCTCTTTCTCTTCATGATATGCGCACAATGAGGCACTGTAAAGCGGCCACACCAGCGGACTATCCAAAGGGAAGATGCAATTTCAATGCATCAGCATAGCTTGTTAGCTAACTGCGTGTTGCAGGTGCGCAAGTTGCCTATTTTCAGCAGCGACGTGATAGTGGTGATATAAAAAGGTGGATTACATCTTTTATGTCGCAGGTAGCAAATGCACAGCCTTCCACTGGCGTGGATGAGTCAATCTTTCTGTGTAACATGAACGTTGGCTTCGACGCCTTCCACGCCAACTTCGCCACCTTCGTCCGGCTGCTCGGCGGTGTGTAGTTACCGCCTGGTCACCTGATCCCGCTGCTTACTGGTTTCCTTTTCACGTCTCTCATGATTAGAGCCTATCGTGTGTCCCCGGGGCTCTTGTTTGACACCTCGGGTTGGGTGTCGACAAGGTGCGATCAGGTCAATGCCGCGAAGATGGAAGACTAGCTCCTCTGGCTCTGGCCAAAATCTTCAGCTCGATGACACAGCAGCGGCTCTTATTCATGAACGGAACTGGACCGCGACGGGACGACATCATCAATCAGTTTCAGCTGGGACACGTTAAATTAGTGTCACTAAACTAAACTATTACTCCGTCAATCAATTTTCTAGAATGTTTGTACTCATTGGGAACGTGGGTAACTGGAGGTTAATTCCGGTGAGCAGAAGTAGTACAACCTGGAAGTAGTTCAACCTCGGATCGTCACCTGAGAAAGTTCTCTTAAATTCCAAGGTCGGCTGTTTCAGACTTGTGCCGCCCTGATAAAAATATACGACGATATGGAATTGCATTTGGGGAAAAGAGTGAAATCTTTGTCGTCGTGTCCGTTGCTTAAAACGGACAGATGAAATTGGAGTAATACACAAACTACTTTCCAGTAGTGGAGCACAAAATTTTATTCTTGGTGTTATTGTGAGTCCCATCGCATACTACATATGGCAAATTTAAAGCCATACATACCGTACGCCTCCCTATGTGCATATTACAGTGTTTTAAGTCTATTCTATTGTGGTTGCACTTTACTGTTGTGCAAAACGGCATTGCTTCAGACTGAGAGCTATTTCTATTTTTTTTTTCTTCAAAAGGAACATAGGATGGAAAGATTACTTTTTAATCATGTCTCGTGCTGTATATGAAACGCTTTGTGTCTGGAGTAGCTGACCACTCATCACATGTGAAATTATACAACCAAGCACATCATGAAAAAGCCCCGAGATTTGTTTGAAAAGAAACGAATGTTTCATTTGTTTTTGTTTTTCTTATTTTATGATTTTTCTTTTCAATATTCATTTTACAGCACTTTTTTTTTAGTGCTCTAGAACAGGGGTCCCCAACCGCCGGTCCGCGGACCGGTACCGGTCCGCAGGGCATTTGGTACCGGGCCGCACAGAAAGAACTTGCCTTATTTCCGTTTTATTTATTTCGGAATACGAAAGATGTTTTATTTTGAAAAATTACCGGATTCTCCGTTACATCCGTCCGTGTCACGCTTGACTCACGTCAAGCCACACTTCTCGGTCACGTGAACGATGACGCTCAAAAACAAAAACGCTGAAGCCCGCAAAATGAATAAAAAAGCTGCTTGGAGATCGCAAATGACGGCGGCCTTAAAAGTACGTTCGAGACAACTGGATTAAAGTTATGTCTGAATACTCTGAGATCGCCACAATAGCACTGTTGCTATTTTCGACATCCTGCCTGTGTGAGGTGGGGAATTTCTGCAGCAACGGTGACTAAAACAAAATTACGAAGTAGACTGGACATAAACCACACACTTGAGGTGTCATTGTCTCCTATTACCCCGAGATGGGACTGTGATTGCAGAAAATCAAGCTCGGGGCTGTGGTGAGTCATCATTTTCATGCACTTTGAATTTGCGTTGCATCGTATTTTGAAGGCATTAAACATTACCATAGCGATAAGAGTGTTGCGACCAGATTAGACGCTCCTTGTGTTTATTATTATATTTCGAAAACACCACAGTTTTCATGCAGCTCATACCATATTATTTTGTTGTATAAATCCGCCACACCTTAAATGCCGGTCCCTGAAAATATTGTCTGACTTAAACCGGTCCGTGGGGCAAAAAAGGTTGGGGACCCCTGCTCTAGAAAGAACATTTTTACTTATTTACTACAAATAATGCATCTCGACTCATCTGTCTATGCCACCAACGTGGAGTGACCGGCAGAAAAATGAAATGCTTGTCCACTGGTCATTCATACATCAGAACAATTGCTTTGTATTCAATGAAACAGGGTCGAAATTTCGCGCCATCTACATATTTGCTTGCTTCACTTCTCCGGCTACATGAGAGCGTCAAAATACTGTCCGGTTAGTTTCTTGGTTTCCGTGACAGTGGAAGCGTTTGGCTTGTGAAATGGGAAAAAATTCTGCTGAACTCTTAAGCCCTCGGCGTAGAATCAATAAGCGCTACGTGATTACCATGATTCATTTCACCTTGAGGCCGAGCCAGTGGTGTTCCGATGCTGCCCAGTAAACACGTCTGATGATTTCCAGACTAATGAAGATCTGCGCAACACCGCAGCATCTCCATCGACTATCACATCTGCAGCACAAACACCGACGATGCCTCCATTTTTTTTTTTTTAATGAAAAAAAAATACTCACCAGTATTGCTCTTTCTAAATGTTTATTGCCTGTATAACTCTTATATTGTTCACGGCATCATAACTCGAGGTGACAATTATTTTGTAAACTGTCTCATGTGCCTGTATTTTTGTTTTCAATGTCAGAGGAAAAAAGACTCAAGTAGGCTATAAGCCATTTTATTTGGTTCAGTTTCTGTAACGTGCTTAGATGCGACATAATGGGGACTCTTTTTGTTTGATATATCTGTGAATGTCTGCCTATTGTCTGGTTATGTGTCTAATAGGGCTTTGTGGGCTAGGCATCTTTAATGGTGCATGACACTAAATAGTTTACTAACTCACTCAATAACAGTGAAAAGTTTGCATGACCTGATAATTCAATGGGCATTGAGCTGCTCTTTCTGGTGAATGTACCATACCAACCAGCAAGCAGTATAATCAGAGATAAGCATTCTGTCAGTCCTGACAGAAAGTCCTTCAGTCAGTCAGTCACTGACAGAGGTTGATGACTGGCAAATGACGGGAAACCGTCCATCCATTTTCTGATCCGCTTTTCCTCACGAAGAGTCGCGGGCGTGCTTGAGCCTCTCCCAGCCGTCTTCGGGCAGCAGGCAGGTTACATCCTGAACTGGTTGCCAGCCAATCGCAAGGCACACACAGACGAACAACCATCGGCGCTCACACTCACACCTAGGGACAAGTTAGAGTGTTCAGTCAGCCTACCAAGCATGTTTTTGGAATGTGGGAGGAAACCGGAGTACCCAGAGAACACCCACGCGGGCCCTGGGAGAACATGCAAGCTCCTTCCACACAGGGAGGCCAGAGCTGGAATTGAACCCGGTACCTCTGCACTGTGACGTCGACACGCTAACCACTGGATAACCGGGCTGCCTAGATACAGATAATAGCAGGGTTTTTTTTTTTTTTTTGGGTGGGGGTATGAGCTGTCATTCAGGCCCTTTTTCTTCAATTTTTTTTTTTTTTGCACCAGCAGTCTGGCAGATAGTGAGCAATTTGTCAAGCTGTTTTTTTTTTTGTTTTTGTTTTTGTTTTTTTGCAACCCGAGTTGGTTTAACGTCAAGCTAAACATAAAACAAAAAGAATTATGCAATGTGTATATAAAACAACCACATACGTTAGGCTCATGTAAGTCCATTTTACTGAAAGCTGACAAACGTAAAACACTACAGACGGTCTAACGAATACCATCCGTGCCGCATCACAATGTTAAGCAATAGCTGTTCGAACACAAAGGACGGCACCACATATGTATGCAGACCATCAGAATATTGTTTCTCCTCTCTGAAAACTGCAGCTGACTGAGACTCATGTATGTCCAACATCTGTGCAAACTGCAACTCGAATTAGCTTGTTGTCTTGGACATGATCGCACTTCTGTTTAGTTTAACTCTTATTAAAAGTGGTGGCTGTTCACCCAGTCTAGCTGCCAAGAATAAAGACACTCATGTGGGGCAATTTTTTGCAGATAAGAGAAGATTTATACGGTTGTTTATTTTCCAACATGGATTGGCGGGTCTTCCAGATATGGTTTGTGTCCAAAAAAAGGAAAAAAAAAATATTTTTCCTGTCATATGACCCTTTTCAACTCTTAATTCATTTACAGACGATGAGTGACAGACCCTTCATCCAGAAACTCTTTCGTCCCGTTTCACCTGAAGGAGACGCTCACACCCTTGGCGACCTGCTCAAAGAGATGTATCCTGTGGCATTACCCAATCACGGTATGTAACACACACGTGGCCCTGGCATAAATATCCACCCTCATTGACAAAAAGAGTCGCTAGATTTATCACTAGTTGCCTTTCGGAAAAATTTGATCTGATGGGTCTTGTCCTGTCTTGTCTTATTTATTAATCGTGTTTTTTTTCCTCTAATAATAAGTGTGCTTGCTTCAAGCTGTTTTGTTTTTTTTTTTTTTAGAACATTTTTACTTATTTACTACAAATAATGCATCTCGACTCATCTGTCTATGCCACCAACGTGGAGTGACCGGCAGAAAAATGAAATGCTTGTCCACTGGTCATTCATACATCAGAACAATTGCTTTGTATTCAATGAAACAGGGTCGAAATTTCGCGCCATCTACATATTTGCTTGCTTCACTTCTCCGGCTACATGAGAGCGTCAAAATACTGTCCGGTTAGTTTCTTGGTTTCCGTGACAGTGGAAGCGTTTGGCTTGTGAAATGGGAAAAAATTCTGCTGAACTCTTAAGCCCTCGGCGTAGAATCAATAAGCGCTACGTGATTACCATGATTCATTTCACCTTGAGGCCGAGCCAGTGGTGTTCCGATGCTGCCCAGTAAACACGTCTGATGATTTCCAGACTAATGAAGATCTGCGCAACACCGCAGCATCTCCATCGACTCTCACATCTGCAGCAAAAATGCCGACGATGCCTCATCACGTCGCTTCCAATCTGCTCCCTCCTCGGTTTTTCAGCACCCAGGACTTTCCCCGTGTCGCCTTTCATCCTTCCAGCTCTTGCAACGTCATCTTTGCAACGTCAAATGTGGGATGAGTCATTTGCACGCATGCCGGAATACTCGGTGGAATCGCCTTCCGCAGAACAGGTGTAATCCAGGACGTGGGCGTGGCTGTGCAGGAAAAAAAAAAAGCATTTTTCTCACGTCTTGGTGTTCATGTGAGCTATTGGTTGATGGGCAGATGCTCCCGGAATGAATGGGCTTTAATGCAGTGCAGCTGGCAAGTGACTGAATCTCTATCAGCAAGCACTTGAAAGCAGAAAGAAAATCGACATCTGTCTTTCGATACAAATATCCATCCATCCATTTTCCGATCCGCTATATCCTCACAAGGGCCGCGGGGGTTGCTGGAGCCTATCCCAGCCATCTTCGGGCAGTCTGCAGGGGACGCCCTGAACCGGTTGCCAGCCAGTCGCAGGGCACACAGAGACGAACAACCATCCTGCGCTCACACTCACACTGAGGGACAATTTAGAGTGTTCAATCACCCTGCCATGCATGTTTTTGGGATGTGGGAGGAAACCGGAGTACCCGGAGAAAATCCACGCAGGCCCGGGGAGAACATGCAAACACCACACAGGGAGGCCAGAGCTGGAATTGAACCCGGTACCTCTGCACTGTGACGTCGACACGCTAACCACTGGATAACCGGGCTGCCTAGATACAGATAATAGCAGGGTTTTTTTTTTTTTTTTTTGGGTGGGGGTGTGGGCGTTTTTTTGCAACCCGAGTTGGTTTAACGTCAAGCTAAACATAAAACAAAAAGAATTATGCAATGTGTATATAAAACAACCACATACGTTAGGCTCATGTAAGTCCATTTTACTGAAAGCTGACAAACGTAAAACACTACAGACGGTCTAACGAATACCATCCGTGCCGCATCACAATGTTAAGCAATAGCTGTTCGAACACAAAGGACGGCACCACATATGTATGCAGACCATCAGAATATTGTTTCTCCTCTCTGAAAACTGCAGCTGACTGAGACTCATGTATGTCCAACATCTGTGCAAACTGCAACTCGAATTAGCTTGTTGTCTTGGACATGATCGCACTTCTGTTTAGTTTAACTCTTATTAAAAGTGGTGGCTGTTCACCCAGTCTAGCTGCCAAGAATAAAGACACTCATGTGGGGCAATTTTTTGCAGATAAGAGAAGATTTATACGGTTGTTTATTTTCCAACATGGATTGGCGGGTCTTCCAGATATGGTTTGTGTCCAAAAAAAGGAAAAAAAAAATATTTTTCCTGTCATATGACCCTTTTCAACTCTTAATTCATTTACAGACGATGAGTGACAGACCCTTCATCCAGAAACTCTTTCGTCCCGTTTCACCTGAAGGAGACGCTCACACCCTTGGCGACCTGCTCAAAGAGATGTATCCTGTGGCATTACCCAATCACGGTATGTAACACACACGTGGCCCTGGCATAAATATCCACCCTCATTGACAAAAAGAGTCGCTAGATTTATCACTAGTTGCCTTTCGGAAAAATTTGATCTGATGGGTCTTGTCCTGTCTTGTCTTATTTATTAATCGTGTTTTTTTTCCTCTAATAATAAGTGTGCTTGCTTCAAGCTGTTTTTTTTTTTTTTTTTTTAATCATTGCACGTTGTTTCTTGTGAAACTCCAACATAAAACAAAAGAGAATCAAACGCTCTATATTTAAGCACCAAGATATTAAACTGAGCCATGTCCTTTCATCTGACGAAGGACCACTCGCTTAATGCTAATATGGAACGTGAAATGTGACGCAGGGGCTAACGGAATTTAGCATATTTTACAATCATTATAAATATTCAAGCAACTGTTAATTTATCACATGCGGCCCGGTGGTCGAGTGGTTAGCGCGTTGACCTCACAGTGCAGATGTCTTGGGATCAATTCCAGCTTCGGCCTTCCTGTGTGGGGTTTGCATGTTCTTCCCGTGCCTGCGTGGGTTTTCTCTGGGTACTCCGCTCTGCTCCCACATTCCAAAAACATGCATGGCAGGTTAATGAAACACTCTAAATTGTCCCTAGGTGTGAGTGTGAGCACGGATGGTTGTTCGTCTCTGTGTGCCCTGCGTTTGGCTGGCAACCGGTTCACGGTGTCCCCTGCCTACTGCCCGGAGACAGCTGGGATAGGCTCCAGCACGCCCCGCGACCCTTGTGAGGATAAAGTGGATTAGAAAATGGATGGATGGATGGATAATTAGGAAAAAAAAAAAGCATTTTTCTCACGTCTTGGTGTTCATGTGAGCTATTGGTTGATGGGCAGATGCTCCCGGAATGAATGGGCTTTAATGCAGTGCAGCTGGCAAGTGACTGAATCTCTATCAGCAAGCACTTGAAAGCAGAAAGAAAATCGACATCTGTCTTTCGATACAAATATCCATCCATCCATTTTCCGATCCGCTATATCCTCACAAGGGCCGCGGGGGTTGCTGGAGCCTATCCCAGCCATCTTCGGGCAGTCTGCAGGGGACGCCCTGAACCGGTTGCCAGCCAGTCGCAGGGCACACAGAGACGAACAACCATCCTGCGCTCACACTCACACTGAGGGACAATTTAGAGTGTTCAATCACCCTGCCATGCATGTTTTTGGGATGTGGGAGGAAACCGGAGTACCCGGAGAAAATCCACGCAGGCCCGGGGAGAACATGCAAACACCACACAGGGAGGCCAGAGCTGGAATTGAACCCGGTACCTCTGCACTGTGACGTCGACACGCTAACCACTGGATAACCGGGCTGCCTAGATACAGATAATAGCAGGGTTTTTTTTTTTTTTTTTTGGGGGGGGGGTGTTGTTGTGTTTAGGCCCT
>NW_017805035.1:434295-451795 GCF_001891065.2 Hippocampus comes
CTCCCACATTCCAAAAACATGCATGGCAGGTTAATGAAACACTCTAAATTGTCCCTAGGTGTGAGTGTGAGCACGGATGGTTGTTCGTCTCTGTGTGCCCTGCGTTTGGCTGGCAACCGGTTCACGGTGTCCCCTGCCTACTGCCCGGAGACAGCTGGGATAGGCTCCAGCACGCCCCGCGACCCTTGTGAGGATAAAGTGGATTAGAAAATGGATGGATGGATGGATAATTTATCACACAAACAGCAGCAACACATAGAAACACCTCACGCGTATGTATATTCTTTCCGCTCTGTGTGAAGAACTATTGGAGCTCTTGAGAATCTCTTCTCGTAGACCAACATTTGAATCGTAAATAAAAGCGTAATGTCCACGTGGAGGCCAGCCGGGCGTGTGTGGCCCAAATAAAGATGAGAGGAAGCCGCAGCAGTCTAAACACACAAGGGGAGGGGAAGTAGATAAGGCCACAAAGAAGCGTCAGGACAGACGACCCGCAGGAGACTCACCTGCTCGCTGGAGACAGAGCGAGCCCACCTCTGCGCACACAAACAGCCCCTCTGTGTTTGTCTGCCAACCTGGCTGCCTCATTCACTTTCACTCCTCACCTTCCTGCCCACTTTACTGACTTTGTGTAGGCCTGCTGTTGTTAAAAGTCTTAACTGTGCACTTTCAAGCGTATCCACCTTCAGAGTGGACGTGAATTAATTTAAACAATTGTTTTGGTACTCTTTAAGAAAAAAAAAAACATGTTTAAAATTGAGCCACTATATTCAGTACAGAATCAAATCTGAGCCCATGCCAAAAATTTGGTCTTTGCAAAGATATTGTTCTTTTTAAACTGACGCTGGTAAAGTAATAATTAATAAATAATTATTGTTGAATAAAAAGGCTCTCCGACTGACAGGGTGTAAAGTTAAAGAATGAAGATGAATGGGACGTAATCCAGATGTTCATCTCATTTCCTCCTTTTGTGGCTCGGATGTCAAAGATCTTGGTTTCTCCTGATCCAGGAGCTCCTGTTCCTCTTTGAAGGTGTCAGTCAGGTGTAGTCCCTTCCTGAGGTCTCGTCGTCATCCCGCTTTCATGTCTTTGACATCCAGTCTGCGACGCTTCTGATCAAGGTGAAAGTGCTCTTTTGTGGCCCGCTCCTCCTCCTCGTCTGGCAGATAGCGCCGTTGTTTGGATTAGATCCAGCGGGTCGTGTGTTGGCGGCGTCGGTGGGCTTTGCCGCTGCTATTGTTCCTAGTTCAGACCCCAAACGTGGGGGTCCCGGCCCCCTCTGTGATCTCTCACACATCAAATGGGAGGCAGAACGTGTGTTGTGTCTGTTCTGGGCGTCAGCTTTGACGCGACATGGCTTTTCAAAAAAAAAAAAAATCTCAGAGCTTGCTTTCCAATTTAAACGTTGTCCACCACCTTCGATTATAGAAATTTCAAATCACAATGACATTATTCACAATGTCTTTGCTCTTTATTTCCCCCCCCCCATGCTGTTTGGATTTGTTTCCTATCTCCTCACACCAAACAAGCTCTATAATCTGCAGGTTATTTTTTTTAAATAGTATTGTATTAAATAAATAGTATTAAAAACATTTGGTGAGTGAAAAATGTAGTGGTGTGAATAACCTGTTCAGAAAATACATTGTTTGGCTCCACTCTGACCTTGTTTTGTTTGCATCCCGACACCACATGCTTAACCTGGTTAGGGATGATTAAAGGGACAAACAAAAAACCCCTTCCGTCCTTGCTTTCAAAAAAACATCTCGTCCTCTGTCCCAAAAGTGGGCGTCCATCTGGGATGGACGAACGCAACATTCCGTCCCGGGGACAGATTGCCCGTCTCTGCTGGACGGAGTTATGACCAGTTTGAAATAGCAGTCAGTGTTAGTACAAAAGCTTCTGGCTTCTGCTAGAAAGCACAAAAAAAAAAATGACAGGAAAAGCCGGCTCGAACAGCTGGACTTTATTTTGAGTTCATCAGAGGGCAGTTGAAATGGTGACAGTTGTGTGCTGAGTCTCCTTTATCAAGAATTTGAATGTAATTGGTCAATTCTTAGCACAGCCACATCACAGAGGGCGTGCACACGTGTTCGGTGCGATCGCCTTACACTGGTCTCCGTTAACAACCTATGCAAATCTGAAAATGATTTCACTCACGTTGACTGTTTCTTCACAGGAACTAAATTCGCTCACCTCGATTTTGAAATGAGTTGCTAGGGTGCTTCCCAGGCGACCGTTCCCAGCATGCAACGGGAAAAAGTCTGACTTGTGCGCCAGGTGTGTTGTTGAGCAACTATCCCCATGCATGACACATTTGAGATGGCTCAACTAAGCCTTTTTCCTCTCAACTTTAGCGCAACATGCCGTTTTTTTGTTTTTTGGGAAGAAGCAGAGGAAAGCCCCCATGTCGCTTGAGTGACAGATCCTTAGCCAAGACCCTCCGAATGCACACTGCGAGTTTGTTCAAACATCTTGCCGGACATTGCGTGCGTGTGTGCGCGTGTATATACTTGTACGTGTACAACCAATGTAGCATAATGCTTGCGATTGCCTGTCTTGAGTGGGCGTGGAGTGTGTCCCAATGAGATTCCACATCTCTCATTCATAGAGTACACCCCACCCACCTGCAAGTGCGTGCGTGCGTGCGTGCATGTGAAAAAGTGCATCTGCAGTGGTCTCAAGAGTTAATCATCTGATTTGAGGTTGTGATCCCAGGATCAAGCTCACTGACCCTCCCCGCTAAACTGGAAATATTCACTTCAGCAAAATGGACCCTGTGTCTCAACTAAGGCCCCATGCATACAAGCCCATTTAGTAAAAAAAAAAGAAAAAATAGGCGTGGCCTGCCGCACATCGAGTGACTCGGCCAAAACCGAATGAAGTGATGCACCAGTTCTCACGAAAACTGTTCAACCAGTTTTCACGAGCCAGTGGTTTTGCTGCCTTTCAAAACTGTCATCGCCAGCGATTGGTGTTGCGGTGTCCCACATGAAACAGCCCAAATGCATGTTAGCTTTCTTATTTCATTTTTTCGTCGTACAACAAGCTATGAAACATTGAAAAGTTGGAAATGCGCGTTCAAAAGTTTACAGAAGGCCAAATTAAGTTCACCTGTAAAGGTTCGATGGCAGTTTTGATTCACCCTTAAATTTTACAGAAATATCCCCAAAGTACCATGTCAGCTTCCTGTCTGCCACTCTTGACCACACACACACACACACACACACACACACACACACACACACACAGCACGGGGGTCACCACGTCATATCAGGAGGGCGTTGTCATCGAGCGCCAACCGCCACTGCACCCGAAACCCGCTCACTCTTTAAAATTGCCGCTTCCGACCTTACGAAATGGAACACATGTCCCGCTTTCTCTGTGCTCACAACGGTCAATCTGTTAGTCGTCGAGCTTTGTTAGCGGCTTGTTTGCATGTCGCGCTTGTTGGTGTGAAACTGGAAAGTGTCAAAGTGAAAGTTCAGCACTTGCAATCCATTAAAAAAAAAAAAAAAAAAAAAATCAACTGCCACCGGTCTGAACATGTCCACCATATCGAGATGTTTCCTCCTCTTCGTTTCTGTGAAATACAAAGTGAATGATGACGTGGGAACGATTCCTGTCAACACTGAGCCCAACAATGTCATAGTCTCCAAGCCACTAATTGATATCATTTTGTAAAGAAATTCCACGCATGAACTTTTTGTCTTTTCTCTCTATTTATGAACTCCACTTGACAGACCAATCCCGCCTGCCGTGCTGCTTCCATTTTTTTTTCTCTTCAAGGACACTAAACATCGTCTTTTCACACTCTGCCTGAAACCTCTTTGAATTTGTGTCGCTTTCCTCACCTTGGCAACTATGACAGGGCGGCACTAGTGCCAGAGCACCCGGAGATCGAAGAAGAATCACTGATACAAGCCCATCTGGGCCAAGTCTGATCCACGTCCGGGATGCCACACGCATTTTCGCCTGGAGGACGGGAGGCTGCGAAGCCAGCGCACTCGAGGCTTGTCGAGAGTCTCGGGACCACCCAGGCGAATGGCCGCAACGCTGGCCCCACTGGAGCTAAAGGAACCAGGCTTGAAGTCGCCACAGGCCCGCTGAGACAAACGGCCGCAGCCGTTCGCACGCCAAAGAAGCACTAACTGATGGACTTTGCGTGTCACACACCGCTAAAACGGGATTGTCGAAGGCAGCTGCTGTATGTTTGTTATCCAAGCAAGTCCTAAAACTGGCGACTGAAGTCCCAGGCTAGTCATGTGACTCGAGCCACCCCCTCCCCTCACATTTGGCAGCCTCCCTCGATTCATCCATCCATTTTCTGATCCGCTTAGTCCTCACAAGAGCCGCGGGGGGTGCTGGAGCCTATCCCAGCCGTCTACAGGCAGTCGGCGGGGGACACCCTGAACCGGTTGCCAGCCAATCGCAGGGCACACACAGACGAACAACCATCCACGCTCACACCCACACCTAGGGACAATTTTGTGTGTTCAATCAGCCTGCCATGCTTGTTTTTGGAATGTGGGAGGAAACCGGAGTACCCAGAGAAAACCCACGCAGGCCCAGGAGAACATGCAAACTCCACACAGGGAGGCCGCAGCTGGAATTGAATCCGGTACCTCTGCACTGTGAGGTCGACGTGCTAACCACTGGTCCACCGGGCCGCCCAGCCTCCCTCTAATAAACCCAAATAACGATTGTGTGTCACGCAGGTGAGGAGAAGCGCTACCAGGTTGTGATCCACGGCATCGAGCCGCTGATGGAGACGCCGCTGCAGTGGCTCAGCGAGCACCTCAGCCACCCGGACAACTTCTTGCACATCTGCGTGGTGCCGGCGCCTTCCGATTGAGGTCCGCCTAACCTCACCGTTGCCACGGCGATGGAACTATAATCATGCTTCGAGAGCGTGGGATGAGAGGACTCCATGCGGTTCTCCTCGAACTTTCCCCGATGCGCACCTTCCTCGTTGGATGGCGACCTCGCCTAGGTGACCACATTCCTGCACTTAACCCGTAATTTTCACCCATGTAAGGAAAACCACTTGAGCATTTATGCTGTATCCTTGAGGCGCAGCGGAAGGTCCATTTTGTGCTCACTAGTCAGACAATTCAGCGCACTAGTACCACAATTAGGGCACGCTAGTAGAACAAATGTGACATACAAGTAATGTTTTTGCACGGCTGCCTTCCATAACTCTTATGATATTTCTGCACATGAGGAGAACAACGTGGGGTTACAAGTCGGGCAACTATCCATTCAGCCGTCCATCCATTTTGTAATCCGCTTATCCTCACGAGGGCCGCGGGCGTGCCGAAGACTATCCCAGCTGTCTTCGGCCAGTAGGCGGGGTGCACCCTGAACCGGTTGCCAGCCGATCACTAGGCCACACATAGACGAAAAACCATTTGTGCTCAAAATCACACCTCGGGACAATTTAGAATGTTCCTTTAACCTGCCATGCATCTTTTTTGAAATGTGAGAGGAAACCGGAGTACCCGGTGAAAACCCACGTAGACACGGGGACACCATACAAACTCCACCCAGTAAGGCCGGAGCCGGAATCGAACCCTGCGCCTCTGCACTGTGAGTCCAACGTGCTAACCAGTCGCCCACCGTGCCGCCCCACCACGTAAGTGCCCTCCTTTGAGATTCAAACCCAGGACTTCAGGCTCACAGACCCACAATTGTACCGTCTCCACCAGCAGAGACCATCGGGCAACTAGTGAGACAAAACTACTTGTGGGTATTTGGGTGCTACTAGTACACACCCGGGATGCTCTTAGTGTGTGACGTATGCCGACTAGTCAGCCCGAGTCATCTTACTAGATTACTCGTAAGGTCTGATTGCCTACGAGTACCGGTAGGTTAAAAGCTGCATTCACGGCAACATTTTTACCACCCAGACACATCCCACAAGTGCGCTGAATTGTCTTACTAGTGAGGGCAAAGAAAATACTAATACATGGACCTAGATATTGATAACATGCTCAAATGCCTTTGCATACTTCTTCCATTCATAACTTTGCTGCTGTGAATTGGGAATTTCTCCATTGCGAGACTAATAAAGGTTTTCTTATCTTATCTTATCTTATATCCCGGAAACGATTAACAAGCAGGTTTATACGGAGCCCCAGATGTGACACAGGGGGGAAAAAAATCGGTTTGGCCACAGTTTAGTTATTTTGATTTTGTGTGCACAAAATGCTAATTTGTGACTGCGAAATACTAATCTGTGGACGTGAATTTGGGAGGACATTGAAAGTGCGCTTAGTTTCCTTACCCGGGACGTCAAAGTTGTTCGTGGCAATGATGTTTGACCCACAATTTAGTATTTAGTCTGCACGTTATGTCTTTCTCGTGGCCACAAATTAGCATTATCGTTAGCCAAATAGCATACTAGCCTAAGTCTAACATTATCGCAAAACACCAAATAACACAACAAATTCAAACAAGGAGGCCAGTAGCTACGATTCAACCTTTGCCAATTGACTGAGAACATACACACACAATACACACTGCGCAAACAAGTAAATATCCAGTTTTTCCGCTAGCGCGGTAGGTTATTATTTTGTTTTTTTCATATTGTGGCAGTAAGTTGAAAAAGACTAATGCCATTGCGCGAACGAAACGCTAACTAAACTCAAGAACATTCATATTGATTTAAAACTCATGATGCAAATGATTAAATCAATGTTGATACGAACGATACCGGCTCTGTATTATTATTGACCTCATGTCGCAAAACACGGAATGGGTGGAGTTCTCTCAGATGTGGCAATTTACAGATTATTAATTATTGGAATCGGAGATTTTTGAAAGAAAAACTTTTTGTGTTTTCTGTTTATGTACAAGCTTTGCACTAAATTTTGTCCCACGTTTTTAGCCAAGCAATGATGCCACAAAACATTTGAAGTTGAAGTCTACCATTTAATATCTTGTGGCCACAAGTAAGTATTTTGTGCCCACCAATTAACATTTCGTGTGCACAACATGTCTGTATCGTAGCCACAACTGTCATTTTTTTCCCCCCGCTCATGTCATGTCTGAGGCTCCGTTTTTTTTCTACGCCCAGGTGGTTTTTGTTGTTGTTGTTGTGTCCTTCACGTATTCCTTTACTGCGGTCTGCAGTCAAAGGCAACAATAAACAGCTGGTTTGTTTGTGTGGCCGCCTTGTTGACGGGCTGTTCTTGTGGTCGCTCAATTCTCAGTTTAGCCGCTCTTTTTTGGATGTTCCTTCAATCGATATTCTTTTTTTTTTTTTTTTGTCTGCACACATTTTGCGGCCGACGTCATGTTGCGTCCGCCTGAGGCCGAGCCAGATTGGATCAGTTGCTTTTGGTGTGTGTCACTAATGACTCATGAGCTTCCAAAATCTGCCAGTCTTCTTCAGCGTCTGTCATATTTAGCACACGGGCCATTCCAACAGATCGCTTGCTTGTTGTAACTGCTAACTGGAACTGAAAACGAGTCATTTCGAATCAGTGATTTCTGTTCCAACACGCAGGCTTTGAAGCGTCGTCGTCGTCTTCTTCTTGTGCCCCTCCTCCGCCTTCATCTTCCCAGTTTAATTACCCGCTATGCCCCCCAACCTCTACAACTCATTTGCAGGCCCCCAACTACTAATGAGACCACTAAACTGTCCTGTCAGACGAGCCTCTGGCTGCTCCACAACACTCTCATGAATGTGTGTACATAATTACAGACACCAGTTATGGCCCCCTGCAGGCGTGCGTGTGCGTGTCATTCTATCTCAGTTGCGGGAAGTAACAAAGTACACATACATCTGTGATTTTTTTTTTTTTTTGATGAAATTTTTAGGTCATCTGTACTTGACTTGATTTTTCTGTCCACTTTTTGATTCTACTTCCTACCTATGAAGACCCACTCAAAACAGGCCGGTCATGTTTTTCAACTTTTGCGGAAAATGACACATTAAAAAAAAAAAAAAGAAAGAAAGAAAAATGAAAAGCACCACTATGTCTAAATGAAGCTCCTCAACTCAGTTCAAAATAGCTCCTTGGCAACAAGATGATAGCAAATCACTACTTTTGTCAAAATGAAAGTCTTCACGTTTTTTATTCTAGATATTTTATTATATTTTTATTTTATTTCTTTATTTACTTTTTAAAACCTGAACTTGTACTCAAATACAGCACGTGAGTACTTTTGACACCCGGGACTCTTGAACACACTCACACATAGAAGCTGCTGATTTCGAGCTCATGTGCGTGAAGTAATGTCATCACGTCAGCGTGGCCGCCGCCGAGCACGATGGGACAGCGGCTTTACGGCGCTGACTCAAGCTCAGTGTGTTTGTGAACGCGTGTAGTTGTTGGTGGGGGGATGAAGACTGGTGATGAATGTCTGGTCCCAGCTGACGCACAGTTTTTTACGGGCCTCTCCTCCACCGAGCCGCCATCTGACATGTCTACCTTACTCGCTTTGCCTATCCACGTGCCGCCTGACGGACTGGAATGGCACGTCCGTTTTACAACGCGAGCAGCATTTACCAGGAAAGCGCAGACGTTTGCATCCAAAAGCATCCTGGCGGGCTGAGCGCACGGTGGGGTAGCGGTTAGCATGGGTTTGAGTATCGGTTCAAGCCCCCCGTTTTGATGTTATCCCAGTTTTGATGTTATCCCCGTGCTTGGGGGAGGTTTGACGTGCAGTCTTAAAAGATTCTTTGTCTACATGTGGAACTGCCAATGGCGACCAGTGGCAAGATGTATGCCGCGTCACTTGCCAAAAGTCAGCTGCTATAGACTCCAGCTCACTCATGACCTCCCCCGCCCCCTCCCCCCAAAAAAAATTGTCCGTAGGTGCAAATATGAATGCTTGCTTGTTTATATTTGCCTTGTGATTGATTGGCCACCAGCCAGTGTCTGTGTATTTTTGCCCAATATTAGGGGTTTTTTTTTTTTCAAAATTTTCATCTATTTCTCCATCCTTTTTTCTTTTTTTTTGTCATCACATTTGTGTATTTTGTCCATTATTTATTGGGGGGCATTTGTCTCATTATGGAATTTCAAAATTTCTTTCCTCCATTTTTTCCCAAATTGAACATGCTTCAAAATGTTATTAATATTTTTTTCCTGACATTTTTTTTTCTCGGTGCGTCCAAACTCTGTTTTTTTTGTCTGTTAATTTTTTTCTTAATGTTTGTGTTTGACCAGTTTTAACCATTTTGGAGGGGACTTTTTCATGTTTTTTTTCCTGCTCTCGTTTGTTTTATTTATTATTTATTTTTGTCGGGGGTTTTTTTTCTCAGTGTTTTTTTTCCGATTATGTTTTCCATTTTTAAACACACATCGACTTTTTATACTTTCATGTATTTTTAATACATTTTTTTCTGTTTGCTTATTTTTCTTCTAATGCATGTGTCTCTTTTTTTCTTGATTTTGTTCCAGCATTTATATATATTTTTTTATTTTACAATTTTTGTGAAGACTGCTTTTTTTTTTTTTTTTTAATTCATTTCCAGTCCTTTCGCCGCTCCTTCTCAATTAAGAAATCAAGTGGATCCACAGTGAGCCATTAAGAGGAAGTCATCACACACACACACACACCCACATACACACCCACACACACAAATAGCGAGTGTGTAGTGTGATAGTGTATTGTGGCACTATTAAGAGTGTAAACACAATAATTAAAGCTGTGTTTAGTGTTAGTGTATAACGTGACAAAGTCAATTATGTGCTGCAGACATTCCTGAAGAGACTTCACCACTTTCCCCCTTTGCAATAAAAGCCGCAACATGCCCCGCAGAGAGAGACACACACACACACACACACACACACACGCACACACACATCCGCAGAGCGTGTTACACAGGAACGAGTGTGAGGACACGTGCAGCCTTCGCTTGAACTGGATGGCTTTGAGCTTTGTGAGATCAAACGCAACTCAGAACACGGGAAAGCACGCGAGTCATCTGATGAACTGCGGCCACTCGCTCAAGTGTGTGGCCAACGTTTTAGATTCATTTGGTGGTAGATGAAGAGGAGTGAAAAGTGCGGCTAAAAAGCCAAAGAAAAAGCAAGCAAAAAGGGAAAATAAAGGATTCACAGGAAGTAAGAATTTGGACATTGCTGAACTGTCTTCCTGTTTGTCACGCTTTTGTTGTGACCTGAGTTTAGCCTTGATTTGCTTTACTTTAACGTATTTTCCATCCATCCATTTTCCGCTTTGTCCTCACAAGGGTCGCGAGGCGTGCTGGAGCCTATCCCAGCCGTCGGGGGACACCCTGAACCGGTACAGTTTACGCAACTGTGCTTAGCTTGGATTTGCATTGTTTTACTTTCATTTCTTTTCCATTACTTTGTTTCGCTTTACTTTTTTTGTTTGTTTACCTTGCTTCACTGTGCCTTGCTTTGCTTTGCTCTCCCTTACTTGAATTTACCTGATGATAATTTTTCATTGAATTGCAACTCGCACAATCTGGGCCGCTTTGAATTGCAAAATAAAAATAAACAAAGCCGTCTTAAAATGAGAGTAAAAACAGGGCAACGCTGATCAAAACGAAACTCAATCTTGGCATGTGCATGCATGTCACACACACGCGCGCACACACACACACACACACACACACACACACACACACACACGCACTTTGTCGCGTGTTCATGTCGGAACGAGGAACAAAACAAAGCAAAAATAATCTCCCGTTCCTGGATGAACTCTCATTCCCAGACAGACGCACACGCACGCCCGCTCAAAGCTGTCATTAAGTCTTATGAAGAGCGAGCCCAAGCAGCCAGTGACAGGGCGAGGAAGATGAGGATGAGGATGATAACAACGACGAGGGGCGAGACAGGCTTTGATGTCGTTCTTGAAAGCGTCTCACGCCCGAGCGCAGGTAGTGTTATTAGTTAGCGCCGTGTGGCGCTGTGACGCCGAGGCCCTTGGGAGAGGTCATGCCCGGCGACTGGGCTCTTGACAGGCCGCTCTTGTCAAACAGGAAGTCGATGTCACGCTTGGTCCGTTCGACGATTTGTTGAAGTTGGAGTGGGGACCGCGCCAGGGTTCCGTTGCCAAATTACAATTTCAAGGCAATTCTTTGACGCCAGGTTTAGATATTCCAATATCGTTCCCCTCTCTTGCTTCCATCTTTACTTCTGTTCTTGCTCTTGTTTCTTCTCTCCCTTCTTTCCTCCGTGCTTCCTTCGATTCGTACCGTCCTTGCGTCCTTTGTTTTATCCTCCTTTCACATTCTTTGCTTCCTTCCTTCATCAATTCTTTTCTTCATTCTTGTATCCTTCCTTCCTGCCTTTCACGTTGTTTTTTTTTCCCCTTCCATTCTTGGTTTCACAGTCCTTCCTTTCCTTGCGTCCTTCCTCCCTTTCTTACAGACCGTTCTAGTTCCCAAACTTGTATCCCCGAATCTTCCACTTTTCCTCACTTCACTCTGGCCTCCCTCCCCCTTCTTTATATCTTTCCTTCCTTCCTTTCATATCAGCTTTGTCTCCCTCCCTCCCATACACCCCCCATCAATCTTTCTCCCCTTCCTTCCAGCTTTCCTTCCTCCCTCCTTTCCTTTCCTCCCTTCCTTCCATTCATCCTTGTTTCCTTCCTCCCTCAAACAAATGAATCAAAAAAGTCCTGAAGTTTCAAATACTTTCAATCACCCTGTCACCGGATAACATGATAAGCTGTCCACTGTAGTAACCGCTGTCCCTGAAAGTGTTAAATTGCCCGTGGATTTTGAGTCTGAACGCTCGTCTACTCCAGATGCGCCTTGACACTCGAGCGGCGACCTCAAGCGCCTTGCACCCCGCTTCTCTCACCAAAAAGTCAACTGCTTCAGCTCACCTGTGACCCTGTACTTACATATTGACTCAAAACCTTGTGACTGCGCCCCGCATCCCCTGCAAGCCAAAGCAAAAGTCAAATCCAGGCTTCACTGATTGTAAATCTGATGAAAGGTGATAATCAAGTACAGTTTCAGCAAGCTTTTACAGGAAATGTGGCCTTCGTTTGCACGTGGTCCGCTGCTTTGTTTACGACTTGTCGCCGTTTGCCCCCCCCGCCCCCCCCGGCCTTCCTGTCGCTGGTTTGTGAAAGGGCGGGGGTGGGGGGGGGTCGGTCAATGATGAGGATGATTCAGGCTTCATCCTGGCTGCCGGACCTCCGCGACGCCTTCCACCGTATTTACCGTAAAAAAATGCTTGCTGGAGGCGGAGGGGGCGGGAGGGAAACACTTTGGCTTCCGGAAATGCAGTCACACTGGAACGCAGTGCGTGCGTGAGAGACAAATGGTAGACAAGGCGAAGTGATGTTTATAAATTTGCATGTGGGTGAAAATGCAACCCCCCCCCCCCCAAAAAAAAAATCTCCAAACATGTTCATTTTGTTTTGTATATCCTCAAACAAAAAGGAAATACACACCTTATACTTAATATGTATTTACATTTTCTTTATTTTATTTTGATACTTTTTTATGCATCTTCCTCAATTATTAACTTTTTTTTTTTTTAATATGTTCCCTACTTTAAATTAGCTTTTTTAAAAAAATATATTTTCCTTATTCAGTTTTTAAATTTTTTTTTTTTTCCTTACTCCTTTTTTGGTCATTTTTCATTTTTTTCTTACATGTTCCTTATATTTCTGTTTTTAAATTTTCTTTTTTTTTTTGGTCATATTTTAAATCTTTTGGACATTTTTTTTTTTTTTTTTTGCACCCTGATGTGCATGAGTGGCATCCACATTTTGGCACTTTCACCCCGACTTGTCTGCGGTTTTGGCAGGTTGACGGCGCAAACAGAAAATTAATTGGCGGTTCGCATTCTCAGGAGACGCGTCACAAACGGTTCCCGCCAAGGCATGGAATTAAGATGCCGAAGGGAAGCGACAAGTTTCCCTCACACAAATAAAAGGACGGAAGAACTGAAAGATGATGAGTCAAATGTTTGGGGGGTGGCGCACTCTCAGGAAACGCAAAGGTAGAGCACAGCATCACTTCCTGTTCGTTTCATGGCGGCTCATATTGAAGTTCTGATTTCGCTCATGACAATACAGTCATCTCAAAATAGTCATGCGTTCTGTAGCCTGCTCAAGTAAAAGTATTTTGCACCAAAACTAATCTGGCGACTACGATTTATCCAAAACGTGACCGAAGAAAACGAGGTGTTGTTTTAATTTCCCCACCTTTGAGTATGAACGCTTGTCCTTGCGACTGGCTAGCAAGCAGTTGAGGATGCAGCCCGCTTCTCTCGCCAGAAGTCAGCTGGTATGCATTCCGGCGCATCCACATGTGAAGACGACGCTTTGGCGATTCAACTGAACATCTGTAAGATGAGACGCGGTTGATGAAAGCGCTCGGTCGCAGCAGGCCTTGGGGGTCGGCGTTCCATTTCCTGCCGCTCTCTTGAAGCGGGACCGCCAGAACAACATAAACGTTGACGACTTTCTTCTTCCTGCCTCGTCATAAAAAAAAAAAAAAAAGGAAATTGTGAAGACGAGTGGCAGCAAATGTGAATAGTCAGCAAAGCAAGCTGCAACTTATTATTTGGACTGGACTATTATTAGCGTGACTCTGTCCGCGACTCATATTTTCCCATGTGACAATATGCTTTTTGTTCTGTATGGAAAAACTAGACTTTTTTTTTTTTTTTAATCCAAAATGTTTTTGGAGGGAGGCATGTTGGGGTTTTTTTTCATTTTTATTTATGTATTAATTTATTTATTTGCCTTTTTCCCCACCAAGATGCCAAAAATCTCAGTATATTGTCATTTTGGTGCAAACCAATGAAATGGACAATTTAAAATTTTACTTTAACTTTTTGAATTTAAAAAAAAAAATCATGAATATTTCCCCTTTTTGATTTCTTTTTTGGGCCATGCTCATTTGAAAATACCACTCGTTACTAGTAAACTTGAACCCGGATGGCTTGATTTGTTCCTTTACTTTTTTTTTACGCTGATGTCAAAAACTTCTTGACTTTTTTTTTTTTTTTGAGCACACAAAGTTCTTTTCATTTTTATACGTTTTCATTTTTAGTTTTTAAGGTTGAACTACCCAGCTTTTTTCTTTTAACCATGCGCTGTGATTTTTCATTTCAGAAAAAAAAAATTCCACCGAACCATCAGTTCATAAAAATTACTGTACTAGAGTATAGCATATAGTATTATTAAAAATCTAATGTACTCGACAAAAAAGGTCAATTTATATATATATATATATAGAGAGAGAGAGAGAGAGCACACCCACCATCCTCACAACCAGAGGATAAGCAGATTAGATCATGGATGGAGATATGTATGGATATATAAATGCATACATGATTGCAACTTAAATGTTTGCTTGACTTCCTATTTTAAAATAATGTTTGCCTTTATTTGACATTTTTTCCCCATACTTTCTCCATGAAAAATCGAGATACTATAAAAGTGTAAAAACATATTTCCGTGTAGCATTTGTTCTTGTAGATGTCAATAAGAACATACCAGGGTTTAGATTAAAAGCAGTGAACATTTATAATAGTTCTCGTCATAATTTACACATTTGGACATTTTTGCACATAAATAAAACGATTTGTAAACCAACCAGCATGTAAATACAGACACACACACACACACACACACACACGTAATTTGTGGAGTTGAAGCTCACGAAAAACAGACGAGACACTTTTTGGTCAAAGAGGAAGCTGAGAAAGTGGGAGGGGCCAGTGCATAAGAGTGCTTGGGGGAGGGGCTAGGAACAAACAACTAAATCAAAGTCCTTGATTTCTTCTTCACATTCTTCCTGCTTTAGTTTCGTTTGCAGTTTGGAAGTCCACTCAACTTTGGTTTGGAGTGTCAAATACGGACACGGGTGTATTATGAAGAGAAAAAAGAAAAATACCACCCCCCCAAAAAAAAAAAAAATTCAAAGAAAAGAACAATAACAATAACAGACTGAAAAGAAAAACAATAAAATTAAAATGAAAAATTTTGAAAAGTAAAAAAAAAAATCCCGACCTCAATTTATATATTAAAAAATAAAAAATTAGAACAAAATGCAAAATACGAATGAAAGTAAACAAATAAAAAGGGAGGGAAAAAAATGAAAAATAACATTTTAAAATCAAATTACAATTTCCAATATATATAAACATTATTTTTTCAAGTTCTTCTTGCTTTGGATGGTTGCAGTTTGGAAGCCCAGTCAACTTTGGTTTGGAGTGTCACATACAGTGTTTCTTTTAAAAGAAAAAAAAGATTTTTCAAGTAAAATTTAGGTGAAATGTAAATAAAATTGTAAAATGAAATGAAAATAAGCCACTACAAAAAGGAAAACAAAAAGCAAGAGAAAATAATATTCAGGACAATAACAAAATCTTCCAATTTTTGCTGCTTTGGTTGTTTTCCGTTTGGAAATCTGGTCAACTTTGGTTTCGAGTGTCACATCTGCCTGACTGAAAATGTCCATATTTCCTTCCGAATAACATAAGAAGTACAATTAAATACCCAAAGATTCATCTGAAGACTCAAATAAATAACATCAAATCCAATTCCCTTCTTCACATTCTTCCTGCTTTTCGCATTCTGGAAGTCCATGCAGTCAACTTTGGTTTGCAGTGTCACATCCACGTCACCGACAGTGTCATCGTTATAAAAAAAAAAAAAAAAAAAAAAAACAACAACAAAAAAAATCAAAACAAAATGACAAAACAGGTGCTACATGTTGCCCAGCTGCGCTCCACTTCCATTTCTTCGTCAAGTAGCCAAAGAGCAAATAAATAGAAAAAAAGTTCCATCTTCAGCCTCTCCTTTAACGCACTCTCTCAGACACACACACACACACACACACACACACACACACACACACACACACACACACACACACACACTCTCATTTGCACTCTGAGGTAACTGTTGTGACGCACACACTCACCCTTTGTTCCTGTGGTTTAAATAAAGTGGTAAAAG
Source organism: Hippocampus comes (assembly GCF_001891065.2). Lineage (NCBI taxonomy): Eukaryota > Metazoa > Chordata > Actinopteri > Syngnathiformes > Syngnathidae > Hippocampus > Hippocampus comes. The sequence continues at coordinate 450,211 of NW_017805035.1, forward strand.
GGACACAGTCAAATAGTGGAATCATTCTTGTAAACCCTGAAGAATGTTCTGGAAACATCATCATAAGCGAATAAATTAAAAAGAAAAAGTGGAAATGGAGACCATAGTAGCCTGATTGTCTAATTTGAGCCCTGAGTAGCGAGTCCCTGAAGTGGTCCACCTCTCCCGCTCCCTCACGGGTCCGCCTCCTGCTTGACGGCGAGTCCGCGTCGCACCTTGATGACCGACGTCTGGCGCCACGCGGCCCCCAGAACCTGCTTCTCAAGGACGGCGTCCAACTCGGCTCCGCCTCGGAGCCTCTCCAGTTGCTCGGCGTGCTCGCTCATATCGAAGCGTTCGATCTCCTCGTTGGCGCGTTGGACCTCGTCCACGGTGGGGTGGGGGGCGGCGGTCTGGCAGTAGCCCTTGAGGTGGAGGCGTAGGCTGCACAGGTGGATGTAGTGGCGGTGGCATTGCGGGCACTTGTGGGGGCGCTCGCGGGAGTGCAGGCGCTTGTGGAGCTTGAGGTGCACAAATTGCGTGAACTTGGCCGGGCACAGCTTGCAGTGGTACGGCTTTTCGCCCGAGTGGAGGCGCAGGTGGGTCTTCAGGTTGCTGGTACTGCTAAAGCGTTTGTGGCACACCTGACACACAGCAAATAGAAGATGTAAGATCTGTGATGTGAATTATTATTTAATTTTTTTTGCACATTTAAAAAACATTTTTACTCTCCATTTTTCTAGTATGACGACAACTCATTGCCCCAGCCCCAAATAGGTGCCCAAAACCTCACCTGGCACTCGTGCGGCTTCTCTCCCGTGTGGACCAGATAGTGTTTCTGCAGGTGGGCCAGCTGCGTGAAGCCCTTGTTACATGTCTGACACTTGAACGGTCGCTCGCCGCTGTGGACGCGGAGATGGACCTGCACGGCAGGACAGTGGTGGTCAGGAAAAACAAATCACACGAGGTGGGTCTAAGTCGCAGATATAAGTCAAAGTCAAGTCTCAAGTCTTGACCTTCCACAAGCCACTTCATACTCACTCACTTGCGGTACTATGCTGCGCTAACACATTTACAATCTGTTTTTTTGAATCCGAACATGCCGCTAATGTCATACTTTTATCGTTTTGTCTTGATCTTAAAAATTGTGAATCAACAACCCAATGCGCAACTTCAAGGATGAAGCTTCGTTCAAATGGCAAAGTATCTTGAAAATACAGATTTTCAAATGTCATGGAGTTCAAGTCAAAGTCATGTCAAGTCTCACGATAACCAAGCGAGTCGAATTGACAAGAATTGGCGACTTAAGTCTGACTTGAGTTAAGTCTCATGACTACTAAGTCAGGGTCAAGATTTTGCAAGTTTTAGCCATGCCAAGGCATGAAATCAGTGACTTAAATCTGACTTGGGTCAACAGTGTCATGCATACAAAGTCAAGACTTTAAAAAATTCTGAGCAAAAACAAGCCTTAACATCGTCAAATCGAGTGCCAAGAATTCCAAGTCAAAGTCAAAACAAGACTTGCTCAAGTTTTAGCCAATCCAAGTCCGAAAATTGGTGACTTAGATCTGACTCGAGTCTCATGAAAACCAAATCAGAGTCAAGT
>NW_017805035.1:456966-466769 GCF_001891065.2 Hippocampus comes
GTTGGTTATTTATGTAACCGAGAAAATGTTTCACTTCTGCTACTCGAAAAAGACGCTTGTGGATGTCATAAAATAGTGAAGTAGATAGAGGAGGTGTTTTTGTTGTTGTTGTTGTTGTTGTTTGTTTTGATCATGTAGCCGTAGATTGGCTCCCCCTGCTGGTAGGCAAGAAGTATTGCATTTGGCCTGAACTCTTGCTTTAATGCTGCTTTATTTTAGCTAGCACAACAGTGCATTCACTAAGGCTGCTTTGTATGAGCTAATGATGTGCGTGTGCTGGTGTCTAACCTCTTTTCCATCTGCCGTGTGCTTGAACATTAGGTTCCGGGGCAGCGAGGCCTGTGCCCTGATGCTAGCAGTTTTAGGGGCATGAGCGTCCCCCTCCGGCCCCGCCTCCCAGGTGGTATCCTTGACGATGTACGTGCATTTCTCCTCGAACTCGGCCTCGGTCCAGCGAGTCATGTCGGCCTCGTCCGCCGCTCCCTCCACCGCGGCCATGTCGGAGTCCGGCTGGACATCGTCTGAGTTGGTGGATGCCATCTTGGCGACGTGGTGGGCGTCGTCCTGCTCCATGGTGTGCGCCCCCTCACTGGTCAACATGGCCGAGCTTTGAGAGGTCGCCTGGCAAATATACAAGGATGATATTTAGTTTTATAACGGAGCGAGTATTTCCTTGAGGTTCAAGGACCATTTAGGACAGCGTTGCATGGACGATCTCACTAGGGGGCCTCCAAAAAGCAAGACAATTTTTCTTTTTTTTTTTTACACATTATAATATAAACATAGTGGAAGGCATGTCCAAAATCAAACTTCTGTGACAAAACCAGTTTCTAAACTGAGTTATGGGGTCATTTATTCAAGGAAAACCCTGCTTGGGGAGGTAAGAAATTCCGGAACATTTGAGCAGGAACTGGTTTCTTTTGGACCCAGGTTGATGTAGCATCTCAAGACCAACCTTTGAGTTGGAACTGGAGTCTAAAATTAGATCTGGACTCACCTTATTTTAAATATAATATAAAAATGAGTCCTCACAGAAAGAAATAACACATTTAACACATTTACATTAACAACCAATATTTTCAACTATTACGTGCGTCTTGGACATTTTTGGCCCACTGTGGATGACTTTCAAGCGAATTGGCTGTGAATCAGACACGGGAAGAAGACGGAGGAAGTAAGGAAGTCAGGACGAAAGGAAGTTCCTGTGACGCAAGGCCGCTAAATTTGGATGGCCAGCGATTCAGCAGCAGCAACAGCGGCAAAATGGATTTGCCTGAGGAGGACGAGAACGACAACATTTTTCCATTTGGGGGGGCTTCAGGGAGCGCAAAAGACACGCTCACACTCACAGCAATTAGTCCTTACACAATAAACAACTACACCCACGCACAACAAAATTAAAGTCAAACTGACCATTATTTGCTTCATTTTCTCACAAAACTGGAAACAATTAACTTGGATGAAACAAATCCATCGATGAGCTTGTGAAGTTGTTTTCAGCGCATTTTGCAACAGCGAAAAATGCACACAAAAAAAGAAAGAAAACCGCGTTCAACATGCTTCATTTGAATGTCAAAATGTAATTACTATGAAAATGAAGCAAGTTGGGAGGCACACAATACAGCACACCTTTTTAAAAAAATGATGAGGCACAACTGGCATGCAAAATATTGCCAGGGCATTTTGACAAAAAATAGATATTCAATTCAAACCTCAATCACATCTAAATGTCCTTATTTTTACTTCCTAATTTTGTTTCTTTTTCCACAGTAGGAGTGCACACTTTTTGTCTTTGCCTGAAATCATCACACAATGCATGAAATAAAATTTTAGACCGCCAAATTCTTCAACTTCAAAACACAAAAATTGGCCCTTGTCCTTAAATGTTGAGCTTTTTTACAACTTTTTATTTTTTGGGGTGGGGGTGTTGGTTTGAAAAGTCGAGCACAGCACCAACAAATGTTTTGAGGTTTTTTCCCCCCAGAGAAGTTCAATTTGAAACTAAGAAGCACCAAAGTTTACATTTGAATTGCTTTTTTTGTGGATTTTCACAACACTGAGATGTCAAGAAATGCACGAAAACAAAAAGGTCTTTAAAATGAAAGAAAACTAAAACTAAATGCACACACAGCAATACATAACACAGAAATCATATTCTCAAGTTATTAGTTTTAAATCCACTTTAAAGCTTAAATTTAACAAAAAAAAACATTTTACTTACTTTACTTCAAGTAGTTAATTTGAACTTTAAAATCACTCAAAGAGGCATTTTTGCATTCATGGCAGAACACACTTAAGTGAATCAAGGTACTTTTTAAAACGGCGAAAAGTCACATTTTGGTCTCGAAAAACCAAATATTCCTTTTTTTGCGTATTTTCTCACCACTACATTACATACATTGTGTCCACTAGTTAAAAAAAAATGACCCAAAACCATAAAATCTTTCGGCCTTCTGATATACAAAACGGACCTTTTAAACAAGGGGCGGAGGGGGGGGGGCAATTTTAGACCTTCATATTTTGGGGGCTTTTTTTTTTTAAAGAAAAAAAAATCGCCTTAAAAACACTCCACTCGACTTTTTACTTCCTGAACCGATACAATCTTAAAATCTCACACCTTTTCTTTACATAAGCAAGAAATAAATAATAAAAATCAACTTTCTAAACGAGACAAAAAAAATCGAATTCAAGCCTTCAAACACTAAATTTTTTGACTTTCCAATGTTCTCAGCAGTGCACACATATTTCTTGCCCACGAATACAAAAGAATGATCAAAAGGCACACTTTACACCAAACCCAATGTAAGCCTTAAAGACATCAAAGTCGACTTTTTACTTCCTAATTGCATGGACTACAAGCTCCCCCCCCCCCCGACCCCTTTTTTTCTTGTCCACATACAAAACGTTCTTTTCAAACAACCTCCCCAAAAAGTTCAATTTAATCCTTAAAAACGGCATAGTTGGCACTTTTTGGTTTGTTTGTTAGTTTTTTTAACCGCTTCATTGTTTCTACTCCACCAAAAGAGGAGTAAAACGTGCACAAAAACTACAAGCATGGAACTCGTAAAAAGTTTGACGAAAAGCGCTGAAATGTTGAAAAGGAAAAGTAGTCACCGTGTAGCTTTGGTCCCATCCACACATAAGGACGTCTGGTCAGGGCCTCTCTGTCCGTGCGTGCGTGTGTGTGTGAGTGTGTGTGCGTGTGTGAGCCGGACAGGTGCACGCCGTCCTTCCTCTCCTGCCCGCTATACTCCGCGATAGTCCTCGCTTGTGTGTGCGTGCGTGCACGCGCGTATGTGCTACCTTCTGCGCGCCGCGTTGGAGTGTTTGACACAAGGCGAGAGGCTCCGGCTATGTCGCGAAGAGGGCCGGCTCGGTTACGCCCCTTTGGAGAAGAGGACACACCCCTTGGAGCCTGAGTCACGCCCCTTGGTGCCGCACGCGTAAACAAAACAAGCCAAGTGCTTCTTCCTCAGCGAGGAGGAAGCTTTCACCTGAAGTCATGTTAGAAACCACTTTGTAAAAGTTTGTTTTGTTTTTATTGAATGAGTATGTCCTTGCAATTTTATTCGTCAGGTTTTGATTGATTTGATGTATTTATTTTTTTATTTTTTTATTTTTTTAGCTCCAGCACGGGCGTGCTGGAGCCTACAACAGCAGTCTTGGGGCAATTGGCAGGGTACACCCTGAACTAGTTACCAGCCAATCGCAGAATTTTGTCACTATTATTATTATTATTATTATTATATTTTCACCAACATTTAGATTACCTTATTGTGTATTGTAGTTTTTATTGATTTTTTTAAAATTGTATTTGCTGTCTTTTTTTTTGTTTATGGTTGATTGGATTTTATTTCATTATTTTGTTTTAGTCCTGTTTATCAAAATGTGTTTTATGACTTTAATTCTATTTAGTTTAATTTATTTTGTTTTATTTTTGGATTATATTGTTTTGTATTTTTTTATTGGAGTTTATTTTATTTAATTCATTTATCCTTGTTACAAATAAATGATGTTTTCTGTTCGTGTTTTGTATTTCATGTTATTTTATTTTGTTTGCTAATTTATTTTTATTAAATCGTATTTTACAGTTTTATCTGTGTATTTTGCAAAGTTTTTAAAATCATGTTCTAATTTCTGATTATTTTTTAATTATGGGGGGATTTTTTATTTTAGTATAATTGCTTATTCTTATTATTTATTAGGATTATTATTTTGTTTCTGACTTTGTTCTGTTTTTTTTCCCAATTTGATCGTTGATTGTTATTTCAGTTTATTTTGTTTTCTTACTGAGACCTTCGCTACCTAGCACGTCGTTTGTATTTTTTCCAATTATTTATTTATTTATTATAATCATTTAGTTTTTTTGTCACTGAGATTTTTCTTGATGGTTTCTTGGGAACTCTCTGGTCTATTTATCCAAAGGACAAACTAGAATGTGTGTGTGTATGTGTGTGTGTGTATGTGACGTGTGTGTGTTAGGGGAAGCGTTGAGTCACACGCGGCGTCACAGGATGTCCCCTCTCTTCCCCAGAAAAGCAAACTGCACTCGTGCACGCGTGCAGTTTCAGAGGATGCCTGTAGGGGGCATCGCCGGTCCTCGAGGCTCTTTTTCCTTCCACTTCGTCTGACTTCGTTTCAACGTGTGCACGTGTTGTCGACATTCACTTTTGTCTCCTGCACTTTCTCCTCCTTTTTTAAAATTCATTAAAAACAAATGTAATTTAAACTTTTCAAAGATGCTCTTACGTGTGTGTGTGTTTGAATGAGTTGTGTCACATGACATTAAAAGAAGGAAACGTGCACAAATGAGGATAAGTGAACTTTTGAGCCCCCAAAATAATATTGTTAGTGTTATTGCTACTAAAAAAGCACAGAAATTGGGCTCAGACTTCCTCGTTTTAACTTTGATGTATTGCTTTGTTTTGTTTGTGTTTGTTATGATGTGTTCTTGTTTTGATTTTATTTTATTGAATTTTACATGTCATTATTTGATCCTATGAGTCTTGTCTTTTTTTAATTGTTACTGGTTTTTATTTGACTCAATCTTATTGTAGTTTATGTTTCATTTCGGTTTTTTTCTTAGGTTCTTGTTCTATTTTGTTTTACGGTATTCACATTTTTCTCTTTAATTTGTGTTTAAATTGTTTGGAATTAGTTTATTTGTACTGTATTCAGTTTCATGATTTATTGAATCCGAGTTTTTTGGTCTGTTTTTCATTTTTCTTTGTTTCAATTTGAAGTGACGTGTTTATTGTATATTATTGTAACTTATTTCATTTTATTCCATCTGATTTTATTCGTGTGCCATTTTTGATTCATGTGTCTGCTTTTGTTTTTGATTTTAATTGTTCATTGTCGGACTCAAACATGCAACTTGCTCTGCAAAATCACAATTTATTTATTACATATGAAGTCAAAAATAAAAACACAGAAATTAATGTTTCTGATTTTGCCGAATATAAAATACAGTTTATTTCTGGACTAAAAGCCATTGCTCATTGCTCCAGAAAATTCCCTTTGAAAAAAATTAAGAAATAAAAAGTCAATGTGATTTGAAATTTTCCTCAAAGTTTGGAACAAAAAAGAACATTTGATTATTTATGTTGTGTTTTTCAAATCAACACTTTGATGAAGAATATGGGGATCATTCCAGTATCGCATGGAAATGCACTACGAACATGCACTGTTCATTCCATCTCCTTATTGTGCTCTTACAAATGTTTTTTTTTTAAATCACACGTACTCTTTCTGTTATCGACACAATTTTTTTACATCTTTTTTTTCTGCACAACACAAATACACTCGCATACTGCGTGTTCCTCATCAGAGCAGATGACACATGAACACATGAACATGCCGTGCACATGGAAAATTTGCATGCAAAATGGAAGCGGAAATGGAAACCAGAACTTGCCCCAAAAAATAGAAAGGACAGACTCGTGCAAAAGTGTAAAAATAAAAATACAACAAAGCAAAATAAAAGTTAAACACAAAAAAAAAATGACCCAAATAAATAAATAGGTACAGAAAAAGAAAGGATAGATGAATACAATGAAATAAAATAAAAACAGAAATCAGAAAATCATTAAAAAAGAGAATACTTAAATAAAATAAAAACTAAAAATAAGGGGGATAAATAAATAAATATTCATATATTAAAGTAACCACTTCAAAAGTCGCTGTAACAATAAAAAATAAATAAAAACCAAAACCAGAAATTGGCAAAACACTATTCTGTACTTTCCATCAAACTATTCATCCATTTTACAATCTGCTTTGTCCTTTTGAGAGGGGCGTGGGACGTGCTGGAGCCAGGGGACACTCTGAACTGGTCGCCAGCCAATCACAGGGCGCACATAGACAAACAACCATTTGCGCTCACAATCACACCTAGGGATAATTTAGAACTACGTAGACAGTGTGCTTAACGGTAATCATAAAAATAAAAAAATAAAAATAAATAAAATCAGAATAAAACCAGAAGTTGACAATATAAATCATTTGTCACTCTGAAATGACTTGACCATTTGTTTTGAACTCCCAAAAGTCTCTCCAAAGCTTGAGCACCTTGTGACAAACGAAAAAGATTTCCGACATTATTTTCACTTCAATTACAGTCAAACACGAAATAATGAAGTCATTCAAAACAGACACAAACAACGTCGACAGCAATGGAGATGATTTCCAGAATGAGAAAACTGAGATGAATCACAAATTATTCCCATAATTAACGAGCATGTGTGTGTGATGAAAAGCGGACCATGAGGAGAAGAAAACAATTTTGAAGAAGACAAAGTCAACCTCCTCTTCCTCCTCCTCCTCCTCTTCCTCTCTTTGCTCCCTTGGCTAGCGAGCTGGTGACAGAGGGTCTAACCACATCAATGGCTGCCTACTGCTTCCTGTCCCAACACACACACACACACACACACACACACGCACACACACACACACACACACACACACACACACAGGACAGATGTGTCCACAGCTGTCGGCCAGCAGGAAGAACCCGTGCTGCTAGCATTTTAGCTAACAATAGCATGGATGAACACATGCATATACGCCTGTACAGACGTCCCTCACTATATACATCAACGTTCCATTTTTGTAGCTTCACATTACTGAACAAACGGCAACAAAATGGAGTCAACACGAGCTCATTCTGCGTTGACCAGTCGATGGCCTCAAGTCACGCTGTCACTCAACATGTAGAGTGGATCACTGTGTCGCTAGTTAACAACTCCACATTCTCACTTGCTAACTTGCACGTTACTCAAACAGGCCAGGCCTGCCTTTGAAAGCCACACACATTCGACATCACAGATGTTACAGTAGTGAATTTGAAGATGGTGACAAAAATAACACTTGCACTTCATATGTATGAAAATTATTTTTTTGGTTACTACTGAAAGGGTTTTTTTCTGTTGTCGGGTTGGTCTGAAATTACTGTGCATTCATGTACTCACATGTACATATAATCATATACATCACAACTATTCAAAAGTGCATTTCTTTTTTCCTCCAAATGATCACCTAGTATTAACATGCAAATAAACAGTAGGCGAAATGCAAGGTTTTAGCCAGCAAAAATATTAGCCTGAAGTTGCTAATGGACAAACAATACAACATAACCTCAGTCACATATACTGAACACATACAGCAAATAGGATAAAAAGGATAGTCTTCAGCTATTAGGTACCACACATGCTAATGAACAAACAAAGCGAATATGCTCATAAACATGTTGGCAATTAACTGGAACACATTTGAACAAACTATCTTATGCCACTAAGCAACATAAATAAGTCTATAAATGTTTTAGCTTTTAGTTGCTAATGGACATTAGCCTCATACAGAGAGGACATCCAAACACGTTAGCTTCATGGAGCGAACATGCTAATAAACATATTAACCACTTAGCTGGAAAATATGCTCAAATTAACTGTTGTGCAGTTTTGAACAACATGCCAATAAAAATGATAGCATTTAGCCGCTAAGTGACATTCAAAGTACCCTACAATGAGTGAACACACAAACGAACATCTTCGCCATCACCTGGCAACCAACTATTGGCTACAGTAAAACATTCTGATGACTTTTTTTGTGGGTTAGCTCCATGAGTGCTCATGAAAAGTGCCGCATTGCATAACCATGCCCAACAAACATTTGAGCTATTATCTCGTAAACATGCGACCAAACTTTTTTGATTAGCGATTTGCTGGCAAACATGCTAACATAGCAAACATGTAACGGCTTTATAGTGGTGGAAATGGTAATGGTAGCCATTGGCTGTCATTGCTAATGAACTACTGTATAAACTTTCAACATGCTCATAAACTCGTTCATGTTAGCTATTCGCCACTGAGCATGCAAATGAACGTTTAACCTTGGCCACATTGCATTACCATGCCAATAAATAAGTTAGCCTTTAGCTTCCATATGTTAACAAACACACCATCCATCCATTACTGTTAATAATAAACCAGCAAAGGACTGGTGACCAGTGCGTTGAATACAAATAATAGTAATAGCCACAATAAGTAAATTGGTCCGTTAGTTCGTTGTTGGGGGAGCGACGGAGGCATTAGGGGGCTGTTTCAGGTAGCTGGGGGGCACACAAACCATCACAAAAAAAGTTTCTTTTTCTTTGAGACGCATGCCTGCAGGACGACACACACAAAAGACGGCACGCAAACAATGTTTGCTTAATGCACGCACCCACAAACCCACGCACACGTCCAAGCGCACAAATATAAGTAAGCTCGTACACGTGATAATTTGCAAGAAAGAATGTGTTATCTGTTTCACAATAACAACAAGAAAAAACTTATACAGTTGTTAGGATGGTTTTATAAAATAAAATAAATGACAACCAAATAAAGGCAATTTAAAGATGAAAAAAAAACCAACTGAAACCAAAACTGGAAAAAATGGGACTGCAAAGAGAATCAACCTCTCAAAAAAAAAGAAAGAAAATAAAATCAAGCAGAATTATAACAGTTATAAAATAAAATAGATGGCAAACAAATGCATTTTAAATCAAACGTAAAATTCAATGATGCAACCCAGACCAGTTGTCTTACAAAATAAAATAAATTACAACCAAACACACTTAAACTGCTCTTTTTAAAACAGAAAGGGAAGCAAAAAGAGCTAAAACTAAAACTAAAACCCCAAATAAAATAAACCAGAACTTAACAAAAAATATATATGAAACTAATGGAAAAAAATGACATGAATTTCCATAAAATCACCTTTTAAAAAACTCTTTGCAAGTGAGTGAGAGAGAGCGAAAGCCTTGTAAAAGGAAACCAAAGTGCAACTTTCGTCCTTCTTCCCCCCCCCCCCCCGAGCCCCGCCCATCTCCCTCAGGTGATCTGCCATGTTAATTGCAGCCCACAGGCCATTTGATGGCTCGCCAAATCACTGCAAAGTATCAGACATTGTCCACCTCTTCCTTTTGTGAGTTTGTATTTGTGAGTGAGGGGCAAAAATCACATGGTGCACGCCGGACCCTCCGAGTGTGTGGATGCAAGGAGTTCATCCTTGAATGGGAAAAGCCATTAAAGAGAATTAAGCAGGTTACAGCAACCATGATCCCCCCCCACGCCCCCGCTTCTCCCTCTCAGCCTCGTGGCAAGCGCCCGAATCGGGACTTCTCAAAAACCGGTAGCGTTGTGGAGATTGGGGAGGGAGGAAGGGGGGAGTTTTAGATAACCACCCCCGTCCCTAATCTGGCCAATCCACCCCTGCTGGGAGCAGACTCACACACACATACACACACACACACACACACACAC
>NW_017805035.1:466861-469361 GCF_001891065.2 Hippocampus comes
CACACACACACACACACACACACACACACACACACACACACGCACGCACACATTGCGCACAGTCAACAGATGGCACAAAGATCGAGTAAACTTGAACAAGACGCACAGCAGACACAAACAGCCCCCACACCGCCTCACTGATTCAACTCCCCAATTAGGTATCGAGCTAATCGGCATCCTCAGCACGCAACCACACACAAACACACACGCACACACACACTTCATTAGAAAGCAACAAAACACGCACACACACTTCACATGTGAAGGTCGAGTCAGGTGATTCGTCCACAGTGGACAACATCATGAACATTGTCCGCATAGACGGAACATCATTAGAAGCGTGTTAGACATGAGCTGAAAAAAAATGCTAATGACCTACAGAACACTGTTGGACATGGTAATAAGCTTGTCATGTTAGCTATTAGCCGCCAAGCAAGCTAATAAACGTCACCATGTGACGTTAGCATGCCCACGTACACCCACATACACACGTACAATTCACTGAGCGAATAATTTAAAACACATCGAAAAAGTTGTCGTCGTCATCTAGCTTAACGCTAATTTATAATGCGAAATGCCACAGATGGGTCAACTGAAATGAGCATAGACGTTATGGTTATTACAAGGCTTCAAACGACTTCTAATTTTACAAATGGAGCAGATATGACTGTTGACAAGAGGAGGATTTAGTAGGGGGCCTTCTCTGCCTTTTCTTCTTGCAGTTTATTATGCCAACGTTTCTTTTATGGGGAGCTCAGTGCTGCCTGGCATATTGTGGCACAACCTGGTACTACAATGATTGCATGCAACTGTTTTCTGAATCCTGAAATGATTAAAAAGCCATAAATGGGACTAAAGTGATCCAGGCCAGATTTGTAAAGTCAGTGATGTCCTGTAGCTAATATTCTTTTTATTTTATTTTTTTCAGGCAACATGGCTGTCATCGCGGGAATCCACGTCACCGCTGCGTCACACGTGCACACCGTGCATAAATTCAAACAAGGACACGCCAACGCTTGTCTCTCCACACTTTAGCACAGACAAAACAGACACTTCCCACACACGCACACACACCACAAGCACGTAAACATGTTCCAGTAAATAACCTGCAATGACTCACCAAACACACACACACACACACACACACGCACACACACACACACACACACACAGCAATTTCGTTTTTTCAGTGTATTTATAATGGCTGTCAATTATACACAGATTTAATGCTATTCATGGGCCGCATTGGATTGTAAAATGCAAATCGATAAACGTAACGAAAATGTAAGGAAACAAACCGGCTTTATTCAGTGTAATTTAGCGTAACGTCGATTCATACACGCACACGAATGAAGTTTTTGTTTGGTTATGTGTGCCTTTGAGGGGTGTGGCCTCATGAGTGACATCAGTGAAGGCGGCCATAGTTCAGTGTGAGCGTCTTTTCCATGCTCCTTGCGAGAGTTTTCATTTTGTATTTGTTTGTCCAAATCATAATTGACCGATGCACATTTCAATTTACTTATGTGCAGGCGTCCATACGTGACTGCTCCTACAACACACACACACACACACACACACACACACACACACACACACACACACACACACACACACACACACACACACACACACGCGCATGAGACAATGAAGACAGTCGGGCAGAAAATGGGTCACCAAGGAGAACTTCTGTCGACTCAACTGACAAACGCTTAACATGTATGTCTGTATGTGTATGATGCTAAATATAACACACGCATGCATGCACTCACACACAGACACACACACACACACACACATACACACACACACACACACACACACACACACACACACACACACACACACACACACAAAATGTGCATTTCATTCACCAGCATGTACATATTCAGAACTGTGTGTATGGTACTAAATATCACACACACAAATACACACACCCAAACACACACACGAACGCACAAAAACACGCAAACTATTTTTGAAGACATACATAACAGGAGCGGTTCATTAATTAAATCCAACGCCCATTTTCAAGTAATTGTGTGTAAGTAATTGCTGATGAAATACTTTACGAGATCAGGAGATCAACAAAGGAGCAACACTCGTTTCTTGACATATTTAATATTCTGATTTGACTTCCATGATTATTCATCTTTGTCACTTTATTTACATTGCTTGTGTTCCACCGCATTAAGTACTCTTCCTGAGTGTGTGTGTGTGTGTGTGTGTGTGTGTGTGTGTGTGTGTGTGTGTGTGTGTGTGTGTGTGTGTGTGTGCAGAGTGAGTGGGTTCGATCCCGGCTCTGGCCTTCCTGTGTGGAGGTTGCATGTTCTCCTCATGCCTGCGTGGGTTTTCTCTGGGTACTCCGCTCCACCAAAACTTCAGCACTGTCTCCCACCAGTAAAACCCCCCGCCCGCCCACTTGGCGCCAGGATTAGCCACACTGGCCTCTCCTTGTTTGGTGACCCCAACAAATGACCCAAATTGGTTTAAATGTTGCTGT
>NW_017805035.1:482708-484965 GCF_001891065.2 Hippocampus comes
GTGTAAAAGAAAAACAGTAAAAATGGGTGGGGGGGGGGGGGGGGGGGGTAATGACAATGTAAATGGAAAAATAGATTGAAGAAAATAAATGAACAAAAATCAAATAATTGACTTCGCAACCACAATAAACAAATCCCCCCAAAAATAAAAAATAAAATAACCCTTAAATAATAAAATAGCCTGAAATTTAAAAAAAGCAAATAAAGTCAAATACAAGTATTACAATTCCAGGAAAATAAAATACAGGTTAATGTAAGATTTTAAACAACAAATAAAGACAAACAAATAATAAAGGGATAAAATGAAAGAAAATAAAACGAAATATAAAGGGGAAAAAAATTGAAAACATTCAAAACAAAAAAAAACTAATATAAAATAACCCAGCAAATAACATGAAAATTAAGATGAGCATAAAATATCACTATTACAACAAAAAAAATACAATTACAAAGGAAAACAAAATGCCATTGACATTTAAAATATACATTTCGCTTCATCATCTTGTTATATTTATCGCACTGTCGAATGTCATAAACGACTTCATAAAACATGTTTTCATTGGTGGTTTAATTACATTATGAGGATAGCGACATCATATCTGGTCCCAAAAAGTATTGGGACATTGTACAGCCATAAATCATATCTATATCTGACTCTCGCAGAAGAAATCCACACGGTACAGCAAGATGTAGTGATGCAGTCCTGGATATATCTTTGTTTCTTTGATTGCATTTCCATTTTTCAATATTAGCCAAGCCTCACTTGTATGACTGAGAGATATCTGACTCTCGCAGTAGAGAAATCCACATGGTACAGCAAGATGTAGTGAAGCAGTCATGGACATATCTTTGTTTATTTGATTGCATTTCCATTATTCAATATTAGCCAAGCCTCACTTGTATGACTGAGACAATATGAAACAACAAGAACCACTCCTGCAGCTTTGACGTCTTGTTGAACTTTGGCATGTGAAGCTTCCATATCATCTCCGTCCTCATTCCCCAACTCATGCGCGCACACACACACACACACACACACACACACACACACACAGTCAACACATGGAACCCCCCGACCCAGCATTCAAGTCAATGCTTAACCACATTTGAGCCGATCAAACACTTCCATCGACAGCGGTAGCTAGCGTACACAAACAACTTCCCCTCTCGCTTCCTCTTCCTCCTGTCTTGTCATCAACACCATCGAGAACCCTCGCCCCCTCCCCACATTTCCACAGCGGCAGTCAGCTCTTATCTGAACTCAAACCTATGATGGGCTCAGATAGCAGCCGGGATTTACACACACAAAAAAAAACCCAATCACTTAGCTGGAAGCTTTAAGTGACCGTTAGCGGTGTTAGCATTAGCACCTCTTTGTGCTTAACAAGCTGATGGATTCATTGAGTGACATTTGAAAGAGACAGCTACGTTAGCATGTAATAGCACGGATGGAAATCAACCAACCAGATGGGGTCAACTTAATCTCAGTTTTGTAGGTGCCATAAAACCCCATTTCTCTCCAGTTTTTGTAAGGGCACATATTATATGAAATATGTGACTCACTCGTGGTCCTTAGAAGGTTACAAAAAAAATAATCAGCCATGAAACCTACTTCCACCACTTGACAAGAAATTAGGTTGTTTCGATCAAAACAGAATGGACAAAAAAAGTCACAAGAAGCCATGCCTGGAACTGAACAGGAAGTCGGCCATTTTGATTTGAATTGATTTTGTTGGGTGACTTCAAGGGCTTGTACTTGGACAAAGACTGGCGATGAAATTGCTCCAAATGGGTCCTAACCCGAACCCAAACCCTCCAAGAACTCGTGAACCCAGGGGATGCCCAATTCAAGACAAATAACTACCAAGATTCAAGATAAAGTCTCATGAACCCATGCCCAAAATTGAACAGGGAATCTTTTTGAAACAGTTTTGTTGGTTCAATTCCAGCGCTTGTACAAACTTAATCAGTAGCTCACTCACAACTACAGCACACACACTCACAACACTCAATTGTCCGTCACAGTTTTTTTCAAATGGCATGACAATTCCGACTTATTTTCTTTTCCACAGTTATTTATGAAGATTGCATGTGTGAGGCTGTGCGTGGCGGCATGTTGTCACGCTCTTATCACTGAGTGTTAAGCAATACTGCAGGTTAAAGGGTGTGAGTGAGTGTGTGTTCAAACCAGCAGGGTAATTACAGGCTCATGCACGGTCCAAGCAAATTACACGCACACACACACACACACACACACA
>NW_017805035.1:485073-486640 GCF_001891065.2 Hippocampus comes
ACTCGCACACACCTTCAGCAAAAGTGACTCATGTGAACACACAAACGCACACTTTTAGCTGGTTAATATTTAGTTGCTCATGTGATCAGAAACAAGACTGATGAGTTTAAGCCCAGTGAAAAGTAGTATGTGTGCGCGTGTGCGTGTGTGTGTTGTGTGTGTGTGTGTGTGTGTGTGCGTGTGTGTGTGAGATACAAGACGATATTGACACACACACAAACACACTGTTAATAACTCTGCTGAGACACAAGCGGTCAATCACTGACAAAACACACGGTATGGTGATGGAAAAAGGTGAGCTCTGTTTGCACACACAGACGTGAACGCGTGCGCACACACACACACACACACACGCACACACACACACACACACACACACACACACACACACACACACACAGGCAAATCGTTCACCATCATCCCAGTGATTTTGTGTGTGTCTATTGTAGCACCTCGTTTTGTTGTTGTGAGACTGCTGGTGAATCACTTTAGTCACTGTGTGTGGTTTGTGTGTTGGTCTATGTGTGTGTTTGTGGGGGGCCGGGGTGGGGAAGGGGGGGGTCAAACAGCTGAGCGGCCAAATTGATTCTAATTGACAGAGAACACACACAGATTGACTGGGAACAAGACCCACCCACCATCCACTAGTGCAGGTAAAACACACACACACACACACACACACACACACACACACACACACACACACACACACACACACAGTAGAAATAACAGAGGAGACACCAAGTCTGGCTCCCTATTTAAACTCGCAGTGTTTGTCTTTCTGTTTCACTCATCTTTATTGCTCGGCTGTTTATCTACAAAAGGAGCGGACCACCACAGCCATTCCCACTCTCATTTGGTAGGATTTTAAAATGACACACAATAACTTGACTATCTTCAATGGTGGAAGGAAGCCCGAGTCCAGCTCAAGTCATGGTCTCTTGAGGACTGACAGTTAATTGCTGTTCAATAAATAGAGCATATGCGTGCCGTCACGTTGTTTTTTTTTTTTTTCCACCCATAGTCTGTTGTGGCATACTGCGCACACCGCCATATTCGGCACTACGGTACATCAGACAATCAAACACTTGGTTTCCTGGAAGAGATTTGACAGATTAATGACACAGTTGGCTAGTTCAAAAGTTCAGTCAGACTTGGCTCACACTACAGGGCATGATGCCAAATTTTCTGAGAAAACAGACATTTGAGAAATTAAAGCAAAGCCATGTACTTTTTTTTTTATTCTACCTCTCAGCACAAAACTATTGGGTGTCATATGTTGTGAAACTGTCGTTCTTTTTTTAAAAGCGGGAACGTTAAGCGGCATTTCTAAATGAAACACAAATCCTTCGAGAAAGCTAGCTTGCTCAAGAGCTAGCTAACTCCCTAGCTAGCTCGCTAGACAGACAGACAGACAGATAGCTAGCTCGTTACTTAGATGGATAGGATACTTTGTAGATGATGTAAATAGGTGATGGAATTGAGTTCAGAGTGAGAGTGACAAAAGAGGTGTGAGCTTTTTAATGACACCTTTCATGCTAGGAGGAATGCATGGTGTGACGTGTGT
>NW_017805035.1:492026-502976 GCF_001891065.2 Hippocampus comes
TAATTTTATTTTATTTTTCTCAATATTTTCAATCTCCCGCACAAACTCGAGCAAATCCATTGTGCTTCTTCCCTGTAGACCCCACGCTTCACCTGAATTAAAAGGGAATGAGATGAGCAGCTTTTATTGGCCGGGAATGAAGTCGGCTAAAATCATTCCCACAACTGCGCAAACGCCCCTTTCTAGCTGCGCCCGTCTATGAAACTATCAAAAGAAATAAAACTCCACCCATGCACACAGTTTTGCTCTTGACTTGCGCTATCCATGAAAATTGAATTACTTTAATTAAATGGCACACATCGACTAACCAACATTCGCATTCCCACCAATGGACATTTTAGAGCCTTCTTTGAAGTTAACAAGAGAAAACACAAACATCACAGAGGAAGATTCAAACCTTTCGAATGTGTGGCAAAAGTGCAAAATGCTAGTGCACTGTGCTGCCCTACTCTTCAGCATTCACACGATAATCTCTCAAAAGGTGCCAGTGAAGTTTGCAGGAAAAGATCGGAGAGGTCTTAAAGGGTTGGAAGGCTCAAAGGGGATCAAGGGATGAACCTCCTGAACCCGTAGAGACCTTGGTTTGTCCTCCAAACGGAGAAAAAAAAAGCCTGCAGCGAGTGACTCGTTATAGCTGTTATTTATTTTTAGCTTCATATTTATAAAAACCATTGAAATATCACCGAGGCGTCACTTTGGAATCAGGTTCAGCTCCACGCTGTTATCTAACGCTGATGAAGTCGCATGCTGTCACTAAAGGTCCTCGCAAAAACAGCATTGTGTGTGTCTATGTACAAGTGTGCGCGTGTGAGTGTGTGTGTGTGTGTGTGTCCGGCAGGTTTAATGAGAGAAGTCCTTGTCCGAGATAAATTTGTGGCCCCCAGTCTCCTAATTCATCCTGGGCTCTGCTGCCGGCCTTGGGCCACTAATGAAACCTGCCAAGGCTAACCAGAGCCACACACACACACACACACACACACACAGTGTGTGCGGCTGTGTGTGTGTTTGTGTGTGTGTGTGTGTCCGGCAGGTTTAATCAGAGAAGTCCTTGTCCGAGATAAATTTGTGGCCCCCAGTCTCCTAATCCATCCTGGGCTCTGCTGCCGGCCTTGGGCCACTAATGAACCCTGCCAAGGCTAACCAGAGCCACACACACACACACACGCTGTGTGTGTGTGTGTGTCCGGCAGGTTTAATCAGAGAAGTCCTTGTCCGAGATAAATTTGTGGCCCCCAGTCTCCTAATCCATCCTGGGCTCTGCTGCCGGCCTTGGGCCACTAATGAACCCTGCCAAGGCTAACCAGAGCCACACACACACACACACGCTGTGTGTGTGTGTGTGTCCGGCAGGTTTAATCAGAGAAGTCCTTGTCCGAGATAAATTTGTGGCCCCCAGTCTCCTAATCCATCCTGGGCTCTGCTGCCGGCCTTGGGCCACTAATGAACCCTGCCAAGGCTAACCAGAGCCACACACACACACACACGCTGTGTGTGTGTGTGTGTCCGGCAGGTTTAATCAGAGAAGTCCTTGTCCGAGATAAATTTGTGGCCCCCAGTCTCCTAATCCATCCTGGGCTCTGCTGCCGGCCTTGGGCCACTAATGAACCCTGCCAAGGCTAACCAGAGCCACACACACACACACACGCTGTGTGTGTGTGTGTGTCCGGCAGGTTTAATCAGAGAAGTCCTTGTCCGAGATAAATTTGTGGCCCCCAGTCTCCTAATCCATCCTGGGCTCTGCTGCCGGCCTTGGGCCACTAATGAACCCTGCCAAGGCTAACCAGAGCCACACACACACACACACGCTGTGTGTGTGTGTGTGTCCGGCAGGTTTAATCAGAGAAGTCCTTGTCCGAGATAAATTTGTGGCCCCCAGTCTCCTAATCCATCCTGGGCTCTGCTGCCGGCCTTGGGCCACTAATGAACCCTGCCAAGGCTAACCAGAGCCACACACACACACACACGCTGTGTGTGTGTGTGTGTCCGGCAGGTTTAATCAGAGAAGTCCTTGTCCGAGATAAATTTGTGGCCCCCAGTCTCCTAATCCATCCTGGGCTCTGCTGCCGGCCTTGGGCCACTAATGAACCCTGCCAAGGCTAACCAGAGCCACACACACACACACACGCTGTGTGTGTGTGTGTGTCCGGCAGGTTTAATCAGAGAAGTCCTTGTCCGAGATAAATTTGTGGCCCCCAGTCTCCTAATCCATCCTGGGCTCTGCTGCCGGCCTTGGGCCACTAATGAACCCTGCCAAGGCTAACCAGAGCCACACACACACACACACGCTGTGTGTGTGTGTGTGTCCGGCAGGTTTAATCAGAGAAGTCCTTGTCCGAGATAAATTTGTGGCCCCCAGTCTCCTAATCCATCCTGGGCTCTGCTGCCGGCCTTGGGCCACTAATGAACCCTGCCAAGGCTAACCAGAGCCACACACACACACACACGCTGTGTGTGTGTGTGTGTCCGGCAGGTTTAATCAGAGAAGTCCTTGTCCGAGATAAATTTGTGGCCCCCAGTCTCCTAATCCATCCTGGGCTCTGCTGCCGGCCTTGGGCCACTAATGAACCCTGCCAAGGCTAACCAGAGCCACACACACACACACACGCTGTGTGTGTGTGTGTGTCCGGCAGGTTTAATCAGAGAAGTCCTTGTCCGAGATAAATTTGTGGCCCCCAGTCTCCTAATCCATCCTGGGCTCTGCTGCCGGCCTTGGGCCACTAATGAACCCTGCCAAGGCTAACCAGAGCCACACACACACACACACGCTGTGTGTGTGTGTGTGTCCGGCAGGTTTAATCAGAGAAGTCCTTGTCCGAGATAAATTTGTGGCCCCCAGTCTCCTAATCCATCCTGGGCTCTGCTGCCGGCCTTGGGCCACTAATGAACCCTGCCAAGGCTAACCAGAGCCACACACACACACACACGCTGTGTGTGTGTGTGTGTCCGGCAGGTTTAATCAGAGAAGTCCTTGTCCGAGATAAATTTGTGGCCCCCAGTCTCCTAATCCATCCTGGGCTCTGCTGCCGGCCTTGGGCCACTAATGAACCCTGCCAAGGCTAACCAGAGCCACACACACACACACACGCTGTGTGTGTGTGTGTGTCCGGCAGGTTTAATCAGAGAAGTCCTTGTCCGAGATAAATTTGTGGCCCCCAGTCTCCTAATCCATCCTGGGCTCTGCTGCCGGCCTTGGGCCACTAATGAACCCTGCCAAGGCTAACCAGAGCCACACACACACACACACGCTGTGTGTGTGTGTGTGTCCGGCAGGTTTAATCAGAGAAGTCCTTGTCCGAGATAAATTTGTGGCCCCCAGTCTCCTAATCCATCCTGGGCTCTGCTGCCGGCCTTGGGCCACTAATGAACCCTGCCAAGGCTAACCAGAGCCACACACACACACACACGCTGTGTGTGTGTGTGTGTCCGGCAGGTTTAATCAGAGAAGTCCTTGTCCGAGATAAATTTGTGGCCCCCAGTCTCCTAATCCATCCTGGGCTCTGCTGCCGGCCTTGGGCCACTAATGAACCCTGCCAAGGCTAACCAGAGCCACACACACACACACACGCTGTGTGTGTGTGTGTGTCCGGCAGGTTTAATCAGAGAAGTCCTTGTCCGAGATAAATTTGTGGCCCCCAGTCTCCTAATCCATCCTGGGCTCTGCTGCCGGCCTTGGGCCACTAATGAACCCTGCCAAGGCTAACCAGAGCCACACACACACACACACGCTGTGTGTGTGTGTGTGTCCGGCAGGTTTAATCAGAGAAGTCCTTGTCCGAGATAAATTTGTGGCCCCCAGTCTCCTAATCCATCCTGGGCTCTGCTGCCGGCCTTGGGCCACTAATGAACCCTGCCAAGGCTAACCAGAGCCACACACACACACACACGCTGTGTGTGTGTGTGTGTCCGGCAGGTTTAATCAGAGAAGTCCTTGTCCGAGATAAATTTGTGGCCCCCAGTCTCCTAATCCATCCTGGGCTCTGCTGCCGGCCTTGGGCCACTAATGAACCCTGCCAAGGCTAACCAGAGCCACACACACACACACACGCTGTGTGTGTGTGTGTGTCCGGCAGGTTTAATCAGAGAAGTCCTTGTCCGAGATAAATTTGTGGCCCCCAGTCTCCTAATCCATCCTGGGCTCTGCTGCCGGCCTT
Source organism: Hippocampus comes (assembly GCF_001891065.2). Lineage (NCBI taxonomy): Eukaryota > Metazoa > Chordata > Actinopteri > Syngnathiformes > Syngnathidae > Hippocampus > Hippocampus comes. Next base: position 496,178 of record NW_017805035.1, read on the forward strand.
GGGCCACTAATGAACCCTGCCAAGGCTAACCAGAGCCACACACACACACACACGCTGTGTGTGTGTGTGTGTCCGGCAGGTTTAATCAGAGAAGTCCTTGTCCGAGATAAATTTGTGGCCCCCAGTCTCCTAATCCATCCTGGGCTCTGCTGCCGGCCTTGGGCCACTAATGAACCCTGCCAAGGCTAACCAGAGCCACACACACACACACACGCTGTGTGTGTGTGTGTGTCCGGCAGGTTTAATCAGAGAAGTCCTTGTCCGAGATAAATTTGTGGCCCCCAGTCTCCTAATCCATCCTGGGCTCTGCTGCCGGCCTTGGGCCACTAATGAACCCTGCCAAGGCTAACCAGAGCCACACACACACACACACGCTGTGTGTGTGTGTGTGTCCGGCAGGTTTAATCAGAGAAGTCCTTGTCCGAGATAAATTTGTGGCCCCCAGTCTCCTAATCCATCCTGGGCTCTGCTGCCGGCCTTGGGCCACTAATGAACCCTGCCAAGGCTAACCAGAGCCACACACACACACACACGCTGTGTGTGTGTGTGTGTCCGGCAGGTTTAATCAGAGAAGTCCTTGTCCGAGATAAATTTGTGGCCCCCAGTCTCCTAATCCATCCTGGGCTCTGCTGCCGGCCTTGGGCCACTAATGAACCCTGCCAAGGCTAACCAGAGCCACACACACACACACACTCCCCTTCCTTGTTGCTAAATTACAAAGCACTGTTATCCAACGTGGCCTTATGCTCACAGGTTGATGGATCGCCACACTGTTTTATTTTATTTTTTGAGACGGGCTCAAGGACAATAATTACTTATTTCCTGTTAGGAGTTTAACTAGCAACCTGTTGTGGAATTGGAAAAAAAATGCATGACGGCAACAACAACATTGCATGAAACAATTTGTGCATCATAATTTACTACTGCAATCCAATTGATCGTGCTGCTCCTTCTGGTGCGCCTGCCTTTGCCACCGGGGGCAGTATAATACCATTATGGAGACACAAACGAAGAAGGACAATACTTGTTCGACAACGACTGTAAGTGACTCAGAAGATTCTGTAATAGTAGTCATTCTTTGTGGTGGATGAAGAATATACTTGTGACTATTGTTTTATTGTCGGTATACATGTTGCACCATCTTTTGTGTTCAAAAATTCATTGGTTGCACAATCATGACCGTCAATGCTAACTGTTACCATATCAAAAATTTATGACTTTTTCAACAAAAGGCATATTTTCCTCCAAATCTGTCCAAGTGAGCACTCCTCTTTTGCTAAAATAATCCATCCGTCTCACAGGTGTGGCATATCAAGAGGCTGATTAGACAGCACGATTATTGCACAGGTGTGCCTCAGGCTTTCCATTGTTACGCTGTGCAGTTAAACTACACTGTGGGATTCAAGTGGTGTCACAAAAAAAAACAGTCTGAGTCTGGCATGACCACCATTTGTCGTCACGTTGCCTGGGTTCAGCTTTTCTCTTCGCAACAGTGACCTAACGGGCACTAAGGTAAATCCCGATTGCTCTCCGTTTTGTTTGCCGAGGTTTCGTGTACTCAGGATGCTATCTTGCTATATGCTATCACATTAACTGTTTGCAACCGCAAGGAATGAAGACATCTCGGAGAGATCAAGAGAGGCCAGATTTCCCAAAGGGGTGCTGATAGACACACACACACACACACACACACACACACACACACACACACACACACACACACACACACACACCCTGCTCATTATTTTGACTTGATTCACAACTGTCGGATGAGACTAATCAGTGTGTGTGTGATTTCATGCTGGGCTCAGCTGAGTTTGGGCCATGGTCAGAAGCCGAATCAAAACTCACGCAGCACGCACACACACGAACACACACTCGTTGTCTCATCTAGTGTATTTCTGTATCCTTGTACGTGCTAACAGCAGTTCCAACAGCAGGCAACAGAGTGCCTGGGTATGTGTGTGACCTTCTGTACGTGGCAGCTTTATTAAAAATCGTACACACGCACACATACACACACACACACACACACACACACACACACGCGCACACACACACACACACAATTATTACATTTGCGTGTTAAAATGCCAGCGGATTAGTGTGTAATATTCCCTCACAGTCGCGAATTGGCAGTGACTATTAGTTGGTTTCGTGGCAAAGCCATCATTAACGGGCCGGAGACAGGCTTTTCCTGCCGGCAACATCAACCCGTCGGAGCCACCAGGTCACGCCCCCGGTTAGTCTTCTCTCTTTGATCTCTTGAATGGACGGTTGCATGTGCATGTGCGTATATGTACCGACCATTGACTCCCCCAAACCTTACCTGGGGGGGCGGGGGGGGGGGGCAAGCTGTTGAGAGCCACCAGACATGCTACAGAGCTAATAAAGTAGGAAAGAGCATAAAAACACAGCAGATTGTTTTCTTCATTGTTCCGCTAAGCCTCACCTCTAAATCCAAACAGGCCAATCACGATGCAGTAAAGAACTGTGGTCTGACGGGGGCAGTTTTCTGGATTCAGTGATACGTGTTCGGACTGAAATCGATCATTGTAAGCTAATGTTGGATAAAAATGACAAATGTAGGTTATGGATGAAGCTACGAGACTCTCCGTCATTTGAATCAGTCAAAAATGTTAGCGTGTTAGCTTCATTGAAGGCCAAATTTTCCATAGATGTAAACTTGAGTGTGAATGCTTGTCTATTTGTGGTTCTGTCTTCGGCTCGCAACCAGTCCAACGACACCAATCTCACCCGAACTACTCTCTTGGGAGCGTAACATTTCCCTCAAAGAAGAAGTTGGAATGTGAGACAGGCTGGCAGACGGCCGCAGCCGAAGGGTTGATGCCTCCCGCCGTCTTTTCAGCCTGGCAGCGGGGAGAATTTACGCGCCTCCTCGGGGGTCTTTGGTGGTCCTCCTCCTCCTCCATATTGGCGCCGTGCCTCTGGCCGGCCGTAAAGCAGCAGTGGAGAACTTTCCAGGGAGAGAGAGAGAGCGCAACATACGCCGCAAAGCCCCTCCCAGCCTGCGACATATGTTTTACTGTCTGTCTGAGCATTACACACACACAAGTATACACACACTTGGCCACGCACACACGGGCCTCCTGCCAACACCTCCTCAGGTCAAACAAATCCCTTTCAAATCTGGCCTGCAGCCGCCTCGCGGGGGGTAAGGTGGGGTAGCAGTGAGCATGCCACTCACTGTGTGAGCGCACGCGTGTGTGTGTGTGTGTGTGTGTGCGCGCGCGTGTGTGTGTGTGTGTGTGTGTGTGTGTGTGTGTGTGTGTGTGTGTGTGTGTTGGTGTGGGGGGGGGGAGTGTGCATTAGTGCAATGGTCATTTAAATCCTCTTCTGGAATATTTGATACAATAATGTCGATGATTTTATGATGAAATTTGTGAATTCATGTTTCTATTCAATGATCAAATGCCAAATTTTAGATTTACTGTATTCTAAATAATAAAAAAAATTAAAAATCTGAAAAACAGGTTTTTCGAGATACGGGTTCATTAATTATATTTCAAAAAATGGTAATTATTATTTCATTTTAAACATACATTAACATACATTTTTACTATTATTTTTCTTTTTTCCTCATCTAGGTGTGTATTAAAAACAAAAATAATCAAACGTGGCAGTTTTACAACCTGAAAGCTAATTCTGCTCACACGAAGTACCTGCAGAAAGGTTCAAACAAGAGGCAGAGTTAAGATGAACAAGAAAATAAGCGACTGCTGAGTAAAAGTCTTAATTTACTTCAGAAAGTCAAGTTTTGGTATGCATTTCCCATTTGCCAGTCAAATGGCACGTTTTGTTTGAAACATTGCAAAGTGGAAACTGAAAATGGAGCGTGTCACTCTCACACAATGCGTTAGCATCATTAGCCACTTAGTATGCGGGTCAGGCGAGCTTAATGAGGTCAATCATTCGTGGCAGTGGATCAATGAAGTCACGAACAAATCTTATGTCAAATCTTCTGAATGCAGGTGACAATGCTACAAAACTGTAGCTACGGTTACGTTGCAGCTATAGAGCCATGGCTAACGTTAGTTTGAAACAACTGACCTAGTGTCATTTATGGGAAAAAGCATTTAAAGCTATCGTTGCGTAGTTCATGTTCGCAGCAAATATAGGTTAGCTCCGAGAGAAACCTTTGCTCACATGAAACCTAAATGTTAAGTAGCAATAAAGGCTATTTTTCTCAAGCAAATACCGATGGCATCATTAGAAAACAGAAGCTACTATGATGTAGCATTTGTAGCATACCTTGCCACATAGCTTGGTTTCATTGGAGTTATAGAATTGAAAGCAAGACAAAAGTAATTGTGGATCTGAACAAGTTGGGAACACCCATACAGCTTTTACAAGCTCTTGTTGTCTGAAGGAGGCGGTTGTCATTGCAACACAAAGATTAGCTAGGTGTAGCTGGTCGTCTGCTTACGTTAAACGTCACCGGGTTGCACCCGACGGATTTTGGGCTGCGGTGGATCTTGTCTCGTTTGTCATTTCGCGTCGTGTGAGGAGCTTAAAAGAAGCCAACAAACAAGGCGTTATTGTGCTTGTTTTGCTCCCTGAATTTGTAATCCTCGTCTAGCTAGTTCCTCCACATGCAGACTGGATTAATTAGTTTGATCGGCAGCCCTTGTCCCTGACCAGAGACCCCCAAAGTGTAATCTGCTCACCGGCGCTGTCTGTCTGTCTGTCTGCGCAATAACAACATACAATGCTGCATCAGATTTTTTACAGTAGTATCATTTTGTCAAAAATGACACGTTAGCCACAGTGAAAATTTAACTACGGGACATTTAGCAAGCTAAGATTAACTGTTGAATTTAGGATTCATTTGAAGATGAGCCTGATTCTGGACTGAAGGCAAAAACTAAATGCTAAAATGAGTGTAAAAACGTTATGTCTTTAAAAAAAACAATAAAGATGGCTGTTAAATGGAGTCAAAAGTCTTTACATTTTCAAAATCAACCAAAACAGATGATAAATCAAGTCCAAAACCTTCAGAGATGGCACACAAAGAAAGCGAAAAGCTTTCAGGTCATGAAACACAACAAATATGGCTGCTGAATTCAGTCTAAAACCTTTTGCAGGTTTTAAAAACATCTGTTTTTTTGTTTTGTTTTTTTAACGCAACTCTTGCTACTAAATGAAGTCCAAAGTCTTGTTAAAGTTGTTTAAAAACATGAAACACGACTGCTAAATATCAATGCTGATGATGTTAATGATGCTAATAGCGTTGACTTTGAGGTGTGAGGCTTGAAAGGGCGTTTGAGCAAACGTCGGCTTCCATTGTCCCGGCGCTCATTAATGCTAATGCTAACTGTTTGCCCACAGCGGCTACGTAAACAAAGCACAGAGTGGATTGGACTGGATTGACCCACCCGTGTGTGTGTGTGCGTGTGTGTGTGTGCGTGTGTGTGTGTGCGTGTGTGTGTGTGTGTGTGTGTGTGTGTGTGTGTGTCACCACGATCACTTGACATATCGTCAATATTTTGTGTTAAAATAACAATCGTCTTGACCCCCTCGATGTGCGTACGCGTTGTTGTGTGTTGAAAACGACACTTTCTTCAGCTTCTCACTGAAAGAAAAGTGAAGTCGTAGTTTCGTTGCCGTGAAAAGATGACCAAATCATTCAAATCATTTCGGAAAGTGCTCATTTATTTTAAAATGGCGTCATGTGCTTTCATTATGAAGCGTTTGCATGTTTTCATTTGCAGCATTCAAATACCCATGAAAGATCAGTTATGGAAATAAATATTTTGATATTTTAACGCACTACTGCGGAGTTTCCTAAAATGAAGAAAAAGCGTGCTGTGCTATGCAAATGAAGCGATAGTTCAAAGGCAAACATTTGCATGGAAACAGAGAGACTTAGATTAAAATCGATTACAGCAAACATGTCTGAGTTATGTGATCAAATAGGATATTGAAAAAAAATGTTTTTTTCCTTTTCTTCTTTGTTCTATGACCTCATTTAGTCACTCTTTTTGCTTGCAAATTTCACACACACATGAACCTTAAGTGGTTCATGTAACACACACACACATGAACATCCAGTGGACTAAGTAAAACACATTCAGGCACCACAAGCAATAGTTGTGTGTGTGTGTGTGTGTGCGTGTGTGTGACTTGGCATATTTACATTTCTTGTAATCATGAACAAAACCATTTAATTCTTTAAATTCACTTTTATGATGTTTTTATACAATACAGCGCTATTTTTCTGTCAAGACAAAATAAAAATTTGGCGGGGGGGGGGCTGTAATGGATTTGTGACTTTTCAGTTAATTTCAATGTAGAATATTATGAATGGCCCAATTGTTTTTTTGTATCACTTGTTGATTTTTTGCCCGAATTTAAAGTCTGACCAAACCTCAAACACGCCAGTGCTCGAGTGAAGCGAAAAAGAAACAGTCACTGATGCACTTTTATCAAATTATAAAGCGGGCCAAACAGTCAAACACACAGATGCAAAATGAACACACTCACAAGGAGCATGAAGACGCTCACACTGAACTTATCAAATGTGGTGCTATTTTCCTCGAAAGACAAAAAATAATATAAATATATATATTTTGTGGGGACTGGATCAGATTATTGACAGATCATTTCATTTCAATGTGAAATATTGACTGGTCACAGAGCGCGTTAAAGTGTCAGTCAAGGTACCACCACACAAACAATGAAGTGCATGCAAACTTGCTGTCACTGTACTTCCTCGGGCGCCGAGGTGACAAGTCAAAGTCGGCAGCCCCCAACCGTAGACCCCTGTCCCCCCCGTCCG
>NW_017805035.1:502990-514388 GCF_001891065.2 Hippocampus comes
GCTGTGGCGGAGAATGGCATCATTGTTCCAGGTGACATTCCTGACGGTCATTTGGGGCCGCCTCCTCCAGGATCCATCTAGACCCCCCCACCTCCTCCCTACCACCGCCTCTTTCCATGACAAAGAAGGCGGTCACCTGACGGCCCGGATGGACCCGCTTCACTCAGCAGCCTCGCAGCCAAAGTAAACAAACGGTTAATTCAGGATAATTCAGCAGAACATACAACACCGCCGTATAAATTCCTAACCTGTAAGCCCCCCCCCCGCCTCCCAACCACCCCCATCAATTCCCAGCACCCGCTCTTTCTCTTTCTTAACACTCATCCAATACCTTCACGTGACGACCTGCATCACTCCGCACCAACAAAAGTATTGGGACACCTACTGGAAGGCAAAATAAGCCCAAATCTTTCATAGCTTGGCCCAAAAAAGACGAATATTACAGTTTGGCAGGAAATTTGTGATCATAAAATAGTGACATTGGGGCACTATCCTTCCACCATCGTCACCGAAAAGGTACATTTTAGATGTGTCACAATTCATTAATTAATCGTCAACTCATCGATGCTGTTAACTTAGTCATCGTTTCGAGTTAATGTTAGACTTTACATTGTCCAAATGATCTTATTTCAGCCTCTGAACAGTAATTATTCTCAGATCTCTGATTATCTTTTATGTTTAATCGAAATAAGACGTTTTCAAAAATTGGCTTTTACTTTGCAATGCAAAGACCAGTTGCTGAATCACTTTTAAAAAAGGTTAGTGAGAACCGCAGTGCCTCCCGTGTGATATTTCATAATTGTTGAGTTCTTGTTTTTTTTTAATTGCTAAAAAAAAGACAATGATAATTGGTGAATGAACAGTAGTCATGGAAAATATGGTTATGCAATCCACTTTCATGCGAAATAAAACTTTTTTTTTCCAATTATTGGATGACTCGATAAAATAATCAATACTAATTGACGCTAAAAATACAGCCCTAGTATATTTAACCCTTTCAGGGACAGCGGTTACTACAGTGGACAGCTTATCATGTTACCAAGTTACAGGTTATCATTATTGGTGCATGAAAGATGAAATTACAGCTTTTTTTAAACAAAATGCTTTTTCAATTTGAGTTGGAGTTATTTCGTGAGTTTCTTCTACCAACTGTAATAAGAAGTGAGCGCGCCCACGAGAATGTTGGATATCTCCATCCTAGTTCTTCCCACGTGCCTTTTTAACTCGCTTACGTACTGCAACCAAAAGTTGCCGCAAAGTGGGGGGGGGGGCACGTATTTATCCAGCATGTGGACAAACATCCATTCTTGTGGTGAATAGTGTGTCAGCATGATGTGTGAAGAAGAATTTCGGAGGGAAGTCCGGGTCCATCAATGGGAGGGATCATTCACGGTCTTATCAGGTGAGTCTTGACCCCCGTGACTCCTTTACCTTCCCCGTCGCTGCCTCCTGGCCTTTGTCCTCCCGACAATGTGGCTGTCAGGGTGGGGCGAGAGGGTGAGGAAGGCTAAATGAGGGTGAGGGAGTGGGCTGTAAAAAGGGAGGGGGGTAGGCGGTGGGGGGGGAGAGAAAAATATGGTGTTGATCCCTCATTCTTTACGGGGATGCGCTCCAGGTAAATAGAAGCCTTTTTTTACTCCCGCTTTGCTTTGTTGTCGGCACACAATGAAGAGGTTTGTGCACGTGCGCCCCCAGTGCCAACCCGACCCCCACCTGATCATCTCAAAATGTCTGCACAAAGAAATTGTGAAAAAAATACCACAAGTGTGAAAGACCCCAAATTTACCGATAATTGACTGACATTATAATTGTAAGAAGAATTTTTTGGTGATGGTGGCAAAAGGTGGACCCAAGCACACTAACATAAAAAAATAAAATAAAATAAATGAACAAAGTCTCAAATTATCGAAACATTCATCACGACAAGAATGATGACATGACAAGGCTACGTGACAACAACAACGAAGCGACGCAGGCTGACAGAAATTGAGAAAACGAGGTGCACCTGGACAAGACACAAGTGGATGGAGGGAGCCGAGTGAGTGACGCAAGGGAGAGGGCTGATGAGAGCAGTTGGGAATAAAAACCTAATGTGCAAGATTGGACATGAACATGGAATACAAGCAAACAGGGCACAACGTGAAATTAAAACTAATTATAATGTAAATAAGGGTTTAAAAAAAGTGTTGGCTCTTTAACACATTTGAACTACATCGTCGTCCCCATTTCAGTTTTCAAGATTTTTTTTGCATGGCTAAAACTGCATGGGTCGCCCCTCCGGGCACTATGTAAGAAATTGACAATGCCTACATTCTGAAAATGTCTGATTGTCAACTGGCATGGCCGCTTTAGAGCGCCTCATTGTTGGCTGTGAGTGCACACACATCATTAAGAAAAGGTCGAAGAGTGAAGATGGGGCAATTATTATTATTTACAGCTTGTGAGTACCTGAAGCTATTCACAAAAGCGTAGTTTCTTTAGAGCGCCTCGTTGTTCCAACGTAAAATAGCCCCACAACGACATATTGCAGTTACCACAGGCTCAAAGTGGTTGTACTGTATTTTCATGGCTCAACCAAATACTTTTGTGTCGACAAATAGAATCCATTTTTCAAGGCAGTAGTCGCTGTATTTGATTGACAGCTGACAGTTTAGCGGTGTGTGGTTTCAGTGCCTTTCGCAGGCACACCCAGCGCACTTGAGCCACATTTTATCCACCCAGCAGTATTTTAAATTATTCAAATATGGTAGGGTTGTTCACACTCTTCTCGGCGGTGGGTTAAATTTCCACTGCAAGCCAAATTGTTCTGGAACTGGTATTTTTCTCTGATTTTCCTAAATAGTCAATGCAAATGACACTCGGGTTAACTTTCAAGTCATCAACCGTCGCCATAAAATGTGTTGGAGTGTTTTGAACCTCCCGATGTGTTTTTTTTTTCAAAAATAAAAAACTCCAAATGCGCTGAAAACATATAAATTATACAGCATACAAAATATAAGATATATTTTAACCCTCTCGAAGAATGCTGCATTCACAACCCGGGTATCCACACACCTTCTTTGAAATAAATTTGTAATTTGTCAATAAATTAAAACTTGATGTTCTCAATCCGTGCAAACCACCAAATCAATTTTAAAACCGCAAGCCTACTTCAAAACCTTCCGTTAATCGCAAAACCAACATTGAAACTTGACTTTAAATCCCCAACCACACTTTGCAACTCTTACCCTACGTTATTAAAACTCAACTTTAAATTGATAACCCTACTGTGAAGCTTTCTTTGAAAGCCTACTTAAAATCCCCAACCTTGCTTCGAAACCCTGGGCCTACTTCGAAACCCTTCTTCGATACCCTAATCCTAATTTGAAACCCTACTTTAAGTATGGTTGTGCAACTTACTGAATTTAACTGAGAATTTTGTCCCAGATACCACCAGGAGCTAGCATAAACTCCACGCACTGTCCCTGAGGCTAGCTTAACGGTTACCTGGGGAGGTTCACAGCTTTTGGAGCCCCAGGGAGGAACCGGGCCTCCCCCTGGGTGAGGATGAGGTGGGGGCTGAGGAGGGGGGGGTGAGGAGGTGGGGTGATGAGCACCTGCAACCCCCCCCCTCCCTGGAACACATCAGAGAGTGGAAGGTGAAGACAGATTTCTTCTATCCCACATTGTGTGCCGACCTTGAACGCAACACATCTTTCCTTGCTGATTTTTGGGTTTACAGACAGACCCATACTTGTTTGTGAGGAGGGGGGGTGATGAGCACCTGCAACCCCCCCCCCCCTTCCCTGGAACACATCAGAGAGTGGAAGGTGATGACAGATTTCTTCTATCCCACATTGTGTGCCGACCTTGAACGCAACACATCTTTCCTTGCTGATTTTTGGGTTTACAGACAGACCCATACTTGTTGTTTTTTTTTTTTGAGTGCATTTTATTTGGATATTCAAATACTTTATTTTCATAGACTTTTTTTCTGAAGGGGGGCATTTCCCTCCTTTCTTCCATACCCTTCGTTAGTCCATCTACTGCATGGCCTTTCCAATTCTCTCTTTAAACTGTTACACTTCTGCGGCCAAATATAACATTTGTCACAACATTCTCTGTGTTGCGATCAAGGGTTACACACGGGCGTGTGTGTGCGTGCGTGTGTGTGTGTGTGTGTGTGTGTGTGTGTGTGTGTGTGTGGGTATGTGGGTGTGTGTGAAAGGGAAAGGCTCCATTAAAGCTCACCTGTTCTGACCCCTGCAGGTACGTGGGCTTCTTTTCATTCATTCACTCTTTTTGCTCACTCATCCCTCTTTTTCTTCCTTCAACAGTGGCCCGGGGCCACGCTTTGAACTCTCAGCCTTCTGTCTGTGTATGTGTGTGTGTGTGTGTGTGTGTGTGTGTGTGTGTAAGAGAGAGAGAGAGTAAAGGTTTGTCATATATTTGGCCTTAGGTGTTGGCCCACTATTGTTCTTGCTTAATTGAACTGGCATGGAAGTAAAGGCCTCTTTAGTGTTTGTGCATGTGTGCGTGTGTGTGCGTGTGTGCGTGTGTGTGTGTGTGTGTGTGTGTGTGTGTGTGTGTATGTGTGAGTGTGTGTGTATTTGTGTGACATCCCTGCCAACAATTCAGATGTTATCTCAGCTTTTGTCAAAGCAGCTACTATTTGTGTGACGGTGTGTGTGTGTGTGTGTGTGTGTGTGTGTGTGTGTGTGTGTGTGTGCGTGTGTGTGCCATTTAACTTTATTTCCTACTGTATATAAGACAATCACCCCCTTCCCCTCATAAACACACACACACACAGGAGGGAGGATTGGTTGTTTAATTAACCTTCATCAAAAGAACCTCAGTAAAGTCACTGTCGTCATGATTTTTTTTTCTTCTGGGAGAAGGTCGACAGCCAATCAGAAAGCATCATGAAAAGCAAAACCACAACTGAAGAAGACAAAGACAAAAAAGGTAAAGAAACCCAGACATCAAAAATAACTACTCACAAAAAAGTTCGGGATATCTGGCTTTCAGGTGACATTTCAGGACGAGCCTAACATGGATTCAAACCTTTACAGTTGAATTTAATCCGAAACTCTGCACACCGGATCCTCACTGACCCGAGGGCTGCCCTTCAAGAAGAGCGGGATGCCGTGCCTCAGTCGACTTGTGAACAGCATGAGACGTCAAGCTGTAATTGACACATGACGAGTTATTCAGACGTGGAATTTTTTTTTTTTTTTTTTTTTGGCGTAGTGTACCCCACATTGTTGTTCACTTTTCAATTGATGATTTGAGATGAGGAAATTCACCGCTGCATCCTTCTAATTAAATGCCGTACATGAGATCACCGTAGCATGACCTCCTGAACTATTTTGGCGGTGGTGTATCTTCAACCAATTGAACGAACGACCAATTGAAGTCCCTAAAATCAGAACCAGTTAAAGGAGCAAAATATAACCACCCATAAAAGGCAGAAGACACAAAGAGCCGAACCAAGAAAAACAGAAGAAGACAACAGCCAAGACTAGACAAGAAAAGACAAATAAAGAATGAAGAAGTCACTTTAGTCGTCAAGAAAGTGACTCAGTGACCCACAAAAAAAAAAAAACCCACATTGGTCTGATTCAACGGGAACTCATTTTGTTGGGAAGACAGTGTGATGGATGGATGTAAGGCACAGGTGTCAAACTCAAGGCCCGGGGACCAGATCTGGCCCGCCACATCATTTGATGTGGCCCGCGAAAGCATATCAAAGATGGCAACTTTCATGATGCTTGCTAAAATCTCCACCAAAAATTTCTAATTCTCATTTGTGATAAATCAGAGTGATAGTATAAGCATTTTCTTTTTACCAAACCTCTCATGACAGTAACTTAAACAACAGGTGAATAACACGCCTTTCTTGACCAATGAGTGGTTTTTGTGTGTTTTGTGGAGTGTGTTTTGTGTGTACGTGCTCAAGGCTGAGGTGTGCCGCTGTAGCATTGTGATGCTAACAGGGATTAGCGCTGTGTCCTCCCTGCTGACCGCTCCATTGTGAGCGAGCCGAGCCACAGCGGGGCTGTGTCTACGCCACCCAGCAGGACTGACTCTCTCTCACTCACTCTGCGTGTATGTGTGTGTGTGTGTGTGTGTGTGTGTGTGTGTGTGTGTGTGTGTGTGTGTGTGTGTGTGTGTGTGCGTGTGTGTTTACATGTTAAAAGCTCTCTAATAAGACGCCAGTGGACGGGAAGCTTTCATCTTAACCTGTCCTGTCACACCCACCACCCCGGTGAGTGTGTGCGTGTGATTATTTATGGCCGTTGTCTCTGAGTGGAGCACTTACACATCTTCTGAGTCAGACTGGAGGCTCCAGAAGAGGAAGAAAAGGAGGAAGAGGAGGAGGGTGTGCTTGTAATCTATTACATTTGATCATTTACCTGATGGAGTGCAGCATTTACTTCAATTCATCTCGCCGCTAAATACGCAACTTGTTCCCTCAGGAGGAACTGGAGATTTATTCGTCCTTTCATTTCAGTGGGCTATGCAGAAACGGATTTGCAAGATCTTATCCAATTTGTGAGAAGCAAAAGTACACGCACGACGATTAAAAAAATCATCGTATGTTCTTTTGGATTTCTAGTGATTAGCTCACAGGAAATGACGAAAAGAACACACCGCAACAAGAGAGTCGGAGGCCATCGCTCAACCCAACTTGGTGTTGACCATCACGCCATATCGTTTTGAATATCAACACGATCGTCAGCTCTGACTGTTGTCCAAGCAGATCAGGGAGGGAAAGAAATGACTCTTCACAAACTCGATGCCACAGAATAATCACTCAAGATGATCTTTGCAGACTTCCAATAATCAGACTTTTGGTGACTTTTAGGGAATTTGTGGAAAAATGATCAGTATGTGTATAGTCATCTTAAAGGAATTAAATAAAATGCTATCTTGACCACATCCATAAGGATTTGCCATTAGAAATATTGAACAGGTTTAGCAACTGTGATTCGCGGCTCTGACTGTTTTCCCATTGGATCGAGTTGGAAAAATCACTCTTCACACACTCCACACCACAGGATAATCATTCAGGATCATCTTTGGAAAGATCTCATCATCGGGTTTTTGCTGGCTTTAGAAGCTGGATTTGGGACTCAAAATCAACCTGTTCTTTTTTTAATATTGGTGATATGTTTAATATTGACATTTTCTGTGCAGATTGGGGAGATAAAATGAGACTTAACATGCTCCACACCACAAGATAATCATACAAGATCATCATCAGTAACATCTAATGATTGGGCCTTTGATGAGTTTGATCACAATCAGCACCATTTTCTGCAACGACAGAATCAGTGGATCAACTGTGTTGACAGCACACATTAGGGTTCGCCACTGTAAAAATGTAACGTTTCGGATTGGTAACCTTGCTTGTTTTCAGATTAAAAATGACTCAGAACGGCACAGCATAATCGATCAGGATCGTCAACTATTTATTTTCGTATTGGGCCTCAGCTGACTTTTGACAAGGAAGGGAAGCCTTGTTAGCCTTGTTAGCATGTGACTTAGCATGCAACCAGAGCGTTTTTGGCACAGCTACAAAAAAATTGTACTGCAATGAACATGCAGTATCGTGCAAAAGTTTTAGCCGCGTGTAGCTTGGCTGTTCCGATGACTTGTTTTCATCGGATGCTTCAAAAGATGCAAACACAGTGTATTTGTGTGTGTGTGCGTGCTTACTTCCAGTAATCAGATTATTTTAATCTGATTACAAGTGTAAGTAGTCAATGAGTTCCACCCAAAAGTTGGCAGACGGGCAGAGTGACCTAAGCAAGGGCAGGGAAATTCATTTGGGTGGGGGGGGGGGTTCGTGTATATGTCTAGACACACACACACACACACCGTGTAGACTTGTATCAGATATCGTTTTGTAATATCGATATGGTGCGTGTTTCATCTTGTCGGATTGTCTTGGATCATCTTGTATTGTCTTGTATCATTTTGATCAATGCTGTGTGTCATCTCGAAATAAATCATATTATCTCAGCTTGTATCATCTTAAATCGTCTGATGGCCTTGTATGAGCTCTCTCCAGTCCATGTTTCTTCTTATATCTTCAGATTGTTATGTTTCAACTTGTATCGGCTCGACGCAACTTCTGACGCAATGTCATCTTTAGCTAATTTTTGTTGAACTTTCTTCTTTTAATACAGGTGTCAGGTGGAATGTATCATAACAGGTCAACACAGGATTTATCCGGCAGCAAAACATTAAAACTACGTTGCTGGCAGGATTCGAACCTGCGCGGGGAGACCCCAATGGATTTCTAGTCCATCGCCTTAACCACTCAGCCACAACAACCTGCTGACCAGCCTCCGCTCCTTCGTATGGCAAATCTGAAGACAAACCTTTGTCCTGCCACTTTCTTGCCTGCTGACGGGATGACAAGCCACAAGCGAACTTTCCCCTCGAGGTAAACACCCAAACTGTTCACCTAGAGTCACGTAGACGTGCACACACACTCACATGCATGCACACACACGCACACACCTGCTTTCAAGCATCAGCCCTTTCATGGCCAAACCTGCAGTCAATCTGCAATGACAACACACACACACACACATAGCTCATACATGCACACTGTGTGCGCATGTAAGTGTGTATCCAGAGTTTGGTGTCCCACATGCTCTGTACAAGCAACTGCAGCTTCATCTTCATCACTAATTGCACATCTACAATATACACGTACGAGATATTGTCTTTTATTGTCTTGTTACTGCTTGAGACTTTCGGGTATCGTCTTTTATCAGTAAGCATGGGCGTGTATCATATCGATTTCGCAATTCAAAGGGTTTGGAGGATTTTAAGTTGAGCAAGGTTTCTATAAAATGAGTCGATTATCAAAAATAATTGGGAAGGATGAATCGTGCACTAACTTGATCATCAATTAGATGTCGATTAATTGAATAGTCGTTGCAACTCGAGTTCTTGTGATTCTGTATCGCCTTGACTTAACCCGTATCAGCATGTATCAACTTTATGATGCATTATATCAGTGCGCATCGCTCTGTATCGACTTTATGGTACCGTCTTAAGAGGGCTGTGTATCACCTTGTATCATCTTGGATTGTCCCAGATCAACTTTGATCAGATTGATATTACTCTGTATCACCTTGTATCACCTTTGCATTCTCTTTTGTTTTTAAACATGACATGATGTATTTTTTTCTTGTATCTTCCTTGATTCTTTTGTGTCATCTTGATGCGTCTTGTCTCATTACATCTTGTAAGAGCTGCTGATGTATCCTCCTGTATCGTCTTATCTTGGCTTGTATCGTCTTCACCCTGATCCATCCGGTTAAGAGAAAAAGAAGTGGATGTGTGCGCATCTCTTTCACTTTCTGCAGCTTGAAGATTTCCAAATGACTTCTCGACAACATGAAGAGCATTTCCAAACTCTTTATGTGTCTGTTAACTCGCTGGGTGGGCTGGCGGCGGCATCTCTGTCCAAACGTGCTTTGATTGACAGCTCTAACTGATTGGTCTCTTTCATCTGCAGTTTCGTCTGAAGCTTCCACTTTTATTTCCACCGCGTGACTCGTCACCATTTTGTTTTCCATTCCGGGCTGACGGAGTGGAAAAACAAGGACCGAAGCAGTTGCTGCAGGACAAACACCGTTTCTGTCCTGCCACGCAGACTCAAGACACATCCACACACACACACACACACACACACACGGCCGGGTGGGCTGACAGCAACACTGAGGGTCACGTGACACTTGCATCACGAGCCAATCTGCTTTATTGCCAGTAGTGCTTGTAAACATGGAACCAAGAAAGTAGACCCCCCTCGCGGAAAAGTATTTGTTAGTGTAGTTGTTCTTTTCTCGCAAAGCCTGCGGCTGGCTTTTATTGTCTCTATTGTCGTGTATGGACTGATATGGTCTTGGATCATTCTTTGTATCGTCTTCATGTTTACATGCATTGTCTGGTATCATTTTACTTTGGCTTGTATCCTTGGTGATGCTGTGTATCAATTGGTATAGCCTTCTGCCATCATGTTGCTGCTCCCTATGGACCTAATTGTCCGGTATCAAGATACCGCGTTTTTACTCAAGGTGTCTTGTATCACCTTATATCAGCTTGTATCGACTCGCAGGTGTCTTGTATCGCCTTGTATCGTCGTATATCGTCATTCCATTGAATTGTGTAGTCCTGTGTACGCTTGTGTCATCTTATGTCATTTTGATGCGGCTGTGTGGTCAGTTGTATTGTCTTGTATCATCTTAATGATGCTGCGTATCGACTTGCATCGTCTGAATGGTGCTGTGTATCTCCTTATTTCATCCTGGATCAACTGGTATCGGCTTGAGGCCGCAGTCTTGTAGTATTGATGGCTCCGTGTTGACCTGTATCGTCTTGATGGTGACGTGTATCACCTTCTATCATCTTATATTATCGAATCATCACAGCATTTTCTCAGTGTTGCCCTATATATCGACTCGTAGTTTTTTGATCTTGACCAAAATATAAAAAGTGAGACTGATATTTGTGACCTGAGTGCCCCTGTTGTGCTTGTGTGCGAAGCACCAACTGCTTCTTCCCTTCTTTCTCTCTTTGGGCCCCGACGCAAGCCCAAACTGTCAACGTCAACTTTTTTGTATCCCGGCTCGACTACTTTTCCACTTTAGCATATTTCAATGGTCGACTAATGAATAAATATTTGTGTACTCGCTCCATCTGAACTAAACATGGAGTTTGCTTAATATACTCAACTCTAAGTGTGCTTTTATTTTGCCGGCAGACACGTGGGAGGTTTATTTTGAAAGCCTCCTTGAATGAACGCTAAATATTTGGACCATGTAGGTCATTGTCGCTCTCTCTCTACTTTCCCTCTATGCCTCCGCAGGGCCAGGGGGCCTTAAAGGGCCGGCGTGTAAATCTTCAGACGGTGGCGCTGGCCTTCGCATGGCCGACAACTGCGCTCGGGATCACACGGCCCCGCATTCTCGGCATTGTGGAGATGTTAAAGGTATATGCCGCTGTCAAAACACACACACATGCACACGTATGCACACAACACGCACGCCTCGTCTTGCTGTTCCACCTGGTGTCTTCTACTTAGGAAGCTGAAACGTACACCCCTGTGTTAAAATAAGCACTGTTGTGTTATAATCTATGTTGTGCGTCTATGTCTTGAATCGAGAGATCGCGCACACACACACTCACACACATATATACACACTTTCCTTTGTAATCCCACACACGGTCTGAAGCTGCAGCCTGAATAAGCACAGCGCAGCAGGACCAGCATTCAAAATGTCAGTGGGTCAAATGCGGCAACACACGCGCGCACACACACACACACACACACACACACACACACACACACACACACACACACACACACACACACACACACACACACAAGCACCCA
>NW_017805035.1:514851-519710 GCF_001891065.2 Hippocampus comes
ACACACACACACCCACACACACACACACACACACACACACACACACACACGCACGCACGCACGCACACACACGCACATGTAGCAACCTGAATCCAGCAACATTGTCCTGCAGCGTTGACAAGATGCCAGCAGCTGAAGGAGAAGTCGAAGATGAAGAGTAGACAGACAATAGAGGAAGGAGTGAAAAATGAGATGCTGCTTTTGTTATGCGGTTTAAAGATCGAGCGCGTACGGTAAATCGAAACACTTTGACGCACGGGCACATCATTAACACGTACAGGGAGGCACACGCAGTTGCATCAACACTGCTATTCACTTCAACGCACAGAAACACGAACGCACGCGATCACATGCGCGCGGAGGGGTGTGCGCGCACGCTCACTGGCGCGTACAGAGGCACACGCAAGTCAACATGAACACGCGGGCATACAAAACAAACGCACACTCACACAGCACCCATATCGATACACTTACACGAGCACAACAAGCACACGCAAGCACATAGATCATCGAATATGCGCTTACGCGCACACGCGAATGGACCTCAGCACGCACGGCGACACGCTCTCACACGCTCGTCATCTTTTCTGTCTGTTGACGGGACGATGGCGCTGATACTCTCGCCCTCTCCGGGTCACAGATAAAAGGATTCAGGTAACCTAAGGAACTAAAGACGCGCACGCGTACACGCACGCACGAACACGCAGTCCCCGTTTAAAAGAGTATCTTTGTCGCGACGCTGACTTGTATCTGATGTGAAATCACTGAGTGAAGACTGCGGCGTGTAGGACTTTGAAGTCGCACGCGCGCGCGCACACACACACACACACACACACACACACACACACACACACACACGCACACACAACATAGGTTTGTCTGTTAACTCTGACATTTTGGTTTCTTACGCAAACTAGTATTGCCCATCAGCTCCATTTTGGACCTTCAGGGACACCATACATAGAACTGCCCCATGTTTCGCGCGCAAAAAGAAGTCTGATTGAACCGCGCCATCTTTTTTTTTTTTTTTTTTAACACCGTGAACAACTTAAACAACACGAACACTAAAATATGAATTCAAACGTTTAGGTAGGAGTCAAATGCAGCCCAATAAACAGCTGGAATATGTCAAGAAGAGTTGTCGTCTGGATTTGAAAGGGCGGGGGTGAGTGGATATTGCATGCATGTGTGTGTGTGTGTGTGCGCGCGCGCACACACACACACACACACACACACACACACACTTCTCCTTTCACTCCATAACGCTGACGTACTTTGTGTGTGTGTGTGTGTGTGTGTCAAGGTAGGCTCAAAGGCATTTGCCATGGGAACCAGAGAGTGAAAAACTCCCAGATGTAATAATGATTGCTGCAATGATGCAAATAATGAAGTCGAAACATTTGAAATGTGATGCTGATGACTCACAGGTCAAATGTGGCTTTTGCTTAGCAACGCCGTTCGCGACACTCAATTGTTTGCAACAATTTTGGAATTGTCGTGACATTTATTACTATCACATTTCATGTACTCTACTTTCGTCTGCACTTTACTTGATATTTATTTGACTATTTACTTTCTTTGACTTTGTCCTTTTTACTTTGCTTGACACGTCACCCTTTTCCTTTGTACTTTATTTTACTTTACACTTTGGTCTGCTTTGCACTTTTTACTCGACTTTTCACTTCGACTTCTATTATCCGCTTCTTACTTTTATTCACCTGTTTTTTTTTTTTTTTGTTTTTTTTTGGTCATCATTTTACTTTACGTTAGTCTGACCACAACTTTACATCACTCCTGGATTTACTTTTAACTTTGACTTTTCTTTCCTTGAAAGCCTGAGCTGTCCTGCACTTTGCATTATCTTCACATTTACTTTGACATTTTTGTCATGTTTTTTTTTTAAACATGACTTTGACTTTTGACCGCACCGTACATTGCATTTTAGATGACGTTCACAATTGACTCGTGATTTTATTTATTTGACCTTACTGCACAGTACTACTGACTTTACACTTTTCATTCCCTTTTGCTTTATTTTATGATGTCATTTTGACCTTCCTTTATTTTTACTTTTTACTTTTCACTGTACAGTACTTGACATTTCAATTTATGATCGTTTATTTTTAACTTTCTTCCAAACTTTCGCCTTTACTTGATAACTGACCATGATATTGTGTTTCATATGTTACCAAGTTGCATTTTTTTTTGTGATACTTGACTTTTTACAGTGTTGCCTTTACATTAAATTGACTTCAATGTTCCGCTAACTCCTGACTGCTTATTACCTCAAAATGTATTTTTTTTTTTTTTACACATTCTTGCAATTTAAACCCAAAGTTTCCTTCATATTGCCACGTTTCCCAATAAGCAACAGCAAAAAACTGATAAACATGCTCATAATTTTCAAAAAGCAGTGATGTCACATCACGTTGGGTTGATCGTAATTAAAACAGCTTTTCTATTGCTTATGTCATTGCTCGGAATATTTCTGAGGGAATGTTTATTTTTCATGACATGTCTCCAGTACGCCTTTATCTAAAGTGTCATAAATGTTGTCAATATTGTAAATGTTAATGTGGCTGCTCATCCAAGCTGTTTTCTTGAAGTGACTTTGCAATTCTTTTGAAGTTTTTTTTTTCTTCTTTTTTTTTTTTTCCGGCCATGTAAAAGTCTGCTGCTATTCATAACTTTCTTTTATTGGCTTGAGCGTTTTTGCTCCAATTATCCCACTTCCTCCCCCTCCTCTTCCTCCTCTTTCTCGTCCTTGTGTCGCCCACACTGACATTGAGTGCGTGTGTGCTGATGCGTTTATTGGCGCCCCAAAATGTGACACTTTGTTTTTCAGGCCGAGTCAGCATTTACACACACACACACACACACACACACACACACACACACACACACACACACACACACACACACGTTTGTGTACTCTTCCGCAAGTCATTATCAACAACATCACTTATCTCTACTATGTATATACAGTACTCTGTACACACACACACACACACACAAACACAAACACATACACAACACATGCACACATACAGTATAGATTTATACACTGTATTTTGTATACACAAAATGTGTGTGTGTGTGTTTGGGGGTCCCCTATGATGTGGTGAGCATATCCGGTTAAAGTGTGTAGGAGGACAAATGAGAGGGAGTGTGGTAGTAGGAAGTCAGAGCTCCTTTTCTCTTCCTTCCCGCGCGCCTTTCTTCGACTGAAGTGCGTTGTCGGCAGGCACGCACGCACGCACACGCGCCCGCACGTCACTCAGACGTCACGCTCAAAGGGAGTGACAGGAAAATGAGACGAGTGAAGTGAGAAGTGAAGCCAAAAGATGGACAGAAAGAAGTGAAGGTATAAGGAAGGGAAGGAAGGGGGAAACTGGAACGAAGCACAAGCGACATCAACGTTCATTCTCACACAAGTCTGTCGTCTGCTTGAGAGTGTGGCTGATCGACTTGCAGACAGTCGACATGCGTGCGCGCACACACACACAACCACACACACACACACACGCACACACGCGCACACACACACGGGACTTCCTTCCTCCCTGTCTGACTGAATTAGCAAAAAAAACATCACTTTCAACACACTTTCACTTCGTCTTCCTGCCGACACTAAACAAACACCACGTAACACAAAACACCAAATGATCCATCCATATTCTTCTCTGCATTCATGTTACCGCCGTTTAAAATGACCCCGATTATCCCAAAATCAAGCAATTGTTCTAATAGAGTTGTTGCTCACATTCTTTGAGCTTTCTAGCAGACTGATGGGTATTTGGAACTGTTCATAATTCCCTCCGTCTCGTCAAAGGCCTCAGTTCCGGCTGAAAAAAGAAAGAGTCCGGAGGGGCTCCACTCAAGAATGTTTCTTTTTTTTTTCGTTTTCTTTTATGTTCTTTTTCTTGATTGAATGACATCACTTTCAGAAGTTACATATTTTGTAAAAAGGAGAAGTGAAAATAAACAACATTGGTTTACAATGACAGCAAAAGGCGACTAGAACATCTCCACTTTATTTGAGGATGATAAGAGGCTGATGTGGTGCATCCAAGCAATTCTAACTAAATAACTGGAACTAATCAGAAACGGAACTAAAGCAAGTAAGCAAGAAAACTATCCGGAAAATCCTATGAGAGCGGATGAACTTCACTGAGGGTTACTCAGAGGAACGTGTGTGTCATGAGTTTGAATGTGATCGATTCATTCTGAACACACAGACGTTACAGAGGGGTGCGCACACTTGTGCAACCATTTTTTCTGAGTTGTTTATTTTTTCCCCCCCTTATTGAAAACACATGTTTTCGAATCCGCTGAGTTTACAGGTTACAGGTTACATGAATGGTGGAAAAGTTTGGAAATGATTTATCTTGGTCCCAAACCTGGTGGTTGAACTCGGGTGTGTAGACTTTGTCATACCCCACATATTTTCTTTCAACCGTGTCATCAATTTGGAAACTGCGTTTTGATTGCGCGCATCCTTGTAAGAATACCCTGAAGTGGCGAAAAGGATAAAAAAAATAAATAAAGGCTGATTCAAAGCGAACCCTGGTCTCGCTGGTTTGGGATAATGAGAAAGTGATGATGGTGAGAAACCAGAAGCCACTGGACAAACGTGACAAAATTTCGGTGAAAAGTGAAGAATTAATGAGAAGTTTAAATGAGCTGATGAGGAAGTGATTGACAAACACTGTGAAAAGTGAAAAGTGTTGAAAGCGAATGAAGACAGCGCAGTGTGTGTGTGAAATGATGCAACAAGTAAAAGCAGACCAAGAACCAGGTACAAAAATATATGTGTGTGTATATATATATATATATATATATATATATATATATATATA
>NW_017805035.1:523246-583095 GCF_001891065.2 Hippocampus comes
TATATATATATATACACACTACAGTGGACAGCTTATCAGGTTATCAGGTTACAGGTTTTCATTATTGGTGCATGAAAGGGTTAAAATTAAATAAATAGCCCCCCCCCAAAAAAAAAACATGCAAAAAACAGTCAAGATACAATACAAGTTTTAAAAACAAGGCAAAATCCTTGTAAACCAATCCAAAAACCACTCGATCAAAAACAAGTCAATAATTTTGAAAAAATGTTCAAATCTGTTGTGAAGAAGTAGACAAAAATAGTCAAGAAGCAGTAAAATCAACATTTCGTGTTTGAAAATGCCCCCAAAGAACAAGTAAAAAAGTTAAAAGAGGAAAAATAAACAAGAACCAAGAACTCAAAATCCTCGTCAAAAACCACACCTACCAAGAACAAATAAAAAACAAATTAAAAACAAAACAAAACAGTGAAAAGTCCCAAACTGTATTCATTAACCCGAAAGAAAAACAGTCAAAAAACACTGAAAAAAATCCCCAAATCAACATCCTAGTTAAAAACAAGTTTTAAAATGACAAAAAAAAAAAAACGCTAAATAAAAACTCAAAACACGTCAAGAATCAAAGATCACATCAACAATCAACAGCAAGTGAAAAAAAACAACAGCCAAAACTTCTAATAAACAAATGAACCAAAAAGTCAAAACCCATGTCAACAACCATATGTAGAAAAGCTGTCATAAATAGTCATATAAAATAAAATGAATATGAAAAGCCATTTTTATTGGTGAAAACCAAGTGAGAAGTCTTCAAAAAACTAATTGAGAAAATCAAGAACCAAGTCAAAAAACAAGAAAAAAAACAAAGTAAAACACCCTGTCACAAATAAATCAAAAACCACATCAACAACTAATAAATAAATAAGTTTGTTGGGTTTGTTGTTTTTTTTTCATGTTTTGTTGTTTGGTGGTAGGTTGAAACAGACTTACGAAAACGCCGTGAGCGGCGTCGGGAAGTGGGCCCGCTTGCCGCCTTTCGCGTGCGAAAAAGGAGGAAGTGCTTTTTGCGGGTGACGTTATTCGTCCCACAGACAAACTGGAATAACCTTCGGTTTGTATTTTTTGACGTTTTCTCTCCACACAAAAAAGCAGAAGTTTGCGGCAAAAGATTTTGGTGAGTCACGCTGGCATGTCGCTCTTCTTTTTGTTGTTACTGTCAACGCTTCTATCGGAGCCAAATTTTGCTGTGAGTCGCGGCAAAAGGGCGCAACGAGCATTTGCATACATTCACACCAACGTATGGACTGAAGTTAACATGCTAACATTTTTTTTCGGCATGTAGGAAGACTCCCGTGCCGAGACTCGAATGCAGAACCTCACAACATTGAGGCAGGCAGATGCGCAAACCACTAACATACTGTGCTAACGCTACGCTAAACAGTATGTGCTGCTTTATTGATCCTCACATTATGAATCACAGGCGCAGTTCAAGCACAGCTAGCCTAGCTGCTAATTGAGCTAATGTCCTAATCCTCCCGTGGAGGGTCACTGCGCTAGGTTAGCTTTGGCTAATCTGTGCCAAACAAATTGGGAAAGGTTCCTACAGCTGCTGTGTGTGTGTGTTTGTGTGTGTGTGTGTGTGTGTGTGTGTGTGTGTGTGTGTGTGTGTGTGTGTGTGTGTGTGCCGTGACGTCCGCGGTTGTGTGCGTTTATCCATGTGTGTTTGCAGAGCGCCGGATTGGGAAATAATCAACGCAGATTAGCGACGTACGTCGGGTCAGTGTGACTCATCGGAGTCATTTTCAGAGTTAATCTGCGTGCGCGACGCTCGTCAGCGGCGGCATGATGAAACACAGCAGGACTTTCCCAGGGCTCTTTTGGACCCGAGCCAGTTATCTGACAAGGCCCTTCTGTCACCAGGTCGCTAAGCTAGTTAGCAATGCTCTTCTAATTAGGAAGCTTTTACAAGGCAGAATGTTGACACTTGATCATGCCCAGCACAAACACACATCTGATCATTCTTGCCTCCTCCGATATTTTCAAAATCACAGGGACTGGAAATTGGCCTCAGCGCACATGCTGGACACCAATGGGCCGCCACTTTCTGCCCCCCCCAGTCCCAGACGGTTGCGGTGGGCACATTTGAGGGTTAGCAGCTCTTTGAAGGCCGTCATTGATGTCAAATGGCTGCCAGACAACACAAGAAGACGGCTAATGGAGGACAGGACGTCTCGGAGGTCGTCTCCAACCAGCTCGCCATTATGCGCACGCAGGCACTTTTTGTGTGTGTGTGTGTGTGTGTGTGTGTGTGTGTGTGTCGGACTTGCATGTTGCCCAAGAGGGGTCCTCACTGTGGGCATCTGATGTGTAGGCAGTTTGTTCCTCACAGGTCCGGAACAAGCAGGCAGGAAGTGTGAAAGGGTGGGAGTTAAGGGAGGGACCCCCGAACAACCCTCAACACACATACACACACACACACACAGACACACACACACACACACACGCACTCACACACACTTCTCACCACCTTTACCCACCGCCCCCTCATCTCTTGATAGCACCCTCACACCACTGGAGGGTGAAGAGGGGGCTGCGGGACCACCCAGAGAGACGCCAACGCGGGGACAAACTATCGCTAAATGGGAAGGTTCAAATGTCAGATCAAAAAGTGTGTCCGAATTTGACATCGAGTGAAGAGTTGTTTTGCAATGATCAAAATTTGAGGGAATATTGTGTCAGCTAGCACGATGGGCGAGTGGTTAGCACGTTAGCGTGACAGTTCTGAGGTTCGGATGGAAACTCTGGCTTGGATGCTCGCTTGGGTTTTCTATCGGTAAACATACCTAAAACATGCGTGTTGGTTGGATGGATTTTTGACGCTGACGACCTCATCTGCTGTTCAACATCTTCCTCATTGGTGACTCAGGGGGAGTGAAACAGCACCATGTGACCCGCTTCAAAAACAACCCTCCGCTCTTTCATATTGTTGAGAACGTTGGCGTGGGGCAGGGGCAGGCTCATACTTGGGGGGCTCGGATCATGGGCGGCAGGAAAAACTGATCGGGGCTGGAAAGAATCAGCGAGACGCAAATTAAAGACCAAGAGCGGAACCAAACTCTTGTTTCATGACAGACAAAGACGGAGACAGAGAGACAGACCACACTCATGTCATGTGACCATCACTCACAACAGTCAAGACAACCACACGCGCGCACGGACACACAAGAACCCTCGTGCCGCAATTATTGTTGATCCAACGTGACGCACAAATAACAGATGTCATGTTGATCAAACCTCAATCGGACTCATGACACACTTCAGCGGCCCAAAAAGTTCACGGTCCATGTTGACTCAATCGACCAAGATGACAAAAGGTAAACAATTAAAATACACACCGGAGACGGGGCAAATAAATGTTTTGTATTGTAATGTGGTCATGTGTGCAGATTGCGACAATTATTTTACAGGCGGCCCGGTGGTCCAGTGGTTCGCGCGTCGACCTCACAGTACAGAGGTACCGGGTTCACTTCCAGCTCCGGCTTCTTTCTCTCCACCCTTTCTCCGGGTGCTCCGGTTTCCTCCCACATTCCAAAAATATGCATGGCAGGCTGATTGAACACTCTAAAATTGTCTCTAGGTGTGAGTGTGAGTGCGGACGGTTGTTCATCTGCAACACATCGAGGCAGAAATCTGATTGGACAAGAAAAAAACTAAAATCCAACATCCACATAACACTGGTCAACAGCCAATTTTTATCATGATGAAAATCTGACGTGCTCGAGAATGCAAATTCGGAATCAAAAATTCAACCTAGAAAGGTTTTAATTGGTTCTCTAATTGAAAAAATACATGTTGAGCAATTTGCTGACCAGTATAGTGAGATTGGATTATTTCCCACAGCTCATCTGATGCTCTGCACATAAGTCACCGACATGAAGATCACTTAAAAAAAGCGGCTAAGGCTACAGAGCTAGCTGTCCATCAGGTGTCTGTCACCTGACAGTTGCCTGCGCGGCGTGATGCGACACTTTGAGTCAGAGAGCTCGGACATGTGGAAGTAACGGCGTGGATGCATCGCGGGGACTTTCCGCCACTCGCACCCCTTCCCAAATATGGACGGCAGTCGGCTGAGTCAGCAGGTTGTGGTCGTTGAGACAGCCCCACGTGAAAGCGACAAACCGGCAACCTTTTTAAATAGTCGCAAGCGTTGACATCGTCCAGAGTCGTATAACAGCGACGTCCCCAACGTCGTTTCTATGGATGCGATTATTACGCAACGTCTCCAATTTGACTGACAGGCGGGAGCAGTCGCCGAGTCACCTCCTAACGAGCCAGGAAACGCATTTGAAGTTTACGAGCGGCCGAGGCAGGCGCGTGTCACGCTGACATTGTAACGTCTTGTTTGCATTAAGACGACAAAATGAGGAATGTTTGTCTCGTGCGAGCTGCTCCCAAATGAAAGCGCCGAGATGAAATGTCAGAGAGTGAAAACAGGCACTCAAACCGCCATTGTTTCCCAAAATGAAAGACAACATCACTGAGGCTTTCTGTCCTCGCGGGACACCAAAGTCGCCGGCACGGACGCCAGCCCAGTTCATGTCTTCGGGATGGGCCTTTCTCCCGCCATTTTGCACTTTGATCACACGTTCTATCCCTTTTTGAGGTCTCTCACAAGTGTCCCAGAGGCCCTCTACAAAGTTGTTTGAGCATTTATTCGATACCCTCAATCTGCTGCTTAAGATCCATGTCCCAATCCAACTCTTTAGGCCCAATTTTCATGCCCAGCACAAGTCAAGCGCAAAGTGTAACTGTGCACATGGGTGGAGTTTTCTTTGTTTTGGTATTTTCGTAGAAGATGCAGTTAGAAATGGACATTTGCGCCATTGTGGGAGCAGCCGACTTGATTCCCGGCCGACGGAAGCGGCTCCTCTCGTTGTCTTTCAATTCAAAGGTGAGCGTGCGGTCTGTACAGTAAAACTCCTCTATCACGAAATCATGATTGCAGCAAGAAATTTTTCACAACAGGGGACTTTTCACTGTAGCAATTTACTTTCACTTACATCGATTTCTTGCATCATGTCTTTTATTTCGCTTCCTCCATCTTTCATTTTTATTACGATGATCCTTTCTTCTTTTCTCAACTCCTTGGGATGCAAAGGTCCGTTTTGTCGCCGTTTTAGCAATGCAACACTTGTGCTGCGTCTGAAACAAATACTTCCTGTGCTACTGCGCATGGAAGGGGGCAAGTCCCTGATGGGGGCCGATTGCCCAGGAGGAGGAGGAGGAGGAGGAGGAGGAATAATAATAATCGGAAGAAGAAGAATAACAATAACAATGCATTCAATGTATTGATTTCTACAACGATTCAGAGTTTAATGCATGCGCTGATGTCATATTTATGAATAGAATACTATGGCATCCACCACACAGTAGTGGAGTGCAAAATCTGTCAGCCCGCACCTCAATCAAATCCACCAAAATTGTGTTACACCACCTGCGCCCCAATTTAGACACTGTCTAATCTCGAGTGATGTGTAAAAAAAAAAAAAAAAAAAAAAGTGCTCGGTCCACCCAATGAGGCGTAGCATTTGTCCTGGCACGAAAATGAAGATGAGCAGTTGTTACATCGAGCACATTTGGGAGCCCCATGTCCAATCACAGCACTAGTAGAATTGACTATTGTACTAGTAAATCCCCCCCCTCCCCACCACCACCACAAATGTATGACATTTATGAACGCTAACAGGACATCTACAAGTTAACAGTGAAGCAAAACAGTGCACTAGTTGACATCTCAGCACAGTACTACAAGTGCAAGGCAAGGACCGTCTTTCCATAAAGCTTTACATGATAGCATTAAGCTAGCTAACTTTCACTTACATGAAATGATATGGTTTAGTTCAACAGTCTTCGCATATAAGCTGCAAGTTTATGTGTCATTTTTACACACACACACACACACACACACAAACACACACACACACACACACACACACACACACACACAAAGATCAACTGTCGAAAACAATAAACAAGTTCGGAAAAAAAAAGCATGCTTTGCCTCATGTTTGGAAAACTGTGCGAGCGAGTTTTATTTTTGTTTCCACTTAGTGAGGTTATGTAATAAGTCTTTTATTTCTCAACAGCGAGAGAGTGGAAACAGAAATATTTTTGAAATTGTGTTTCCCTAAGTTTACCTGTGACTTTGGGCGGTGACAATTGTTTTCAGCATAATAGGCCCGTTGAGACAATTAAAGTCACATCTGAAACTTCATATCCTTATCACACTAATTTGGGATTTCTGAGGTTGTCATTCATCCCTGAGTGGGGCGAGGCGGTTTTCAATTGTTATCCGCCTGAGGGTGAGTCAACCTGCGGCGCCACGCTTGACTAATGGTGGCTGAATTAAACGTGATTAGCGCCCAGCAACGTTAAAGTTGGCTAACAGGCTTTGGCAGCTGCTTTGGCGGCCAAAAGGTGAGGCGAGGTTGCGGGCGGCGTTCGAGACGGGGCAATAGTCGACTTGATGCAACGCGTTTTTTTTTTTAATCCTCGTTTGACTTGGCTCAGGGACAACGAAAATGAATGGGAATTAATTACATCGCTTTACTGACGCCTACTGGTGGAAGCGCATATTTGTCATACGGGACAAATGGATTCTGATTTGGCATTCACAAATCATTCTTTCCATGGTCTTTGTTGATTCTATGGCGTTTTTAAGTTTTGGTATCACCAAAAGCACTGAAATGAATCCCGATTTCACAATGCTTGACTTGTTTTCAATAAAAGGGAATTGATTCAACAGCCGACAAATGAAAGATGTGTGTGGGTGTTTGGGCGGATGGGTGCATGCGATTTCATGTTCGCATGATAACAATTCCTCAAAGGGGTGACGTATGTCAGAGGCTACCTGTACGTGACACAAATACATAAAAATTGCAGCAATTGTTATTATTATGTAACAGGGTGCACAAAAGTTGGGAGATGTGCCAGACAGAGGACCCATTGTCAGTTGTTAGATAACTTGTTCCATATAGCCTATTTTTTAAGGTGACTCATCACCCCTTACACACAATGAAAACATCTCACCAGTTTTGCATTTTGGCTTTTTCCATTGATCTTGTATCGGTGCTTCTTTAGTAGTTCATCCTTAACCCTTTCAAGGACAGCTTACCATGTTATTAGGTTACATGGTGCATGAAAGGATTAAAGGACTCACAAAAAAAAGTACCGGTATGTGTTTCAAATCTGGGAGCCAGAAGTTCTACAACAAGTTCGAGAACAAGCTTGTTTTTGATGATTCTTGGAAATTGCCAAAATGATTTTTCGGCCATGGCTCCAAGTGACTTAAAAAAACGTGAAAATCTGGATCCAAAGGATTTTATTTCGTGCAACCACTTGATGAAGTCAGTTCAACAAAAACTTTTTTTCAGTGTGCTCATGATGGACAAATCTACCAAACTTCATGTTGCTCAGTGAAACTGACTTTGGGGGGCTGAAATATTTTTAAATGACACTTGGCCGTTCCATCGCCAACTGAGGCTAAAAATGGCTTCTTCAAACCCAAATGGCTGACTGCCTTTGTCTACGATCATGGCACATTTTTTGTGGTTCTGCTTATGATAGACACGTTGACTAAATTTCCTGTTGCCAAGTGAACCTGGCGTTGGGAGCAGAACTGTTTGTAAAATATATTGCGTGTAACTTAGCCGAATGAGGTTAAAATGGAACAAAAGAATTGGGCCGTGGCTTGTTGAGACTTTTTTGTGGGTTTACTTCTGGTAGATATCGGACACCAAATTACATGAAAGCTGTTTCCAGGTCTGGATTTTGAAAAAAAAAAAAAATCGTCAAAGACTATCCAACGGCAAAGAAATTCAAAATCTAACATGGTTGGACCAAACAAACTGTTTTGACATCACTGTGACATCACACTTGGACCACTTCTCGTGTGACTTTCCCTCCAATTCCAAAAGTCACTTTTTCGAATCAAATCTTGACAGCTCCCAACTCAACTTCTCCAATTTTTTTTTTCTCTTGCTAGACTTTTATGTCGGCATCGGTCCCGAAGCTGGTGGACACACAAACACACAATTTGCCTCTCTTGTCATGTGACAAACACACACTCACACACGCCCGTGCACACGCAATCATCAAAGCATCCTGACTAAAGGGCTCAGGGAGACTTTAAATACAGTTTACCTTCAGCGCTGACTGATCAGCTTCCTTTGCACTCACACCAGCGGATAACACACACACACACACACACACACACACACACACACACACACACACACACACACAAATGACCTGACTATTATCTTGCAGCTACAACGTCGCAAGTATGTACAGTATATATATTTTTGTGTGTAATTCCACAGTTGACCATTAGGGGTCAAGCTATATATTTTTTGGACCAAGTAAAATTCAACTTTAGAAGACGAATGAAAACAGGAAGTAATTCAGCCTGGCTTTGTTTTGATTGTATTGATGTATGATGTTAGATGAAGTTCAGTTTGTTAGTTTGAAAAAAAACTAACCAAATAGAAAACACAACAGGACTTCATAAACTAGGCTGTTGATTTCATGCTAGCTATTTACTCGATGTTTATATCACCGTTTCTGATGTTGTATTTATGGTATTAAGTGCTCTTTGCTGTTTCAATCTGAGTCATTTGTTGATAACATTTCAAGAAGTCATTGAATCATCCAGACTCAAGAGTTTGGCTCGCTGTTCATCTCCAAAGTATGTTTGACATTGAGAAGTGAACTCATACAACACTGTTTGTACGATTTTGAAAAATAACGCAATTACAATTTTTTTTCTCAAAGATCTGAAATGTAACCCCTACAAGGGAAGGGGGATTCCTGTACAGCAAATCAACATTCCCCATTGAAATAAAATGAAATCCCATTGACCCAACTCCACAATGTTTTTGTTACATGATGCAAACAAGAAAAAATGCTCATCCATTCAATCCATATATGTAAAATATTTAGCCTTAACCCTTTTAAGCGCAAGTGAGCATCATCATGCGTTACCATCTCTGACCATCGTCCTCAGGGCGAGAAGGGAAAGTCACAGCAAACAGGAAGTAGGGCAGACGTGAAAATCAGACAGGAAGTCAGGAGAGAAAACAACATGAGAGCAGCAGGACTTTGGTCATGTGACCACAAGATGCGGCGTGACGCCACATAGCGCGCACGCACACACACACACACACACACACACACACACACACACACACACACAGGAAGTTGACCAACAACTGCTTTTGCAATTATTTGACTAGTGCCAGTGCCACTGTAAACAAAGCAACACTTTTGCTGAGATCTATCTATCTATCTATCTATCAATTCACAATTTGAACTAGCATAAGAGTGTTAACCACGGTTACCGTGACAAACAATGATATCAAAGCACACACAACTTTCTTCTTCGCAACTGCGCTAAATGCCGAACGGGAGCGTGAAACCAACAATTGGTCGGTCGGACATGTGAGCTGCCTGCTGAGCGCCGTCCACTTGTGACTCGCGTAAATGACATTACGGATATTTCCTGATTTATGAGTGCGCCAACTTAGATGTTTTTTTTTTTTTCTGGGTATAAACAACACGAAATTTGAATTAACACTACAACCTGTTCACCTGACTCACATTTGGCTTCTGATATGTTAAACACTACTGATTTTCATTCGTTTGATATGCGACACGCTACATCATTATTTTTTACCTGACATGACTGATATGTGAAACACTACAACATTTTAGAGGGACAGATAACTACAGAGTGAGCCAGTGATTTTGAACTGACCCGATATGCAACGTACGACAACATTTTGACCTGACTGATGTCTGATATTTCAAGCACTACTGCATTGCCAGTTGACTTTGTGATATGTGACCCACTATTACACATGCACACGCACACTGTCGCTTTAAACTCAATTTTTGGCTTTTCAATATGCATATTTCCTGTTTATGCTCACAAACACCGGGATCAGAAAACACAACAATGCTTCCTGGTCGCGATGGGGACCGTCGCCCCGCCCTCTCCGACTCCCTGCCCGCCTGCCTCGGCCCTGGGGGCCGTCCAGGTTAACTTCTCAAGAGTTTGTTTTGAAGTCAAGATGAAAGTGTAACGATGTTGGTGATGCGCTCAGGTGCGGGAAAAAAAAAAAAGCGGACGGTGTAACAACCCAAAAAGATTGTCAGTTGTTGAGGAGCACGTAGGAGGTAATTAATGTGAGGATGTTTGTGTGTCTGCAGGATCTCGCAGCGACAAAACATGAAAACCACACCAGAGCCGTTAAGTGACTGTCTCCTCTTCTGTTATTTATAGGACTGTTTCTTAGATACACACACACACACACACACACACACACGCACGCACACACTGCCGCGCGCACGCGAGTGAGTGGGCGTATGCGCTGGACTGCCATGTGTGAAAGTACGAGTTTCTCATGGATTGTAATTTTATTTTAATTCATCTTCAAAATGACATCATGGCCCCGTTCATCATTTTTACGGCCCCTCTCAAGGTCCCATGTTGTTGTTTCTCATATATAAGGGGTGCCAATATGTCGATCGCAATCGACTGGTAGCTCCCAAGTCCATCCCGAGGGGTGTCGAGGGGGGAAAAAAAACCCAACCCCAAACATTTGTGTGTCTGTGTGCATGTTATTACGATGATATATTTTTGTGTTCATGGACACTGCGCCCTGAGCATCGTATCAGTCTCACTTTCACAAAAAAATATTTAAAAAATAAATTAAATAAAAAAGCAGGTCACCTTTAAACTACGGGATCGCGTGACCTGCATCACCGGAAGTTGTTCGCGGTCAACAGTCTAGAATTGCAGCTTGCGATCAGAGATGTTGTGCGATATCTTTTATTGTTATTATTATTCTCGTTCAGGACAATTCACCGAGGGCATGGGCAAAGAATGGGAATCTGGAATGCCACGAGAAGCATTTTAAAACGGTCGTGGCTGTTGCTCATCATGGCGTGTATGTGCGTGCGTATGCGCTCGTGTGCGGTAACGGGTCGATTGCAGAGGTTGGTTGATCGAAAAGTAGATTTTGATCAAAAAAGGTTGGGCCCCTTGTCCGACGTGTGTGCCGTGTAAGCAAACTGAACCTGCTGTGTGTGTGTGTGTGTATGTGTGTGTTTCTGCCGTGGAAATGAGGTGACCAATCATTTCCCAACATTGTGAGCTTTTGACTTTCTCGTGTAGTGTGAGAACTGTGCGACACACACGCGCAACACGGCACAACACAATGTATCCATTCTTTTGTGCGTACAAGTGCCATATCCTTCCTTGGGTTTTTTCCGACAGTGGCTTGTTTTCATCCATGAATCCAGCACCTGCGCTACTGCACAATGACACACACACACACACACACACATACACACACACACACACACGCACACACAGAAAACACGTAAAAACACGTTCATGTGTGCTCACATTTGACAATGGTATAGTGTTTCACATAACAGATATTGGTTCCGTTTTAGTGGGCGTCGTTATCGACATCTGTCAGGTAAAAATGTTGCGCATCACATTTCAGACAGCAAGTGAAAATGCCGGAGCGTTTCACATTTGGATGTTAATTTCCGTGAAAGTGAAGTGTAAATTAGAAATAACATGGAAAGTATATGACGTCAGTCAGGTGAAAATCTCGTGTTTTCACGCATCATATATCAGTCAAATATTGCAGCGTTTCATATATCAGACATCACTCAAATTAAAACGTAGTGTTTCACATAACGGTGGTAAATTGGGGGAAAATGTTACATTACTGATTTCATATCAGTCTGAAAGTGATGGAATAAGTGACGTCATAGACAAAAATGTAGCGTTTCACATAATGCACATCAGTCAGATGAAAAATCTTTGTTTTTTTTTCTATTGGATGCTAGCCGGGTAAAAATGTGACAGTATGTCATTTCACATTTGATATGTCACACGTCACTCGTCAGGCCATATAACACATGTTTTAATTTGTGAAATTATTGACATCAATCACATAAAAATGTAGTGCGTCACATATCAGACAGCAAGTGCAAATGCTGTGTAGCCTTTCACATATGGGTGTTAGTTGGGGAAAAGTGTCTCATAGAGTATAAATTAAATACAATGCCTAGCACTTATGACACCAGTCAGGTGAAAATCTAGTGTTTCACACATCGTATATCAATCAAATATTGTAGCCTGTCACATATCAGACATCACCCAACTTCACCCTTTTATGCATCCGGTAACCTGATAATATGATAAGCTGTCCTCTGAAGTAACCGCTGTCCCTGAAAGTGTTAAAATGTAGCGTTTCACCTAACACACATTACTCAGATGAAAATGTCGTCTTTTGTTTATCACATGCCAGTCAATGTAAAAATGCGGAAGTCTTGTCATATCACACATCACTCAGTTGACCATACGCTGTTTCACATGTCACACCTCAATCACTCTTTATTCAGGTGAAAATGTTGCAGTGTTCCGTATCCGACATCAGTCCGCTGAAAAGAAAATGCTTCATATATGACGTCCGTGAGGGGAAAATGTTGTGTGTAACAAAATCGCATCACTCACGCACAAATGTTGTACCGATTCACATAAGAGAGCTCAGTCTGATGAAAACTGAGTTTTTCGCATATGTCAGATGCCAGTCAGGTGAAAATGTCGGCGCGGGTCATGTGGAAAATCATTCATGCCGCCGCACACGACGACACAAGGGGTTCTCCCGCATGGGGATGTTTACGTTCTGGAGTCTACCCACTTGCCGTCTCTCCCAAAATGTGGGCATATGTTAGACTGAAAAAGAAAAAAAAAATGCCAGCGATGGTCCGAAAAATGGGGAAATAAGGAGTCGTGCAAGTCTTGAGGATGATCAGCAACAGATGTCCGATAGCAACACACACAGCATGTGACTGCTTTTAACAAAAGTGTGTTCGTGTGTGTGTGCGTGTGTGTGTGTGTGTGTGTGTGTGTGTGTGTGTGTGTGTGTGTGTGTGTAGCTGTTAGTGTGTCTGCATTGTCTGTTGCGCGTTGTGTTTTTGTGTTTTTATGTTTTTCGATTGTGTTTTGTGTGTGTGTGTGTGTGTGTGTGTGTGTGTGTTTGTTGTTTGTGTGCCTGTGTTGTGTAAATCTCTGTGTGGGGTTGATGTGTTTGTTTTTTGGGTGTTTGTTCTTCCAGTGTGTGCTTTTTGTGTTTGTGCGCATTTTTTCTTTTAAATCTGTGTGTATGCTGTTCATTTCTTCATATGTTTGTGTATTGTTTGTCTGTTTTAGGATTCTTGGGAGTGTGTGAGCGCTCGCCCGTGTGTGTGTGTGTGTGTGTGTGTGTGTGTGTGTGTGTGTGTGTGTGTGTGTGTGTGTGAGAGAAACTGTGTGATATGTAAAGGGGGGTTGGACGGAGGATTTCCTGATTTGTTTGTTCCTCTCACACACTTTTCTTCCTGGTCTGGGCTGGATTTAGACTTCCTGTTCCAGAGTTATTCTCAGAGCACTGACACATACATACACACACACACACACACACACACACACACACACACACACGCGGAAATGCAGATGGCGGGGCTGTCTGTCTGTTTCCACACACTTTTACTGAGTCTTCATTAGATCTTGATCAAATTGTGCTGCGGTGCATTGAGATATGAGTGACACGCCTTAAGTGTTTACAATGACAGATTTTTTTGCTTTGACTTGCGAGTACAAACTTGACGTACAAGCACTTGTATGGGTGCCGTGAACTCAACTCAATTCACAATAAGCAGTAGTTTGGCAAATACGTAACAGTACGGGGTGGGGGAGGGGAACGCTAGTAGTTCATTGTCAAACTAAACATCAAACTAAAGTTGACAGTTTGGCAAATACGTAACAATACGGGGTGGGGGAGGGGAACGCTAGTATCAGTTGAAGTTCATTGTCAAACTAAACATCAAACTAAAGTTGAAGTTGACTGAAAATTTTAACTAAGAGAATCAGACTTTGTGGGTTTAAAACATGGCTGCCCTCGAAATCTTTTTGGGTGCAATCATGAAGTTCACAATCAACATTTATCTAATGAAATGACAAACATGTTTTTTAAAAAAAAATCATTATATGCATCATAGTCACCAAAGATGCAAATTAGTAAATACATTCATGTGTGCAAATTGCTACCAATGTGTTTTGCTCGTCAAGCAGTTTTGCTCAGACTGACCAATCAGAAAATGCTGACATCAGGACATGAGGGCCAAAAAGAAACACTCAAATAGCCAAGACTAAGTTCCATTGGGCCTGCACAGCTGATTCTGAAAGCGGATAAAATTCACATGGTAACAAAGAGAGGCTGAAATGTGATTGGATTAAAAAAGAAAATCTAACATGCACTGATATGTACTGCAAGCAGTGCAGACAAGAGGCACACTACAGAATGAAGAGAATAATTACATTGAACAAATATTGGAATTGAACCTGTAGATGTAGGTCAGTACTTTTGATGGCGTACACAGGCACGCGTACACGCGCACACTAACGCGCCCACTAACGCACTTCCTAGAATTGAACCTGTAGATGTCGGTCAGTACTTCTGATGGCGTACACAGGCAGGCGCACGTGCACGCGCACACTAACGCGCCCACTAACGCACTTCCTCACAAATTCTACTCCCGAGTGTACGTGTGCGTGCGTGTGTACGTTTGTGTGTGTGCGTGTGTGTGTGTGTGTGAGAGCCGGTTCTCAGGCCCACCGGTACTTCCTCCTCTTCTTCTTGTTCTCCTTCTCGTTCTTCTTTTGTCGTTTGTTCCCCGGCGCAGCTGCTGAGCAGACAGGAAACAGATGCTCACAGCGTCGCTCTTCCATTTCTCTTTCCCGCCTCTCTCCTTTTTCCCCCACCTTCATTCTCTTCACTTCCTCCTTTTCTCACCATCTTTCTCCCTTTCCATTCTGCTGGAAGACAAAACTTCCATTTCTCCTTGTTTATTCATCGTCTTTCCGTTTTTGCACTTCTTCCGGTCTTTGGATGTTAGCGAGGTGTTCCGAATACAGTGACAAGGTCGGACTACATAAACGAAGAGGAAGAAAAGAAATTGAGTGACAATGTGACGCAGGGTGAATGAAGGAAAATCCCCGTCCAGAACACAGGCTCTGTAACAGAGTGTGTCGCTGCCTAGTGGTTAAAATTAGAACTGCGTCACCTATCACAACGACAAAAAACGCATTTATTTTTCTTCAACGGTAATTTTTGTGTTTGTTATAGTCAATCAGCTACGATTGCAGCATGTTAGTCATTTTTCAGGATTTATTTTGGATCCCCAAAACAGGATAATGGACAATCACAGTAACATCATGAAAACTGAATGTTTAAAACTTCATAAGCCTGTCCTGGTTTTTTAACTAACCCCTTTCATACAGTCTATATCCTGCCAAATTCACCGATCGCTTTCAAAAGCATCTATCCCATATCGGTGACACGAGACAAAAAAAAAAGACTTTCTACTAACACATAGTAAACCTTGAAAGTGCGTGGAGGTCAACGGCGATTGGCCGCAGGTGGCAGGAGGCCCCGCCCTCTTTATCGCTGACCTCTGTCAGGGTTTTTTTAACGGCGTGGTGGCCGGGTCACGGCCGGGTCGCCTCACAGGCCTTAACGACTTCCTCCCATCCCAATAAAGACGAGATGTGTTGTGATGTGTCGTGATGAATGAGAGCGGCGCTGTCCGATGACCAGCAGGTAACCCCGAACACGGCAAAGCTGAGGATGAAGATGACAAAAGAGGAAAATTCCGAATTTAAAGGTTTTCATTTTCATCCCATAAAAACCTTCTCTCAGCAATTTTTTGTTTAATTCTGAAAAAAAATACAAACATTTTTAGAGTTCCTTTGTATCTTTTTTTGGTATTTAAATCCAATAGAGCATTTATCTCCAAAATTTGGTGAGTTTTGTTTTCACAAGAAATGAGCATGCAAATTCAAATGATTTTATTTTAGTCTTATCTGAAAAACATCTCAAAATTTTTACATCATTTTAGTTTTTACAAGTAAAGCATGTATCTAAAATTTTGTCAATAGTTGTTGTTTCTATGTAAAAAAAAATCTCTTCAAAATATTTTTGCATTACGATCATAAATACATGCATAGACAAGTTTTTATGTTTTTTTGGTTTTTATTTTAATAAAACGACCTGAACTTTTCTGAAATATATTTGTACTTTTTGAGATGAAAAACCATGTATCACATAATTGTTATAGATATGTTGGTGTTTTACAAAAAAATTGTCTTAATATTTTTAGATATACTTTTTATTTTTACCACCCCAAAAAACCTTCTTTTTTGTCTATATTATTTGCTTTTATCCACAAAACGGGTATCTTTTTATTTTTATGTTTCATTCCAAAAGCACATGCAACATTTTTTCACACGTACGTATATTTATCCGAAAATGCATGGATCTCCAAAATGTTGCTATGAACTACGAAAAAAACCAAAAATATGGCATGTAACAGCATTTTATTTTGAAGTTTTCTTATTTACTCTCAAATATGCTTGTTTCACCAAATTTGTAGGAGCGTTGCGACCCACAGATGACTACCATGCAATCCACCACCACACCAAAACACACAGCACCACGAAGGCCTGCTAAGCAGAAGCCAAGGTTTACATAGATAACATGATCTTCAATGACAACAAGAGGAGCTTCATAACGACGTAGCACTCTGACGTGACGTTTGTTTGATGCAAAGTTGGGAATGAGGATGACGATGACGTTGATGAGTTGTCATGTTCTCTTGTGCTTCCAATAAGAGAAAGAAAGAACTCCGCAGCTCCAGTTTAATCTACAACTGTCCCCTGTGTGTGTTTGTGAGGGTGTGCGTGTGTGTAAAATTTCACCGTGTGTCGAAATACATCTCCAATGACGCTATTGATTTTAGGCTCTCAAACGAGACTTGGATTCATTTGACACTTTTGGAGGAAGATGGGGCTGATGGGCGGGGCATATGGGGGTGTGACTTTGAGTGACAGGCGGCGTAATGTGGCGCCCGCTTAGC
This sequence comes from Hippocampus comes, assembly GCF_001891065.2. Taxonomy (NCBI): domain Eukaryota; kingdom Metazoa; phylum Chordata; class Actinopteri; order Syngnathiformes; family Syngnathidae; genus Hippocampus; species Hippocampus comes. The sequence goes on from NW_017805035.1 coordinate 540,239, forward strand.
CTCCGTGTCCCCTCGTCAACTTCCCCTGCCCGGATCCGCTTTCTGGGGGTCACAGTTCACCCATTAGGATGCCCCTCGGTGCCTGATAACGCATATACTCTGTGTGTGTGTGTGTGTGTGTGTGTGTGTGTGTGTGTGTGTGTGTGTGTGTGTGTGTGTGTGTGTGGGCGCATGTCCGTATGTGCATGTATGTGTGTGGGCAAAGACTGATGGTGGCTGTCAGGCCTCTCAACCCCTACTGACAGTGCATGGGTTCGAAAACACACACACACACACACACACACACACACACACACACACACACGCACACACTTTGTGGAGCCTCAGGGGCTTGGTTGTCCTCGCGTTGGCCCATCCAGGCAGCGGTCGTGCTGATGACAGAGAAGTGTGGCTGCTCAGTTTCATTCACACACTCAATCAATCATTTCATTAATCAATGTAAATAAATTTCATCTCTTCATCTCTTTTTGTTCAAATCACTTTTTAAAATTCTGTACACCACATTGTGATTGTGTGCGCCACGTCCAGTTTCTCGTCATAAGTTGGAGGGCGCTCGCTGTCTCTTGGTCAATGCCGAAAAACTGAGCTCATCATGTTTGTTACAAACAAACTAAGTTTGACACTTTGGCAAGCCGTTTGATGGATGTAATTTACGTGCGTCCAGGTCACGGCGTTCGTGTGACATGACACTTCGCCGGAATCGTACGTTGCTGTCGTACTCTTAATGTCAACGATTTGCTAATAGTGGAAGTTGTAAAGTTGCACCATGTTTCGGTGATGATGACTCACGCCGCAAGGTTTTGATTAGCTTAGAATACACATAGAAGTGCAAAGGCCGATTCCACCGTGACGATGTGTGTAAGGGGCTCTCACGTTGATGATTTTGATGGAATGATTGGGGTTCTCCCGGTGAAGGACTCCAGCTGCCGGCTGAGGAAACAGGAAGGAGGTTGAAATCTACGATAAGAAGTCAATGTTGTCTGACGTTCGGGATTAGCATTTCACCCCTCAGGAGAAGGTTAATGGTCCACAGCAGCCGGCCGCATTCCTACGTGGCGGACTTTGACGCAGCCTCACCTGTGTTTGGAGTTGGTGCGTTTTTTTTTTTGCCATCCTGCGAGGGAGATTTGCGTTTGGGTGGAGAGCAAACGGGACCCCAGGATAAGGAAGGCGCGAGGTAAACATTGACCCGAGCGCTATCGCACGCTTGTCCGCATCCCATCTTTCACGACTAGGCGAAAACTGTGCAAATAACTTGGATGCGTTGATAACTCTCTTTCACGCGGAGTATCGTCTGATAACGGCCGCAGCCCTGTGGGCCCAGCTAGTTTTGCCATATATTCCTTTGTTAGTTTTTTTGTTGTTTTTTTTGCTTTTATTTTTTTACAAAGTCAAAGATTTGATTGCTGTTGGCAAAAAAAGACAGCATCAACATCGTCATGATAGCGAGAACACAAAGCAAAAATTTAAAAGAGACAGGACCTTTTCACAATTTGAAAATTCAGCAACATGGTGTGTTAGTGGTTTGCATGTCTGCCTCGTGGATTTGATTTTATTTTTTTTACAATTTTTTTGCATCCAACCAAATTCTACTTGAACTGGTTCGCATTGTGTCGCACATCCGCTCCTTGAAAGTAACTCTGGATCTTCACCCAGCCGAGCCACCAGGTCAGAGAAACTCAGTATGGGGGCTGGTTAGTTGCTAAATTAGTTGTCTGGTGATGTCACAAAGACACGCGTGCGCTTAATTCTGTTAAAATGTTTGTGGGAATCAACATAAGCGTTTTGTGTTCAGAAACAACTTTTTGATCAACTTTGTCTTTAGTAGCTGGTCTTAGCGCACACACTTTGCAACATCAGGATATTGAACTCGGGAGCATATTTCCTGTTCGTGTCGACACCATGCAGTCGCGTTTACCATGTGAGACTGAGCCTGTCGCCATGTTGGCAAACATGCGAGACGAAGGAACACATGACTTGGCACATCATCTGCCTGCTATACTTGGTTGGGAAATACATGGGAAGGACCTTCTTGCTTTTTGTGGACTGTGTGTGCGTGTGTACAAAAATCTTCCGAGTCATCTTAGTCTTTGTCGCCATCTCCTGGTCAGTTAACGTCACTGACCAAGATTCTTCAAATCAAAAACACATCGTCGCATTACTAAATTTTATTCTCCTGCTTTTCTACTCATGTTCTTTTCATGCCATCTAGCTCACGAGAAGTCGAGTCATTTTAGTCTTTGTCGCCATCTCCTGGTCAGTTGTTGCACTGACCAAGAATCTTCAAATCAAAAACACATCGTCGCAGAACTAAATCTTATTCTCCTGCTTTTCTACTCATGTTCTTTTCATGCCATCTAGCTCACGAGAAGCACGACGACATGGAAAACAGACTTTGGACAGTTTTAACAACTTTATTATGATGCAGAAAACAAACAACTTCACATTTTCTTCTTTTCGTTTAGTTCTTGCAGGAGCCTTCAAAGAATTCATTACAGGCCACGGTGAGCGCCGCCACCAGAACTACAAACTCCTGAAAGTCGAGTTGCTGGTCGGAAAGTCGACCCCTAAATTGTCTTACAGCCATGAAGTCTGTGAGCTCCTCCTGCAGGAGCGTCTTGAGCTCGGCTTTGCTCAGCTTGTGCTTGTCGCCTTCTTTGGACGAGTACGAGTGGAAAATGGTGATGAGGCCTTCGATGGACTTTTCTAGCTGACGGCTCATTTTGTCAACACGCTCGGTACCTGCAACACACAAACACACAATTGAGCACAAACCGGCAGAGGATGAACAGCAAACTGTCACCGCAATCGCCAAGCCGCAGATGCCATTTTAATTTCAAACTTGCATCCCAAACTGGACATGTGAATCTTTAAAAGATGAGAATGAAGCAGCTATTGTAAATCCATTGTGTCTTTTTCCACACAATAACAGATGACATCAGCGCCAGTGTCTGGGGCAGAGCATAAAATTGTTGCCAAGTGAGTGTCAAATGTTAAATTCCCCACCCTTGTCCAAAATTTCTGCGCTTGCCTTTCACACAAGTTCCGTTTTGCCTCTGATACTCCCCCCGCCCCAAAAATGGCGGGGAGAAGATCCTGCCCCCATCTAACTCCAGTTATTACCGCAACATCTATGATTCTACTAAATTAGCATGAGGCTAGCATTAGCATGAACCTAGCATACTTTCACGAGACTAAATAAAATGGTTTGTTTTAACATTTGCGTTGAGAGCCACATTGTTCAATTATTTTTGTTTTGTGGGACAGTTTTACAGTCTGGGGGTGACAAATGAACAGCGCGAGAGAGGGGCGTGTCAAGGTCATTTTTGTGGAGGACCACATCGTAGTTGTGATTTCCTTCAGAGCGCCCTTATGACTGTGATCGCAAATAAATTTATGATGGCCTCATTTTACATGTGCACAACAAAATGAGCTTTGAAAGCAGAGGGCAGTAAAAAAAAAAGCTCAATTATTTATCCATTTATTTTAAAAGGGGGTATTAGTGTTAAATATAAATAAAATGGTGAAAAAAAAGTGGGGGAGGGATAAAATTACAGTTATATTAAAAAAATATTTCTAAGAGCTCTCGCAATTGCAGATTTTCACAGATGGATGTGGAACGCATCCTTGGAGACAAATGCGGGTTCACTGTATTCCCTTTCACACAGGCACCACCCAGCCTCTGAAACTACCTCTGAAGCTGAGAAATTGCCGAGCCGCCATTCACTCCCCCACCCCGTGTCGGTACCTTTCACACAGAATCCAACGAAGTGGAATATTACCGCGACTGCATGCTTTCGCACAGCAACACAGCATCCTGGAATCAGACAATTACATGACGTCAGCGTCCCATTGTCCAATGGCGAAATTTTTTTTCCAAGCTTAAGCCAGGTGTTAAACGTCACACCTATTTCCTGGATTTCCACCATTCCTTTCAATCCAGGCGCCATACCACCTTGAATGTATTGCTTATCTTTCACACTGCAAACCAGCACAGGAAAAACAGGGCTTTGATGGACAGTGCCAAAGTGCAACCAATCAGATGGTTCTGTTCTCACTCGTGATGCATGCATACCAATGTCCCGGTGTAAATGCTCCGATACTATGCCACAGATACCAATTTGCCAGCCTGACACCTTCCAGGCAGGTGGAGTAAGAACCATGTAAGACGTGCAGAGGTACTTTTAGGTTAACAGGGATGACATCACTGCCCACTAACCCCTTGACCAGAGCTGAGCAGAGAAGACCGTTACTCAAGAAACTCTGTGCTTGACAGACAACCTGCTGCCAGAACTTGCAGGGTGGTTGATTCCATCGACATATGAGAAGAACTCATCATCTATTTTGCAGGGTGACTGTAAATTGTGCTCTACAAAAAAATGGAAAACGAAAGTCTTCTCGGATTGGTGACGGAAGCGTAAGCATTGGGCCGTCTGGCAAGTTCCTGGGGCCCCGCCCCAACCGAAGCAAGTCACGAGGCCTTCGGGCAACGGGGCACGTCGAGCAAAGAGAAATAAGCAACGGTGTCCTTCAGGTGTCCTGCCATAAATTTCAGTTTGTAACTACGGCCTGACCGATACGGATTATTATTATTTATTTATTTATGTTTTGAGGCCTCAAAATAACATCAATGCATTTGTCAATTATATGCGGATTTGCGCAATTCAGGGCCAGCCTGATTCCTGTTCTATCTTTCAGAAAACTGTGTTTTTTTAACAATACTAAAATAAAACCATTCGTCACAACTGCAAGACGTAATGGTATTATCAAATATCTCAGGATTCAAACTGTCTAAAGAGGAATATAAATAGTGGTATCAATTCTTCTTACAGCAACGCGGTTTCCTAAGAGACATTTTCTCCACTGGTTGGCACCGAGTGACACCTGAGACGCTACAACGTAGGGGGCGGTGGTGAGGAGTCACATCACCTCAGAATAATAGAATGGAAAACCAGCAAAGTGAACCCCATGCTGAGCAGCCTGGACACCCCCGGAAGATTTCAATTCACTTTCAGCTCCTTACATATTTCATGAAGGTGCAGAGCAGTGGTGGGAAGTAAAGAACAATTACTTTTAGTCAACTTGAGATTTTTTTTTTTCCAGTCAATCTGTAGCTTGAGTATTTAGTTTTTTTTCAACCGAAAACTGAAAACATTTCGTTGAATCGGCCAACTTAAAATGTTTGCGAAGTTTGGTGCCCGGCAATTTTGAGTTCACCCAACATTTTTTTGGAACAGTGCAACCTTTGACATTCAAAAAAAATCTCTGACAAAAAAACAAACACACCTGTATTTTGTCAGCACGGTACTCCAGGACATGAGCAAAAAAAAGGGATTCAAAAGTTAACACCCAACACTCACTTTTCCCACTCTCTGTTGCGTTGAAAGCAATTCTATCATCACACCAGACTGGTGTGGACTTGATGTAATAATCCCAGGCTGTTTCTCTTTGTGTCAGCACAGGTAAAATAAATGCACACATCTTCTTTGATTCTAAATGTGGCTATTTTCGGAAATGTCTATGTGAAATAGGCTTACGTTTCTATTAAAGTTTAGACTGCGTTGAAATCTATTCCAATTTGTTAATTTGTATTAAAGAAGTTGGGAGAATTAAGAGAGAAGCCAATCCTGTGACCTCCAACAAATAACACAAGCTCAAATGAAACAAATTCACAACACTCTAAGTGTTTTGAAATTCCATAAAAAAAGGGTTATTCTATTATTTTACCTGAAGAAAAAAAGAGATCCAAACTCACCTGACCGCGAAGTTAACAAGCTGAAGGGCGTCCAGCTGGCATCTCATCGCTTGTGAACTCTTTCCACCGGAACCTGATTAATCTTTGGAGTGACAACGGCGACCCCTTTGGCCGTTTGTGGTACGACACGTCAGCGAAGCAGCGCAGATGAATGGAAGGGAGAGGACACTTTCAGTTCACGACCTCGGAACGTCTTTTTCCACTTAAAAACACGTCGACAGTTACATTTATTCTGATGTCACTGGAGACGCTGCTGCTGTGCTTCCTTCGGTACACTCAATTTCAGTAGTGACTACTGCTAGACGAAGCTAGCGTGGAGATAAGGACTTACGTGGAAAGTAAGAAACTTTCGATCAGACATCAGACATAGAAAGTACAAGTATTTATCGACTGCTAGTTTCTTTAAAAATTGATTAACTATTAGCTCCACCTCGGTGCTAATTAAGATAACCATGGTTGGCGATAGCAATATAGGCATAGTGTTCCTTGGCCAAAGCTTAAACTTTTTAAATATTTTTGACACATCTGGTTAAAGGTTGGTGCCGCCCACCACAGTACATTAGGCAACACGTTCAGTTTGTGTATTTAAATATTAATTCATTTACTTGGGATCAGCAATAACACATATTCCGGCGATATGTTCTGCAAGTATAATTTTCCTAACATGAAGAAAGTGTTGAATTTTAAAATAGGTCAAAATGCGCCAATTTCTTGCCAACTTCTTAATACCAATACATAAAGCAATCCCAGAGTTAAATTTAAACATTTGCCATTCAAACATAGCAAAACCAATTAAGAGGTCAAAATCTGAGCCTTCATGCTGGCCAGAGCACAAGCAACTAGGCCAAAAATGAGTGGGCAAATTGATCAGTTTCTATTAAATTTGGCACAATCACAGAAAGCTATATGATTCAGTTTAACATAGGGATTTGAAAGAATATTTTATCACCTTTGATGTTTTTGAGGGACATTTATCATCTGTAAATTTTGGCATGCAAATATGTAGCCATCAGTGTGTTGGACAATGTGGTAGAAAATCTATATTATTTTTCAAACTGCATTGCTTTTCAAGGTAGTACAAAGTCTTTAGGGGTGCATTTTTTTTTGTTTTTGATTTTTTTGACCTTGAGCTAGACATACAACTCACCACATTGTTTTATACACATTTTTTATTCAAGAAGACAGTAAAAAAAAAAAATAAAATGTCCAGCATTTTACAATTATTCGTTAAGGTAGGCCTGCAGTGCGCTTCTGTTCAGGATCCTTAAACGACTGACACTTATAAAGACGTCTATGATTTTGTAAACAGTACTTCGACTAGGACGGGGCGATTAATGGTTTTCATCCGAATCATAACGCCGTTGGAGCATTTATACTTTCATGATTTCAAATATACAGCTTGCTTAACATCCAGCTTAAGGTCCATGTGCAGTACTAGTACTCTTTGTCATCATTCACCGTACAACTTTGGCCTACAAGTAGAACAACTACAGATTACTAGTGATGCAAAAATACGCACTATTTGACAACTACGTGTGACCAGTTCTCCTCCTGAAGTACTAAAATAGTAGCTAAAATGCAGCACTTCAGCTGGAAATTAAGGATATCGAATGAATGCTGAAACAGCTTTCCATACTGGCGGCTTCAACCAAGTGCACAGCGGGGGTCGAACCTTTTCAGCATCCGAGTATCGTGTTCACGTGGGCCCTTTTGTGTCCAGGCGTTTTGGTTTACCAAGGGGCTCACGCCACCACAGGGATTTGTCTTCCATTGAACATTTCATCTTTAACGTATTCCGCTCCTCCATCAGGATCGGCCATTTCCGGCCCCGTAGGCTCCTTCAGCGAGTGGCCCCCGATGGAGGAATTCCTACTCCGGGTGCTATGCCTGGTGGGTTTGCCCAAGACGCTCCTCAACTGGGCCCAGAAGAAAGCCTGCTGGTTGGCCTGTTGAGGCCACTCCAGGTACGTCTTGGTGCTCAGCATCTTCTTCAGCTTGCAGTACTTACTGGGCAAGGAACCCGGATCGATGGGTTCCTTCACCACCAGGATGACGTCGCTGAACGTTTTGCCCATGGCTCGCTGCTGAGCAAAGTACAGCTCGTAGTTGCACCATTCGCTGTTGACAAAATGCCGTGACAGCACAAATATGACCTGCGTAGAGAAACGAGGAAAAAAAATGTTTATAATCCTTGAAAGCTTTGTGGTATATTGCCTCTAAAATTACAGTGGTGCCGTGCGATACCATCTAAATTCATTCCATGCCCACGCTTGTAACGTCAAAACACTCAAATCATCTTTCCCGATTGAAAGCAATCAAAGCGCCGTTCATCTGTTCTAAGCTCCCCCCAAAAAACAACATTTCCAATGTGTTTTCTTAATGAGGAAAATAGCTTTCTATCACGTGATATAATGTGGATGGATGGATGTCCTCTTGAGTCACGCTCCTTACAAAAGGGCTGTCATGAAACTGTCCCCTGGGTGGCGACGTTGCTCCCCTAATTTTGTTTCCAAATGGAAAGATAAACTGACCGCAGTGTTAGCTTCTCATTCCTTTTCTGTGAACTCCACATAGCATGTGAGAACCATGTATTAACACCAAATTGAACTGCACTTTGGTTCCGTTTTGTTTCTTTTTTTTTCCTCCTATTTTTGGCACCTTTAGGCGCAAGCCAAATCATTATTTATCACTTTAAAACCATACGTTATCAGGCTGAACTGGACTGCAAGGCATGGTGCCAACTTGACAAAAGGCCACTTGACGTCTGAGATGCGCGACCTTTTATTTCATCTCAGGAGTTTGTATTGGGGTAGCAAATCGAATCTGCTACCTAATATTCTAAACACCAAAAGTCATGGTTATATTTTTAGCGCACTATCGTCTCAAATGTCTGGTACTTCTTTGAAGACAGAGAAGACCACTACCCCCCAAAATAGTTCTTCTATTATCACACAGTGAGGGACGCCACAGCCAATGGTGGCTTTGCACAACAGCACTGCGTTACCTTGTGACTGCTTTCAATATTCTCGATGATGTTGTCGATGATCCAACGTCCTGGCATGAAGTCCCTCTCGTGAATGCACAGTCGGTAAGGGTTCCGGTTGTTCTCCAGACATGGCAGCAGCTGCTCCCTCACCCAGTCGGCGTCCCAGTGGCTGTAGGATATGAAGGCGTGATAGGCGAAAGGGCCGGCTTCTCCGGCAGCTCGCTCCTTGTGTGCTCTGTATTTGGCCCTAATGATCTGATAAGTGGCCTTGGTGTACCACGGCAGGTCGAAAATGTAGCAGATGAGCATCAGGATGAGGAGGACCGCCGTGGTGGTGGCGACGCTGATGATGATGACCAGTCTGACGTCGCATGCCACCTCGCTTGGGAGGTATTTGGATATGACAGTGTTGAGGAATTGCTCTGGGTGGTAGCACTTGTAGTTCTCGGGCCAGTCCGTTAGGTTGACCCGCCCTTTGGTGTCCTCAATAAAGGCGTGAAGCTCACAGGTGCAGTGGTAGGGGTTGTTCCCAGCCCTCAGGTGAGAGAGTCCAGGCATGTGCTGAAAAGATTCCTTGCTGATGAGACCAAAGGAATTCCCGTCCAAAGCCAGCCTGAACAGCGACGGACTCTCCCACCTGGATGGGATGAACTTGATTTTGTTGTCGCTTAGAAGCAACTCCTTCAGGTTTATGGCCTTCTCGAAGTATGTGACATTTAGCTGGTCTAGGTTACACGAGGACAGGTCCAAAAAGTGGACAGTGGTGGGCAGACAAGCAAGGGCTTCTGTGGTAAACTGGTTGTGGTGAGCGATGACTGTGGTGATGTTCGTTTGCCAGATGCAGCCCCGGCTGCTTTCGACGGATCCCAGCTGGTTGTGACTGAAATCCAAGACTTGCAGCCGGTGAAACTGCCTGGTCAGTGCCGACAAGTCTTTCAAGCTGGTCAGCTCGTTGGTGCTCATGTTGAAGGTGTGAAGACTGGTCATGGAGCCCCGGTAGTCGCACAGCTGGTTGAATATGTAGGTATCCCGTAGGCGGTTGTTGGAGACGTCCAGGATTTCCACACCACTCATCTCCACCCAGGCGTCGCAAGGGACAGAGTTGAAGTATACGTAACCAATGGACAGCTGCTTGACCTTGTTGAACCAAGTGAAGCGCCAGTCAAACCGCAGTATGTCGGGATTGCTGATGTACCTGAAAGACATCAGGAGCCACACATGTACAAGTTTTGAACCAAATGTATCAAATGTGCTAAACATGTCGAGATTTACTAGTCACAAAGCCACCAGCGAACGAGTGGCACCTCGTAGCTTGAACTAAGTTGGGGTACTTGTAAGTCCACTTTATCCTGAACCTAAACAGCACGGCTTACCACAGATCCAGCTTTTCCAGCTTCAGGTCGGTGATGCTGGATTTGGCGCCGCTGTCGGTGAATTTTTGCGAGCGTGCAAAGTCGATGTACTGGAACCGGACCCTCTTTATAGGGGCGACTTGTAGGTTGGTCAGGGCCATCCTCAAGAGGTTCTCATTGAACTTTCCTCTGTGGAAGACTAACTGGTAGACTGTGATGTCCCCTAAACCCTGGAAGATGTCCTCGTCTCCCGTGTAGTATGTGAACTCGAAGAGGTTGCGGAACTGGAGGGCACTGAAGCTCTTGTTGGCGAGGTCTTGCAGCATGTGAAGCAGAGTGCCAGGCCGCTGGTCGATGGCCACGTCGAAGCCCATCTGTTCAGTTTGGACAATACGTAGACTTCCAGGCTCATAGTAACTTAAATTGGTGGAGCATTTGATAGCGAAACCTTGTAACTTGATCTTCATCAGTGGACGAAAGTCTTCCCTCTTTAGACCCTCCACCAGAGGGCCACCCAAGGACAGAACCTTCAATTTAGTCAGCCTAGAAAATCCCTCGGATAATGTAGCACGCGTGTAAAGATTGTTGGACATGTAGAGATACTTTAAGTTCAGCAGAGACGTCAGAACCGAGGCAGGAATCTCTTTCAGGGAGTTGTTGAAGATGTTCAGATGCTCGAGCAGGTTGTTGTTTCCGAAGGCAGCGTCGTCGATGCGCGAGATGTTGTTGTACTGCAGATTCAGCACACGGAGGCGAGGGAGACGTCGGAAGTCCTCCGAATGGATTTCTTGGAGTTTATTGTAGGACAGGTCGATGTCTTCCAGTGTGGACGGGAAGTATCTCCACGGGACACTCTCCAGTTGCCCGCCCAGGCAATCTGCCGTGCGGCCCGCGTTGGAGAAGCGACAGGGTCTCCCTTCCATGGCTCCGCTTCGGGTCGATGGTCTCTGGGTTGGCGACGTGTGCCCGGCATTGAAGACGGCACCGAGGACGATGAAGCTCCACAACATTGTGACTCACCTGTCAAAGCAAAGAAGCAAGACATTCATACTTACAACAATTGGAACTTTTTCCAGTCCAAAAAAGACCATTCATTCATTCATCTGAAAAATAATAATTCAGCTCTCAGCGTCAGGTGCGGGAAGCTGTCCCTGCACCTGTTACTGGTACGCTCATGAGCAAGACATTTTTCAGATCTTGAAATGAAGGCTGGGACAGGTTGGGCCCTTTGTGTAACATTTGATGATGATGCTTGAGTCATAACTTGAACGCTTTAAAATGCGATTGTGTTGGATGAAGCCTTTTGTGGTTGTTTTAACTACTCGGCAACTGTGGAAAAAAAAAAAAAGACAGTCAATGTCCTTGATATACGGCTTAAGGTCAGCGTACAAAGTAGTAGCACACACTTTGTTCTCACTAATTAGACAATTCAAAGCACTAGCAGAACGACTGTGACGTTTTTTGTTTTTTTCAACCTGTGCTGCTTTTGGCCAACCTTAAGGTAAATATAAAATAGTCAAACTGCCACAATATAAAATCACTCTGAGCATTTATTTGATATAATTAATATCCAGCTTTAGGTCGATTTACTTAAGACAAACACTATAAGTGCTCAAGACCTAGTCCAACAAGTTATGGTTTTTTTTTTTTCCCACTCGTGCCAGTTTTTGTCAACTACCATGTCCTTCACTCATTCAATTCCAGCCATTTTCACTGGAGCAACCCCCTCAATCCCAGCGTTTTACTGGATTTTGACTGATCTTGCAAGGCCCACAGTATATTTGGTTCTAATGCCATATAAACATGGAGCCTACCAAAATAAAGTTTGGAGTCTCTTCTTTCAGCAGGAAAAAAATATATTTTTCTATTCTTCAGCAATCGGCATTGTAAAATGGCGAAGTTTCACGAAAATGGCGATTCCTGGGCAAAAAACGGAGAAAAAGAGCTTTATGTAAAAACGTGCATTTCAAGCACGTGAGGCACCACTGCCACCTACTGGTCGCTTTTTTTACATTATTTACAATGCAAACGGCTTAATCTCATTCACAGATTGCATCAGACCCTTCTCCTCTCTATGACGCAAAAAAAAAGACTTAGACGTACAAGTACGTCCTTGGTAGGCGGGGCCTAATTTTAAAAAGACGTACAAGTACGTCTTGTGGAATGAAAGAGTTAAGTTGGATATTAGCTTTATGGAAATCCGTCTGAACAGCTCAATGTCTGATATCAATATCTTTGATACCAACTTGGTCATTTTGACGACCCCTGAGCTAACCCTTTCATGAACAAATAACGATAACCTGATAAGCTGTCCACTGTAGTAACCACTGTCCCTGAAAGGGTTAATAACTAGCGCTTCAGTAGAAGTACCGGTACTACTAGTTGTAGCATGCCGATGTCAACTAGTGCAGTGTTGCCTCACGAGAAACATTGCTTTGTTGTTCTCCTACGAGTGAGCAGAAATGTGTCACAGTCGTGGAAGTCACTAGTAGGAAAAAAAAAATTGCTAGTAAGACAGTGTCACATTTGTAGTCGACCCTCGTTCTACGAATGCGCAGAGCTGTCTCTTGAGAGAGGACAAAGAGCGTACTAGTATATGGACCTTAAACTGGCTATCAAGGATATGGAATAAATCCTCAAAAAGCTTTTCATACAGCACCACCAAGTTGACTCTCAGAGCAATTGATTGATGATGCAATGGAACTGTTCAACGGGAATGATTTACTTTATCACCCGTTGCGTTGATATGAAGTGGAAATCTTTCTCGAGCACTCCAGCAGCAAAAAAAAACAACAAAAAAAAAAAGATTTTGACAACATAATGCCGATTCTAAAACATTGATAACAATACAAGTGCACTCGACAGGAAATCATGCCCTGACAACGGTGTTTATGAGCCGCGTCAAGAATTTTAGTGCTGTTTAAACTCGGCGCTAAAGTCGTCCTTCTCTCAACATTATTGCCACATTGAGCATTTTCATTTATCCGTTAAATGAGCAACTACTTATCTTTGTCTCCCTTCATAATGTCTGAGCTTGTGCGTTGCTCGGATATGTTGTTTATGAGAAGGGGATTTTTTTTTTTTTAATTTCTTAAATGTTTGCTCAGCCCACTCCGATGATGACTCACCGCACCTTAGTGTCCTTTAGGGCTTTGCATCATCTCATTGCTTTTTCCACTTTGTTTTTGTTTCATTTCAAAGCTTTCATTGTTTGTCCCCCTTTGTTTTTGCTTCATTTCAAAGCTTTCATTATTTGTCCCCCTTTGTTTTTGCTTCATTTCATTTCTCTTTTGATTCTTTTTCAACACTATTTTGCAGTTAGTCATCTTAACCCGCCATCTATTAAAATCTCCCCAAAAAAATGCACAATATTTAGTAATGAGGCCCCCCCTTTTTAAAAAAAAATTTTTTTTTACTCTTTTCATATATTTTTGTTTGACTCCATTTAAAAAAAAAAATTCTATATGCAGAATATTCATATTCCTGTAATCATCATTTGCATCATTAATAGTATTTAAGATCACGTCAAATCAGTTTAATAACACGCTGACTTAATAAGTGACAAACGAAGCAGTCGGACAAGGAGAAAAGTACGCCGTTCCATATTTTTCTTAAAACTTTTCTCCTGATGGGAAAAAAAAAAGAAAAATCAAAGCAATTGCATTGATCGACACGCGCACACATACCTTCAGGTTCCCGCTTCAAGAGTGTAAACACACTCTATCAAAACATTTCCTCATACTGTCTTTATATTGCTGGCCTGTGAGTCGGCGGAAATCACGTGCAGGAAGTTTTACAGCTTTCCCATAAAATGTTTGCATGTGTCTGTCTGCGCGCAAACACGCCCATCGATGCGCATATGCATTTAATGACCTCATCAAAAAGATTTGCTAAGGTCCCGATTTACTCGCCTTCTGAAGGCTTCGAAATGTTTTGGTGAAATATCCAGGATTTCTTTTGCCACTTCCACTTCCATCCCTTCGAAGTTCATTTTGCGTTTGTGGTCTTCTGACAAATAAGTGGAGACTATCAAAGACAAGAAGCGCAAGAGCCTTATCTAAATAACGCGTTCTCCACCACGCTTACGCCTGCTGCCAGTTGCGTAGGAGGTCATGTGCAAAACACTCACTATCTGTGTGCTCGATCTGTTTGCAATTTAATGCTTGCTCCATATTTGGTATCAAAGTAAATCAGGCCCCAAATGTCTCGAAAGCATCATCCAGAGTGTGATGCAGATCAAAAAAAAAATTTGGAAAGCAAAATTTGGACCAGTCTCTGTTGGACTAATTAATGTTTTATTATGTATTTTCTCGGTTGAGAATTGAACCCGCCGTGAGTTGCCATGGCAACTTGCCTCACATGTAAATAGCCCGCCGGCTATATTTGAGCTCTTGTTTATTCAGTTTCTTTTGAGCGACTTTCTGTTTTGATGTCGAACATTTTTGGACAACTTCACACTGTGCCCAATTTGCACAATATTTACCCACTTAGCCTGCTGCTCAGACGTTTTTAATGTTTTAATTACGGGCATCAAAATTGCAAATCTGTTCTTTCAAACAATGTCCGTGGGTTTTATGATGCCAGCGGTCTGTAAACGCCATCATTCCAAAAAATCTCAATGGGATATTTTGTTTTGGAAATCACAACAAAGCTGTGATCAAGCAACTTCACAAATTGTGTTCCACCTGGTCGGTTCCGCTTTATTGAATCCAGTTGTGTATCTTAATACTGTTCTTAAAAACTACTTGAAGTCAGTTTATTATGCTTTTTGTAAGGGTCAAGTGACTTCATATTTTAAACTACACGGTGCAATGTCGACAGTCATCTTAAAAGTACTTCATGAAGTGTTGTCAGTAAGGCTAAAAAAAATTCTCTTGGTACTCTCCTTGGTTAGCCTGTTCCAGCTTAATATATATTGTGAAAGGTTCATTATGTCATGAAAGAGTTCAGTGAGTGATTATTTTTGGAATTATAATTGTTATAGCTGTTGCCGTGTAAAAGGCTCATCCGATGATTCAAATCTCAAGTCTTGGTCTCTACTTTGCTTGAAATGCTTTGGTTGTTAGTGTGTAAAAAAAAAAAAAAGATTAACAGGGGAATGTAAAGTATTCGGGAATGGAGCGACGTTTTGTGAAATATTAATACTTTTAAAGGGGAAAAGTGTTTCCTGTCCGGAGATGAATCAATGTTGTGGCCTTGGCCTGGTTTGTTATTAACCTGCACAGCAGCCGCGGCAAGACTGAATCACATGGAGGAAGTTGAACGCCTTCTAACGTCATTTATCAGAAGAAAGAATGGTCAGGCTTTATCTGAGTGGCACATTGATGTTGCTGCACCTCATTCAATGAGACTCGAAGAAACTAGGTCACGTGAACTATTGTTTTTTTTTTTTCACACTGTGGATAGATGCCAGGTCAAGACAGCTAAAAAAAACAAAAAGAAAAAAGCTTCTGAGATTATTTCCAATGAACCCAATGCCAATCCTTACATCGACATTTGTAACCTCGACGAGCCGCAGGTTTTTCCATACAAAATGACAAAAATAAATCACAGAGGAACACACCTATTTTAACTACTTGTGCTTTTACTGTAATGCCACCAGGGGCCGCCAAAATGCCCTGCTCCTTCTCAAGGCGGAGGCGCCTTGTGGCGTTGATGTTGTGGCGGCAACAACGTGGTAAACCTCTTAAGATGATGCAGAGAAAAGGTCCAGATGGCTGTTGACTGTGATGAAAGTTAACAGGTGCTAACATGTAGCTGCTCAACATTAGCTACGTTTGGAAATATTTATCATCTTGCGCTAAAATATCCCTACATGGGCAGTATATGTTACAAAGGCACCGATGTATTCACATGTTGGAAACTTTGGACCCGAGCGGGTACGGCATTACGCTAACTAATTGAGCTGTGCAGTTAATCTGTTCATTTTATGATCTTACATTTTTGAACTTTTCAAAAGTTAATTGAATTAACAGTTTTTTTGTTTGTTTGTTTTTTGTTTGGTCATGTGACCTTCACAAATTGCTCCGTGATTGGTCATTACCTGAGCCACAAATGCACTTATTAATCAGAATACCCCATTTAGACTTGTGGTGCTGCATGGAACATTTTACAATTAAGAAAAAAAAAAGACTTGATTTCTCCCTTTCAACAAAAAGTGACCAGCCAGGTGAGCAAGTGATGTGTGCATCTCGTGACAGAACACAAACGGCACTCAGCGGCTGCCAAAACGATAGCGATAATCGGACTGGCTCAATCCGTACATAGGCGGTATTTTTTTTTTATGACGCACAGGGTTTAAAAAACTCAAAAATATGCCATGTAATGTCGGAAAATTGCGAAAATTCTGAATTTCCCCTTTCAGGGACAGTGGTTACTACAGTGGACAGTTTATCATGTTATCAGGTTACAGGGTGCATGAAAGGGTTAATAACACATATTACCGGGACCATGGCCACAGAGGGATGCTCCTCAACTGTAAAACTATTTAATTTAATTTTTTGTCGAACAAAAATCTGCTATCTTCATGCTAACATGTAATATGAAAAGACATAGATGTGCTAACGGAACTTTGCCTCAACCTTACGGTACTTTAACACACAAGAGCCGCAACACACATCCAAACAGAGCATACAATCATACTCACGGGCTTACAGCGTATATTTTGTCCACTCTATAGGGGATGATTGTTTCTGGAGTTTAGCTATGTTCTTAATTACGCTGCTTTTGTTCCTGTTGGGCTCAGTGTTGCCTGCCATGTGGTTCGTCACTGAAGGCGCACAAATGTAGATATATACTTGTATCATGTGTCATATAAACCACTCTAATAACAATCTCTCCCAAAAAAAAAAAAAAATGTAGTGTGTTGTCTTCTTGCGCAAGCAGCGGTGTGAGTCACGAGCTAACCTTTTATAAAGCAGCATGTGGTAACAAACAGCAACCTGTTGCTTTTTGGCTGCTAATATCTTTTAGCACCATCGATTAGCAAACGTAAACTTGCAACACAGCGTTGTTGCGATGTTGTTACGATGGCGACTGATGATTGAAAGAAGCCCAGTCAGCACTTGTCTTGCCTCGAGCTTTAGCTCCGCTTTTTTTTTTTTTTTTTTGGGGGGGGGGGGGCGCTGACTTGTTGCTCAATCCAAGCCTAACTATGTCACGCAAAGATCAACTGAAGGTTGTGAACTCACCCGGTCACAGAATTCCTTTACTTCTCTGACTATATTTAGCATAAACTGGCGCGAAACTGGACAAGTATAGTTTAGAAACAGAATACTGCCATCACATTTTGTACTTGTACCAAAAATCTACATTGAGACTGAAAAGGATTCCATTGAAAAATGTACACATCAAAATATTGTTCTATTTTATGTTCTGTTGTATTATGGGTTTTTTTTTGTGTTCTGGTTTTAAAATTATATAAAAAAATATTTTCTATTCTTTGCTTATATCGGCTGTCCATAAGTCATTTTCCCAATTTCAGCTTCCTGGCTTTCACATTAACTGTCTGTAAACTTTCAAATTACAAAGCAGAATTTGAGCTATTTTTTCCCCTTAAACTCCATATTATTTTTTTTTAATTTTGTCCGTACATTTTTCGACAAACACGATTTTAAAAATTATTTTTTTGATTTATTTATTTTTACCAGCAGTTAAGATACCAAAATAAACATTGCACATAAAGTAGTCATAGGAACGCACAGCTATCTATCACCCCTCCCAAAACTCACCCAAAAGGGGTCAATCCGTGAGCCACTTCTTGGTTTGGAGCCACCAGTTGAGCAACTCTACTCTGAATCACTCGAGCATCCATTCAACAACAACGCGAATGAGAATGTTTGCCGTGGATCAAAATGTTTAGCATTTGAAACTCACTTCCTCTGAAGAATGGTCAGGGGCTTCTTCCTCTTCCTCAGCGTGGCACGTTTGAATCGGGCCAGTGTGTCCGACCCGTTTGTTTCTATTGGCCCGAGCTAACTCCCTTATGCGCTCACTCTGCCTCGTCTGTGTGTGTGGTGTGTGTGTGTGTGTGTGTGTGTGTGTGTGTGTGTGTGTGTGTGTGTGTGTGTGTGTATTGTGTGTGCGGTGTTCAGGAATGTGGAACGGCCTCCAAACCATGACTTGTTTTCTTTCACTCTGCTGACTTAGACGACTTGAAAGTGGAACTAAGGCCTTGTAGTGCAAAATGTGCTTTAATTTTGGAGCGAATTGATTTTTGACTGCATTCATCACAAAACCACGAGGAAAATAAAATATTCTTCCCAACCTTCCCTGTGAAAATTTTTGTTGGTGAGGGAAAAGGGATGGATCAATTGGCAGAATAAAAAAGGCTCACATCAACCTTGATCAGCTCCACGATGGGGAAATTCCAGTTTTGACAGCAGCGCAGTGACAAGTAACAGCATGCAAGTATGATATAAATATCTATGTTCATATTTACAGCATCAGCCAATGAGACACATAAATAACTACTACGCTACACAGTATGTGCAGATGTGATCTTGAGCAGTAATCACAGTCTGAAGCATTGTATATTGGAATGTACAATGTATGTAATCAATACATCATATCTCAAAGCATTTTACAATTGAACCCAAAACAGACCAACGGTGCAGGGGCAACTATAGAAGCAACTATAGAAGCATAATAAATTGACACTTAATTTACGTGACGAGCAGCAAGAATGGTCCGCAGCATTGTGTGTCGCATGGAAAACGTACACAAGCAGAATACTATATCATGTTATTGTGCATACAATTTATACCACTGTGAATGTGAACAGCCAAGTGAATCATGAGCAGTGCTGTATGAAGCATCAAACACAGTACACGTATCACAAAGTCATAAATAAACACATTGCCAGTGTGTTTGGAGGATATTTAAAAACCGTAATATTAAAATAGGTGTATATTCTTTATCCTCTGTGAAGAACAACGTATATTTCCGCTGCTTACAGAGAATTTTAGATCGGCTCCATGTATATCGGTACGTCTGTAATTGACTGCCGCCGGGTTGCCAAGTCGTGCACGCCAGAATAAGCGGCGCGATATCCATAGAAGTGAAGTAAAAATGTGGCAAATAGAGAGCCAAGATTAGTTGGCAACATTGCCTACACTGGCTCAACATCACTCCAGTAATGCAGATGGTAATGAAAACTATCAATGTTAACGATAGCAAGTCGTGTGAAGTCGCAACTTTTTCTTCCTTTCGCCCAATCTTCCTTTTTCACACACACACCTTCAATGATTTGAGTCAACGCCCTGTTTTGTTATTTTGATATCCAGCTCATCTCATCTTGATCAGTTTTGAATCACGACTGCTCGACTTGCGTAATCCTTCTGTCCACACCTTTGTTTATTGAATAGCTTCGTGATCATATTGCGCATTTGCGTCGCTGTTTGTGAATAGCTGCCACACAATTGGCATTCAAATCAGGATCAGCAACGTCAATATGGCCGCGAGATGCCTGCGTGTACTTTTGAGGAAACATTGAGATTTGAGGACAAGATTTAATTGCCTTAACATGTCCGCTTGTCATCTTTCCTCATGAATATTTTGCTCTCAATTCAGGAATAAAAATTTGGGGGGCAGGTACAGGAAGGAAAGGTTGGATGTGGATCATTAACAAGCAGCGCCAAAGGGCAGTGTGTTCTCTGGTCCGAGACGTCTGACCTTCATTGGCATTTTCTTCCAGACTTGTTCACTTCAGACAAGGTCTGGTGATGAAATAAATAGTACTAAATGCACAATCTGGCTATAAAAATTAAATCACACAAAAAAAAACCCAAACAAATACAAATAGGTAAGCGGACTATTCATTTTTGTTGAAGAGATTTAATTTTTAATCCAAAAGGCCTCGTCAGTTCAAAATTTTGGCTATGGCCTGTAGAGTCTCCCTATTTATCTCTGATTGTTTTGTCCCCTCAGGCTGGTCACAAAAAGGGGCGGGCCTAAGGGTAAAAAAAAAAAAAAACAGGCGGCAGAATATTGTGGTCTTTTACTTTGCTGCCAATTTGTCAAAGAAAATCCCCAGATGCAAACTGAGCAATGTTGTTAGGCATGCAATACATTGCATGAAGGAATTCGGCGACCTCGACCTCGGAGAGCTCAAGTAACTCCCCCACACAAACACATGGCACAACATCGGAGAGCAGCCTCTCCCTATTTCAAAAAGAAGAGACATTCCTGTGAAAAAAAAATGTCGAAATTCTGGACTGGGAGGACTACATGTACCAGTTTAAAAGGTGCGTGAGAGAAGATATTTATGTCAAACCAGAAAGGGTTTCTCTAAACCGAAGACGAGGTTTAGGCCATTACTTATCATCCTCTTACAGCAACGTCCTGGCACCACTTTTCCCCAAAGATTGTCTCCTTCTTCAGGTAGAGTGGCCACAAATGAGACATTTTGCCAGCAGGCAGGTGGACAACTTGTTGGTATGCAAAACGCACCACAGCGTTTCAAAGTTTTCTCAAGTGTTTGCGACCATGAGCCAGCATGTCTTGTCCTAGGCAACGCTTCGGACTGGTGGTTTCAGTTTCATTGCCGGGAATTCAGATCCAACTCCAAGCAGGAAATATCAGTCTGTGTCTCATGCTTTGAAAGTACCTTGAACTTCATTTGTCAAAATTCGGCTGGGTTGACCCGATTCTTGCCAGCAGATGGTGATGTGGCACCTCAAGCATAGTGGCAGGCAGCTGCTGAAAGCCTTCCACCATTTTTTTTTTTGGGGGGGGGGGGTGTTACATGTCACACAGTGAGTTCTCACTTTAGCCGCCATCTTCTCTTGCGAAAACATTGCCATTTACTCTAATTTTCTACAATAGAATTCATTTCCTGCATGCACTTCAAAATGTTCTAAATTGCTGATAATTGGGCAAGAAAGGCAAGTATGTGGGGCAAATGTCAATTGCCATTTTTAAATTATATTATATCATTATAATATATAGTATTATAAATGCAAAGTATGATTTTATTATATATTTCACTTAATTGGTCTGAAAATGTAATGTACTGTACTACAAATGTCTGTTCAACTATCTTGGCCTGTGACCTATAGTGTCAGGTAGACACGATTTAACGCTTTTCTACTCGATGGCAGAAAGTAAATAACTTTTTAACCCTTTCATGCACCAATAATGATAACCTGTAACCCGATAACATGTCACTGTGACCGCTGTCCCTGGAAGGGTTAATTTACAAAATGTGCCTTTGATCAATAAAATTTGGGATATACTGGTCTAGGCATTGGGCAGCCCGGGGGTGTCGTGGTTAGCGCGGTGACCTCCAGCTTCAGCCTCCCTGTGTGTAGTTTGCATGTTCTCCCCGGGCCTGCGTGGGTTTTCTCTGGGTACTCCGGTTTCCTCCCACATTCCAAAAACATGCATGGCAGGCTGATTGAACACTCTAAATTGTCCCTCGGTGTGAGTGTGAGCGTGGATGGTTGTTCGTCTCTGTGTGCCCTGCGATTGGCTGGCAACCGGTTCAGGGTGTCCCCCGCCTACTGCCCGAAGATGGCTGGAATAGGCTCCAGCACCGCCCGCGACCCTTCTGAGGATAAATGAATGGATGGTCTCGGCATTATCGTGTGTGTGTGTGTGTGTGTGTGTGTGTGTATGTGTGTGTGTGTGTGTGTGTGTGTGTGTGTGTGCGCGCGCGCGCGTGTGTGTGTGTGTCAACACAACAGTGGCAGTGTGTTGTCATGGAAAACATGAAATTTGAATGAATGGGAAAAAACAAAAGTCACTTTAAGTTGACTCATTTTTATTGGGAATTGAATTCACAACGTTCTATGGACACCCAGTTGTCAAATAAAGACAGTATCGGTTTGTTTTGTCGTCACATTTTATTGGTTAACACATGTCAATAAGGATTTGTTACATGAATATCTATTGCACCAGATATGACCTTTTTAAAAATAACAGCATTTTTATTATATCATGAATAATTATAAGAACCGTAGAAAGAATTTAACCCCAAAAAAAAAAAAAACAAGACACAATGACGACGGGCACATTTCATGTACATCACTTGAGACCTCAGTGCAACACGACAGCGAGCCACCTCGTTCACAATAAACACGTCCCTGAAGGCCACGTGACAAAAGATGGCGGGTCAGCGGCCGACGAGTTCCACTCAGGCGGCCATTTAAAGACACGCTTCACATGCTTGGAATCGGATTCAGACGCAGACTGCCAGCAGTAACCAAAGCAACAGATGGATAGTGTGGTGGATCCGTTCAGTTTGTTGACTGAAAGTTTGCATTTAAACCACAGGCGGGTCCTGACGCAACGACGTCCTGGTTGTTCGGTTGCGATATGCCGCGAAGGAGCCCCGAGGCTTCGTATCAATGAGCTTGTGTCAAAATGCTTCGTTTTTGTACGTGTAGTTAGTCGACAGCTCGAAACGTGACACAGGTGATAACATAGCGGTCGAAGTGAAAACCTTCCAGATGTGGGAGTAAGTTCCATCCAGTCCGTGCAAGCCTTCAGTAACTCTGCAATCTTAACCTTGGCGTTTTAAGCAGTTCTAAAGTTACTGTGGCAAGAATCTAGTCGAATTCCGATGAGTCAAGCCATGTCTTGGGTCAGTCAGTACCTGTACTTGTGAGTTATCTATTAAGAAAACATTCATAATCGCATCATTTTTTTAAAAAAACGAACTCCCAAGCCAGTCTTTGTATTGTCTAACCAAGATGAAGTCTATTTCATGTTGGACTAGCTAGCTATTAGCCAAACTGCGAGGTTAATGGGCTCAACTGTCTTCTGTGGGTTCTCGAATTACGGGTGAAGTTAAATGTTAATTAGTCTCTTTGATTTGTAAACCTTTGTCGAGCATCTTTCTTCGGCCCACGCATCTCTGCCTACGTGTTTTAGCTGTTCCCCTGTTTGGGAATTGAAATCATGACACAGAGCTGTTCGATAAATTGTGGTGTGCAGAGAAGATGCGTTTTTGGCGTGTAGGCATAGCTAGCTAGCTAGCTAGCGGCACACTGTAGTGGTAGAAATGTAACAAATAATAACTATCGGTAAGTAACTAGCAATTGTGCAGCGTAGCCACTTTCAAAGGCGTTCAAGCGCTCATCTCATGAGTGAGGGGGAACTCATACCGGGGGCTCCATTTTAGCTCCGACGAAAAAAAAAATACCTTCAACGCTAAAATGCTGGAAAGAGCTTAACGCTAGGTTCCGATAATTCAGTACTACTTGGTCTTTGCACGTTTGTAGCAATTGTCTCCTGACGTGTTTAATGTAAACAGATCTCTGAATTCACTTGATAGGGTTTTTCGGTTTGACTCGAGTCATGTCTGATGAGTCACACCCCCCCCCCCATCCTGAAGTCTGTACACTGAAAAAGGTTTTTGCTGAATTTACTCAATTTTATCTCATCAAGTGGATGCATGAAATGAAATCATCTGGCTGTCATGCATTTTTTAAACGAGACTATACATCGACTTAAAAATGTATCTGAAACCGGATGATTTTATTTTTTGATGCAATTGTCAGAAAAAAAAAAAGAGGAAATTCAACGCAACATTTCTTCAGTAGTGAGCTGATTGTATGAACACGGTTGTCATTTACATGCACCAAGAGTCAGGAAAGATGATGTCAGCTCAATGCAGAATTTAAAAATATATATTTTTCCTATTCTGACTGTTTTTAAATGCTTTTGGTGTTGTCAAACCGCAATTAATCCGATCCGCAAGCAGCGTGCGAGAAAGGAAACGTCGTTGTCTCAATCCACACTGCTCGTCAACTCAAATAAATGTAGAGCGCAGCGAGCTGGCTCCTAATTAGCTATTAATGACAGCCGGGCCGCAGCGGATGGCCCGACACGACTGCAGGATAATTTGTTGGCACTCTGGAGAACTTTCTAATCCGCTACACGACTCTTCAGTCACAGACTTTATGTTCTTCCAAGATAAACGTGAAACTAGAGCTTCCCTTCGTCAGCCGGTTACTGCCGAACGTACGTGAAGCTTCTGTCCTGGGACGAGCGAGTTTGTTTGTATCACAGCTTTGAAACTCGGTAAGAAAAACTAACAGATACATATCACATTCCAACTATGGCGTTTAAAAGACCCAAAGCATCGAGACAAATGTTCACATAAAGAGGCAGCAATGGTAGAAATCAGCACTGGCAGCAATAAAATACAGAACATCACAAATCTAAACACAAGCCTTTTTTTTTTTTTCCTTTTTCAAATCTCCTGGTAAAAATGTTGCCCTTTTGACGAGGTCTGCGTTAAAATGACTCTTGCGACACCTTGATCACGTCTTTGCGCTCCGTCGGTCACAATTTAGGTGAAGCAGAACACGTCATCTTAGTTTGATGTGGCTGGGCGAGTCATAGATTTTATCGATTTAATTCAAGTTCCTCGATTGAGTGCACGGTTTGCAACAAATAACTTGGCCGCAAACAGAGAGGGGCTAGTTCACAAGAGCATAGCCAAGTTACAATTTTTTCCCCCTCTTGTGACTACTTTTTAAAATCCTGATTTTGCAAAGGGGAAGTCAACCCAAATTTCTTTCTTTACAAAAAATACGTTCCAGAGAAATAGGAGTTAAGCAGCAAAATCCTCCTGTTTTTGTCCACCTCTGGGGGCGGCCATTTTGTCACTTCGTGTCAAGTGGAAATGACATCACAGTCACTCGGGTAACGACCAATCAAGGTTCACCTGTTCTCTGAAACTGAGCCATGATTGGTCGACACCTGAGCCCTGAACAACTGTGATGTCATTTTCAGTCGACGGCAAGTAGCAGCAAAATGGCAGACCCCTGAGATGGACAAAAAACCAGTGGATTTTACTGCTTAACTTATATACAGAATGAATCTGAATGCTGTCTTTAGACTAGTAGAGCTGCATAGGAGTTATTATTGTTAAAAAAAAAAAAAAAAAAGGGTTGACTTCCCCTTTAAGGAAAAAAAGGGAAACATCATTTAACGTCAGAAATCAAAATTTTGTGGGAAAACAAATTGGAGATTTTTATTGTCAGGCCCTATCGCCCAGCCCAATGTGAAAACAAGCCAAGACATGTTGATTTGCAACGGTTTGTCAAAGCAGAAAAAATTGACTTTCAGTCAGTATCATCCATACTATTACGAGGACCACCTAATTGCGTTTGGTCCGCACCAAACACGCTGACCTTTACCAAGGACTGTAAAAATTAGCCCCGATTGAAGGGCAGTCTTAATTTGAGCCTTCCTGGTCCTGCTAACTTTCCAAAGGTGTAGCTGCACTCGATGTCGTTGACCTTTTTAAGAAAGGCCGAAGAGAAACGGCAAAGCTGTGAACAAGGTGTCATGGCTGATGGCATCTTGTTAAAAAGATGCGAGGAAAAAAAACCCAAACCCAAAACGCCCCTTTCTGAGGAGGAGGTACTGAGACACAGTGGTGGTCGGCAAAGAGCTCTTACTCATCCTCGTTACTTCCTGTCAAAACAAACAAACTATACATAGATGATTCTTCCTCCCAGCGATGTTGCCCGAGTCCCAGCAATTGCTTGGACTGCAAAATTGTGCTTAGGAGTTGATGTCCCAGAAGTATTAAGGCTTTGAAAATCTCAATACCAGACTTTTCCTTTTTTTTTTTTTTTCTTTTCCAAAACTACCAATGAGATGCAAGAAGTGATGCAAGATGCCTGATGAACGAGCAGTAGTAAAGCTTCACATATCCACAAAGAAGCACAATCTAAGTCAAAATATCGAAAGAAACGGTCATAACAATCGGCCTGGTATTGATTTTTGTTTTCAACCCCATTGGATATGTTTAGCTTTTACAGTGCGGGAGGGATGGTTCACAAAGAGTGGTCGTCATCAGTGGTCCTAATGCACGCTCATCCCCGATGTTCGCCCAGGATGACAATCAAGACCCACGTAGTGAAAAAATAAAAATAAAAAAATCAAAAAGGTTGATAACCGGCGGATATTAATTGCTTTAACCGTAAATATTATCCTAAACTATAATCGCAAATCACTTTCAGATCATTTCAAAGTCGTCATTATTTTCAAACGAATCCACCGAGGTGATACATCTCGACTGAGAAGATCTTTGTATGTTGTGCAGGAGCTAAGTTTAGTCTGGGTTGTTACCGGAGAGTCTTCGTCACATCTTTTTTTTTTTTTTTTTTTTTTAAGGGTAATGCTTTAAGATTTACAGTTTAAACAATTAATATGTATGGGCAATTATAAATATTTTTAGGAGGGTGCGTCAATCGCATTTTACTTTTGTGTGTGTGTGTGTGTGTGTGTGTGTGTGTGTGTGTGTGTGCGTGTGTGTGTGTGTGTGTGTGTGTGTGTGTGTGTTACATGTCTTAAAAGTAACTTGAACTTCCTTCGGCAGGGTTCTGTCCGCCGTTCCTCTACGAACAGCACGGGTCTACCTTAGCTAGCCTGAACTGTTATGGGGGACATTCACGGTAGTTTGGAGATGGAAGAAAAATTCCAATGATTGCATTTTTTATTTTTTGGTACTGATTCCAATGTGGCCAAAAGCTTTGAAGACAGGGATTCCCAAACGTTTTGATGTCCTGGGACACAAGTTTTCCCCAAGGACCCCGCATAATCCTAATCATATTTATTGGTTCATGTCATATGAATTGTAAAAAGTTATCCATACATGAGTTAGAATCATATAAAAACAAATTCAGATTAAAAAAAAAAATGTTGCATTAGTACGAGAATAAATTTAGATTTTCAAGAAAGAAATGTTTCGATCTTTGCAAGAAGAGAGACATTTTGTCTGTGTGAAAATTTCCAGTAAGACATATTTTGACAAGCGAATTTCAAAAAAGATACAATTTTTACTTCAGGAATACTATTCATTTCATTCTAGAAAAGGTCCCTGTAGTCTGGAAAAAAAAAAGTATTGGATTATATTATTATCTTTTATTTGGCCAAAGCGATGGTAAGGAGGAGTAATTAGTTGTTTGTTTTAGTGACACATTGATTTCCACATGGATGTACGTCCTGAAATACAATATGCCGTAATTTATTGCAAATTATTCCCCGGTTTGAGAACCACAATCTGAAGCGATACCTCACGCCGGTATACTTTGTGAACCAAACCTCCCGCATATCCTCTAACTGGGAGTCATTTAAGGATACGTGGTTAGCGCTAGCTGCGGTTAATGAAGCCAAAGGGCGGCCATGGCGAGCAGCAGCGACGGCCCCATGGTCGAGGCCAGCGAGGCGGCCAACAGCCGGCCGTGGCTGACCACCTTGAACGAGATGACCTCCACCTTGAACCCGTCCTCGGTGGCCATGCAGCGGAAGACGCCTTCCCTCAGGGGCGTGTCCACTGCCGGCCCCAAGACGCAGAAGTCGCCGGAGAAGAGGCAAGGGTAGTTCTTGACACAGTTGTCCTTTTCCCAGCGGTAGGTGGCGTGGAAGGAACGCACCGGGCAGGGCAGGAAGATGGAGGTGTTGGACGGCACCGACACTTGCCTGGGGGAGGTGCGACGCAGCTTGAGGGCTGTTGGAGAACAGTTGGAGAAAAAGGTCTACTGTGCTCACTTCTTGCGATGGATTAACCTATGAGTCATGAAGTGTGAAATTACCAGAGGTGGGAGAATAAGAATGTTTCGAGTTTTGACCTTTCAAAAATCAATCTGTTTGAGCAACTCAAATGGAGTGTCCACTAAATTTTCAGCGAGTCGTGGTTTGGGATTAATCAGGTCAAAAATAAAGTCATCTATCTATCTATCTATCTATAGATAGATAGATAGATAAAATTTGATATTATTCCCAAACCAATGTCTCTATTTTCATGACTGTATGTCAATTGAACGCATGAGCAGCTTTTAGTTTGTAAATTTAACATTTCACATGATCGTGTTGCCATTTTTCTTTTTTACCGATTTTTTTTTTTTTTTTTTTTTTAAATCAAAAATGTAATCCATGAATCCAAATCTAATAATCTTCAAAGCTCCCTCTATGGTACTTGCTTCGTGAGGTTTGCTTACGCACCCATAAACAAATAAATAAATAAATACAAATAAAGCATCTTTCAAAATCACACCATCTTGAAAATGTCGGTGTTCAAAATCAAAAGGGCATAAAAGTGCTGTAAATCCAGGTCCTTGGAATATTTTGACATGTCACACTCGTGTTCTTAAGACACCTGGTCATTGATGGCTGTTTGAACACGCTCTATAAATACATTTCAGTTGAGTTGTTTTAACCCTTTCATGCACCCTGCAAACCGGTAACATGATAAGCCGTCCACGGTAGTAACCGCTGTCCCTGAAAAGGGTTAAACTATCCCAACAAATGCAGAGTATGTCGTTGATACTTTATAAATGGTAGCTCCACCTACACATTTCATATGACTGACAGCTGAACGCCTACGCGCCGCCAACTCAATGCTTTTTTTAAAATCGTTCGTACTTATCACCTGAAAACAGAAGCAATATTTTTCCCTTCAGCTCAAACAATGGTGTCCTATTTGTAAGGGCAGCTCATTAATTGCTGAGCCTGCTCCGAACAGGCTTTTCAGGCGTAATAAAGTCATTGAGTTGAGGAAGAAGAAAAAAAAAAAAGCCTGTAAAGCAATTAAAGTGTCTCGGCTGCATAAATCCAAAGACTGCACCAGTCACGGAGGCTGCACTGCACGAATTTACAACAGGAGGACCGGAAGCCGTCAATAAAATGTTGTTGTAAAACGGTGAAATAAGAATAACACAACAAACTTGAAGTAAGATTAAAAACTGATTTACGAGAAGCGACAGTCGGCGTCGTTACTGTAAGAGTCTCCTTTATAGACGTGAAACTTAGGATATGAGCAGGGCGATGCTTGTCACCACCATTTGGAGGTTATAGTTGCATTGCGGACTCGAACGTTGGCTTTCATGGAAGAAATGATCCCGCCTGCAGGTTTTTTGCGCACTCGGCTCAATTAAGTGATAGTCATCTTTGGACCGCTGGTTTAATTAAGATACAGAGAGCATTTGAGGGCAGATCAAGGGCTCACCAGCAGCCTCCCCGCAAACCGACGAGTTGGATTGGTCCAGATTCTGAATGAGCATCCTGTTAGGAGAGAAGACACAGAGGACAGATTGCTCTTAAAGACTCTCGCCAAGCAATTAGGAGCCTGCAAGTGTACTTTAGAAGTCCAATAAAGCATGCAAATGATACAACTGCGTCCAAAATTTGCTTATCGCTGTCTTTCATAACAGGAAAACCCTCGTAAAGTGCTGCATGGACATTTTAAATATGGACTCGAAGAAGGAGAGCAGAAGAAACGGTCGCGATAGGGTTGAGGAATACTGGTGGAGTCAAAGCTTCATTTGATTTGGATGAATTCTACTCGACATTTAGTGAACGTTTAAAAATTTGGAGGAGTCCGATTCTCAATGCGGACTAACCTGACTTTCCGCCGGCAATGCGAATAGAACTCCGGCACTGGATGTACAGGGACTGAGCAACCCGTCCCACAAAGTTCTGGAACTCATATTCCCGAAGCAACCCCCGACACAATCTTCTGTTTTTGATGGAGTTACGCAAGCTCTCGGGCTGGGAAATGCATCCGCTTTATTGATTTATTTCAGTTTAGCCGAGCCATCCAGTTTGCTCATTGTTTTCTGTTGAACAGTTTGGCCATTAAAATATTCATGAATTAATTCAAGATGCTGATGGGCGGCTCGGTGGTCGACCGGTTAGCGTGTCGGCCTCAAAGCGCAGAGTTGGAGGGTTCGATTTTCGGCTGTGGCCTTCCTGTGTGGTGTTTGCATGTTCTCCACGTGACTGCGTGGGTTTTCTCTGGGTGCTCCGGTTTCCTCCCACTTTCTAAAAACATGCATGGTAGGTTAGTGGAACACTCTAAATTGTCCGTAGGTGTGAGTGTGAGCACGGATGTGAAGTGATTTGAGTCACTTCAAATTGGAAATTGATTTGGGGGAGGATTTTATTTGAAGGCCAAATTGCCCAGCCTTTGCTAAAAACAAGTCATAACTCTAGCGAAAATCTGTCGGAAAAAAAACATTTCTTGACCATAAGCGCGGCAGCACCTGAACGTGTCTTCTTGCGAAGATTCCATTCAACCATTGCGACTCGTTATAGAGTGATACTCTTGTCCTAACATACCCCGACGTGACGTTATATCCTGGCGGGATGGCGATGCACCTCCTCCTTGCCTTGTCCCAGCCGCAATACGGGTCCCGGGAGAGGATGCACTCGCGGCACGTGTCGCCATAGCGACCGCAGTCGGCCAGCGGCAGCCGTTGGACCTCCATCGCCGTGGCAACGTACAAGTGACCCTACGGCAAATATGCAGCTTCCTTTTACAACCGGCATTCGATCGCTTTGGGGATTGAATTGGCTTTCCAATCAAGATAAGAGCCGCCTTGTTTTCAGACGGGCATCCCGGCTCAATTTTTCGCCTGGTTTTTAATGGTTGCTCTGTGAAATCTAGAATGGAATACCAAGTGGCCTCATCCATCTCGATTCAGAGCATAAATTATTGATTCACAAGACATGAGAGCGCCGTGGTGTTCTGCGTACCTTTTGGGGGTTGATGGCCATGTTGAGGACAGGCCCCTCATTGCGAAACATGGAATACTGGGAGATGATAAACACCCCATCGCTGCTGTGAAGAACTTTAAGCACTTTTCCTTGTTCTGTTGGCAAAGACAAAGCGCGGACAGAATCAGAATTCTTTGGACCGCTTCCATTCGTAGGAGGGCTGCTGGGTCAAAATGAAGAAACCACACCAAAAAAAGGAAGAAACTGAGCTTCTCATATTGGAATGTCAGTTTATCTTTTCAGGTTGGGCAATGAAACGTGTAAATCGCTGGTAAAAATGTGGAATATTGAGAGACCGTATTAGGAACTTGTCTTTCCTTATATGGTTTGTCAGCTCAAACAGCCTTAAATATATAAAACCACATCTAAATTTATTAATATGTACTTTTAAAAATATGTCATAACACAAAGGTGTCAAACACAAGGCCTGGGGGCCATATGTGGTCCGCCACATCATTTTAAGTGGCCCGCGAAAGCAAATCAAAGATGACAACTTCCATGATGCTTGCTAAAATCTGTACCAACATTTCACATTTTCACATGTAATAAATCAGTGACATATTGTCAGCATTTTCTTGTTACCAAACCCCTCATTAGAGTTACTTAACCACAACGTTTTTCTTGACTTCTTTATATAGTTTCAGCCCCTCCAAGGCAATCGGTCATTATAACGTGGCCCGCGACAGAAATGAGTTTGACGCCCCTGCCTTCACACCTCCTCCTCACTCTCTTGCTGTGAAGAAGTCATATAACATCACTTCAAGGAAACAGAAAGAAGACTCCTTCGCTCGCACAGTTCTCCAAATCAATGCTGTGGCAGTATTGGTCAGTGTGAATTGAAGTTCATTGTCAAACACTCACGCCAATCAAAAGAAAAGTCAAAAGATAATTGATATGTTCACACCTAAATGTTCGACCAAACCATGTAAGAATAGCACATAGCATCTATTCTCTCTGCTCTGTGTAAGCAACGACAACAACAATTTACCGAATTCTATAGCTTAACCCTTTCAGGGACAACGGCCACTGCAGTGGACACTTTATCGTGTTATCAGGTTGCAGCGTGCATGAAAAGGTTAAATTCGGACTTGCTTGTTTACTGTAAAACCTCCGCAATGGAAATCTGTGATGAACCCGATTTGGCTTCAACCTGCCTGAAATGCCAGCACAGAGACAGAAAGTGACCCAGTTTCTGATGGCACTGATGACGAGAAAAAAAGATTAGTGGTGATGTTTTTTTTTTTTTTTTTTATATATATCAATGGATTTTCGTCTTGGAGATTTGTAGCGGTCTGACAAATAATCCCAGAGGGAATATTTGTGTAGTGCAATGAGGCCTTTCATCACATCGCCAGCACGGTTCTTATTTTGCGGCCCGAACTTCTTGTCCTCAAACTTAAAAAAAAAACAAAAAAAAACTCCTTTGTCTAAGATAACGTGACGCATTTCATCCGGTTTATTCTATGAGATGGTCTATTTCCAGCTCTGCTATCAAGAAAGTGGATCAGCACCAACATGGCAGCAGCAGCAGCAGCGGGCAGGCAGGCAGGCAGGCGGCACTGCAGGTTGAAAACGGGTGACAGTGCAGAACTTCAGCTGCTGAGTGGACACATTCGTTTTTGTCCAACAACAATCTTTATTGGAAAGCTTGCACACTTTGGAGAAAAGGCCAAAAAGTTGTGTTTGGGTTTAGCTTGGACAAGCGTTTCAGACACATCAGTATTTGTATACCCAAAGTCACTACTTCATAATAAGTCGTCTTTAAAGCTGCTTGGTCCTTTTTATGTGTGACTTATACTGGGAATTTAAACCTGTGAAGGTATCATGTCTTGTCTTTAGGGTGGTAGACTCATCAGCAAAACTATGGCTAACCGCTAATGCTAGTTTCTAGCCAACGTCATGAGCAGAGCGGACCGGAGAAGAGGGGGAAACTTGGCTAGGATGACTAATAACCCTGTAAATGCGGGCCGCTCATTTAGGTGAGCGCCATGGGAGCATTTTGACTACTAATAAAGACGGAAATCGCATAGTCGGCAAGAATCAGCTGTGTTTGGCGTAAGTGCTTACAAAAAAAAACAAAAAACGTTCCTGGGTCACATCAAACGTCTTCACGCGCCTTGAAAAATGTCAACAGCAGGGCGATGGGGGCTTTGGTGGTGATTCGAGTCTTGGATAGTATGTCCAAAATTAGCGACAAAATTAATTGGACTGCATCAGTCATTTTTATATGGTTCAGAATCTTCCCAGTTTTTCCGTTGAGAGCCGATTCTGTGGAATTCTTCTCCCTTTTCCGGCTATAATGTGGAGCCGTGCTAATGATTTTGTTTCATTTTCTTTGTGTGCGTGGCTATTGATGTCAAGAAGCTCTCCAAAGGGTAGTCGAGATGAAGATTTGCACGAGGCTTCACGCTTTGTGAGTGGAAAGTACAACCGTGATGTTTTTTGACATGGAAAAGGTAGAAGCAGTTGCCTTGGAGTCCAAGGATCAGCCCCATCAGTGTTGATTGAATCTTGAGGGACACAAATGGTCTCCCACTGTGATCATGTTTCTGACGGTGTGGCTGCTTGCCGCTTTGGTTCAATTTCTTATTTGCCGCCTAGTCGTCCTCGTATACGCAATTGTTCGCGAGCCTCTGTGAAAAGGCACAAGCGATGTCATCCATGCCGAGAGTCGAGATGGCAGCGCTCTCATCCTTCTTCAGACGTCATTGTGCTCTATTTTCTTTTTCCGGCCATCAGGCCGTGCCCCTCCTGTTGCTGCCGCACTTCATTTCGCTGACAGTGAGAGGCCGTTGCGCATCTCTCTCTCAATTGTTTTCTCTTTTGCTATTTTTAGCTTCAACCGAGTCGCTCATGTTGGACTGACGGCCCCGTGAATTTGTTTGCAGAGACTCTAAGCCGATAGATGTGACATCTCCTGTGAACACGAGCGCAGCGAGAGAGTCGTGCACACGCAAGACTTATGATGGTTGCCATGGTGATCTCCCTCAGGCCCTCGGCAATTTTCGGAGGACCTTCTCAGAGCGATGGCAGCTGGGCGGCGTGCGTGTTTGATTGCATCGAAATCAAATATCTCACCGCTCATGGTCGCAACTGATATGTGGAAGCTTTATGAACAATGTCATGGGCAAAGATGACTTATTAATTCAAAGAATTGGGCTGTTCTTCCCACATTTAGTCTGTGTTGTTGTAAATATGGGGCGGCACGGTGGGCAACTGGTTAGCATGTCGGCCTCACGGTGCAGAGGAGCAGGGTTCGATTCCGGCTCTGACTTTCCTGTGTGGAGTTTTTGCATGTTCTCCCCGTGCTTATGTGGGTTTTCTCCGGGTACTCCGGTTTCCTCCCATAAAAATAAGCACGGCAGGCTAATGGAACACTCTCAATTGTCCCCTGGGTGTGATTGTGAGCACGAATGGTTATTCGTCTATGTGTGTCCTGTGATTGTCTGGCAACCTGTTCAGGGCTCCAGCACGCCCTGCGACCCTCGTGACGATAAGCGTATTGGAAAACGGATGGGTGTTTTCAGTACGCGAACCTGAGTGGGATTGTTTTGTTCCTTGTTGCAAACAAAAAAAAGCAATCTTGAATCAGTGCCAGCTACTACATAACCTTTCACACCCAGCTGGTAGCACTGGCAGTTGGTTGCTGGTGTTTGACCCGGGGCTTAGTTTGTCTCCATTTGGCTTCGCGCTGCCTTATTCACATTCCAGGGACAAGAATTGACTGGCTTTTTGTCGAAAAATGGCAGTTCAATATCAGCGTCAACGATCAGTTTTGCCAGATCACCGTGGCTGCTTTTCCAGTCAAAGATGAAAGAATCTGATCTCATTTTGACTGGCTCACACTTGGACCAGTGTGAGAAGACTATTATTCTCCCAAAAGTCAACAACTAGCAGAATAGCGAGTTTACCTGTTCCGAGATAAAGGACACTGTAGTGCTCGTCGTTGACAGCCAGGACGATGTCCGCAACAGTATGTGTGATTTGGTCGTCCGTCGGCAGGTCCAGCGGGGCGACGCCCACCGGCCGGATCACGTCCTCGATTTCCGGGTGGTATCGGATCACGCCCAGGTTTTTGAGGTCATTTCCTGCCGAGGAATTCTTTCGACCGCACTGTGAGGAGAAGTGACGGATTCAGAACCGGTCGGAGTGGAAGGATGCCAATTATGTATAGCCCTCATCAGAACGACTATCTACTCAATCGTTTACTGTATATTCAGTACACGGTGGCACCCGGTTCGTCAAGGGTTTGTCACTGGGGATTCCCCTATTCACGGAATTTCAAAAAATGATTCTTCAAGAATGTTTGGAATTGAAAAACATGTCACTGCAATTATAATGGGAAAAATTCTTTGCTGGGTTTTTGCTATTGGTACTTGGGCCTGGTCTCGATCCCCATGAATCGCCCTGGTCCACTGTATTGTAAACCATAATTTGATCCTAACCCAGGCTTTAATCCCAATGAATCTGTCACTTGAAACACGAGCCTTGGTTTAAAAGCATAAATCCTTAACCTCCCGCCAAGCAATTCTGATTACCGCACTGCGAGAAAAAGGACTGAATGACGACCAGCTGGAACGGAAGGAGAACTGGACCCCGGGCGAGTAGTTCAACCGCATGTCCTTACCATCCCGGGTCGATTTCCAATGAAGGAGTTGCTGTAGCCTTTCAGCTTGGACGTGGAGAAGGCCTGGTCGATGTCTTCAATGGAGTAGGCGCAGATCACAGTTCTGCCCCTGGAAATGAAGGCCCACAAGTTATATTGGCGGAACGGATTACGGTTCTACGGTTCTGGTACAGAGTGACTGATTGACAGACGATCAAACATGCCAGAGAGTCAGTTGGCATTGCAGCTCACCAGGCGTTGGAAAAGAGGCCATACATGACACCGGCCCGTTTGTCCTCTGCGGTCAGAACCACTGCCTGCTTCATGCTGTTGTACTGCTGCTGAGTGTTTCCGGCACCGCACATGACCCGCGCCTTCATGAAGGTGGTCCACGAGTCGGCCAGCAGGTTCTTGATCCCGCCCTCGTCCACCTATGGAATGTGCGGGGTTCACTAAATGATGACTTTCGTGACGAATTTCGTCTCATAAGATCGCAATTGTTACTTCGGCAAATTGTGTCTTTGGTCTGACCTTGGGTT
Organism: Hippocampus comes; assembly: GCF_001891065.2. NCBI lineage: Eukaryota > Metazoa > Chordata > Actinopteri > Syngnathiformes > Syngnathidae > Hippocampus > Hippocampus comes. The sequence continues at coordinate 575,994 of NW_017805035.1, forward strand.
CTGAAAGATTCTGACCTATGACATGTAGAAATATACATGATAGTTTGGCTCATGAGGGGGGGATCCTTGAAACATTTTTTTCCTCTTGATCCAAAAGCTTTGACAACCTCATTCCAGAATATTCCAAAGGACTCATGCGACGGAGGGTCTGATTGGGCGCTGGGATCTGTGTGTCCTTACCGTGCAGATACGGCCGATGCGGGCCCGGTATGGCTCCTCGTCCACTCGGGCGGTCTTGTTGATCTCGCTGAAGAAGAAATAGATCTCCTCCTTATACTTGAGGGTAGACGGGATGATGGCGGCTCCAGCAAACTGAGGGTCTGAGTGGCGAGATGTCAACATGAGACGCCGACCGAAACCAAAACAGAAACTGTTTGGGTTTTAAAACCAGTTCGAAAACATAACACTGGCATTGAAACTCTTTCCAAGGCCTTCAACCTGAACTTGAAATCCCAACCGTGCTTTGCAACTGTCACCTTTGTTTCAGACCCAAATGCCGTCTTAAACCCTGACCCTTTTTAAAATCTCAAAACTAACATTAGCAGAATCTTGGAATAGCATTTTGAAACCCCAACTCTAGAACCCAACGCCGACATTATCACTTTCTTTTTGTGCGACTCACAATGTGAGATAACATCGCCACCCGAAACCTAAACATCATGATTTCCACATTCGCTTTGTTTCCGTGCCAAATCCTCCTACTTAACTCAGCAGCCAAACGTTCTCCGTCTTTAGGAGCTTCTGGGGCCCAAAGGTGCGGCGGATGGAGCCGACGTGACCGCCCACCGCCGACATGGCTGAATACAGACTCCCATCTGAGGAGAATCGACAGCAGCGGGTAAGCAAAGGCCAAAATGGAGCCTGATGGATGACTGAGTGAAAGACGTGAATGCAGAGGAGAAAACATTAAACACAGAGCCAAGGCAGGAGCCCCGAGGGCTCAACGCAATAAAGATGAAGTGGCGGCGAAACGGAGCAGGAGGCTGAAAGCCACCAACACACGTCAGTCTCCTTTTCAGGTTCGTTTCCATAGCGATCGTCGTTAAACATGGAATAATTAAGACCTAATTAACTCAACCTCTGCTCTGCGGTATGTGGCAAGCACTGGATGATGTCATTCAACAAAAATCTCATACATTTTCATGTCGAGAGGTTACATTGAACTGAATTTGACCGAAAAGGTTGTCTAAGAGCGAAGGTTACCACATCAACTCATTCAGATCCCTGCAGAGTAAAAAAAACAGGACAGACAAGAGTCTTGTTACCAACCCTGGTAAATTTGGATCATTTAAAAACGATATATATGGTTGTCAAATGACGTTTCAAAATCATGAAAAGTAAAGTTCTTGTCTTAGCTCTGGAATGCTGTGGGTGTGTCCTCTGAATGCGTCAAAAATTCACTCGCCCCACGGACCTGTCAACTGTCAATCAAATACGACTGCTACGATCAAGAAAAATGATTGCGACTGTTTCTGGAATGTATCCCGCCGTATTATCACGGGTGTTTCGCTCACTGCGAAAATGAGGCGCTCCAAAGCGGTCACGCCGACGCGCAGTCCACACGCTGGCTCTCAAGTCGGATTTATGTCTTCCATGAGGGCCACTTCGTTGTTCAGTCCCCTTGATGTTGCTGAATAACGACATTTTTTTTCACCTCCGTAACATCTAAATCAGCCGATCGTTACATCATCAACAAAATCGATTTTACTACTCTGCCTCAACATTCCACGCTTGAAGTTAAGGCGCGAAATCAACTAATTGCTTCTCATCTGTTTTTAGCATCTCATTTTCCAATCGGCCAGAACTTTGGACTTGTCCGTCTGCTAACGTCACCGGATTATAACGCTCCGTGGAGCTGCGAAACGTCCAGCCAACGAGGCGACATACATAAGAACAAAAATAAGGCGTCGGTGGACGAGAATAGCGGTTAGCCTCGCTAGCTTCTGGCTACTCTTAAAATATTCACGCCGGTGGGATCTCGGGACTGGCGGCAGGGAACGAGGGCAGCGGTGCGAAATGGAACTCCGGCTTTGTCAACCCAAATTTTACGTCAACAATACTCAGCCAACATCTGTGCGCTAGTAGGAACTTTATTTGTCATTGAAGTGGTGTGACACAACACACAGCGTCATTGTTAATGCCTGTGTCATTCTTCGACACTGAACGTGTGGCCGTCTGGGTTCCAAAAGTATGCGGAATATGTTGTAACTCCAAAAAACTCCACCCTGGATTGGTTCCGAATTAATAGCATGGCGAACGATGTCATCGAAACAAAATCTCCGTCTAAATGTATCTTTCTTTTCCTAACAGGATTTTGTCCACTATATTTCGAATTGACCTGCCATGTTGCCGCAAGCTGCTGTTGCCTTCGTAAGCAGTTTGACGAAACATAGCTAAATTAAAACCGTTCTGCGCTGTTGTATACAAAGAAACCTTCACGGTATACTCTGGAAAAAGATCGTTTCAATCTTGTTCCATAACATTGTTCAGTTAATGTGTGGAAAATGATCCGCCTGGGGCACCGAGTAACGAAAATGTGTTGACTTGGTGAGACTGACGAAGAACAGCTGCGCTTTATTGGCTCCAGTGGATGAATGTCAACATTTTTACACGAGGCCGCGCGGGGTGACTGTGCTGCCGATGGCGTTTGGTGCTGCTCCGGCGCACACGCGCTGGTTTACCTGCGGGCAGGCTGATGGACTTTTGCGAGGGGTACGGCGGGGAGATGTCGGCGGGCGAAGCAATCTGCCCAACACCCTGGATGTCGGTCAGCACTGTGTCGTTAACCTGCACGTAGACACGTTTGACACTCAGGACCGGATCGTAGAATTCAAACCCGAAACTCAAACCACAACCCAGACTTGAAACATGAACGCCGGCTTTAACCCTTTCAGGGACAGTGGTTACAGTACGATAGTGGACAGTTTATCGGATTATCATGATTTGTGCATGAATGGGTTAATGATCACATGATCAGATTAGGACAACGTTTCCGAATCTGAAACCTGAACATCAAGCCCTAAATCAAGCTTGAAACACTATTTTGGAAAAGTAACTTGAAAATATATTTTGAAACCGTAACCCAAAATATATTTTGATACCGTAACCGAAAATATATTTTGATACCCTCACTTGAAGCCCTACTTCAGGTCTGAAACACTCAGCTGAAACACTCCTGCTTATTTGACACCTCAAGCCGGCCTTTCACCTAAGCCTTACTCTTACCCTGAAAATCGAACTCCCAACATCAACCCAGGCTTCAAACCCTAATTTAAAACATCGACCCTTATTAGAAATATGAACCAAGGCGATGAAACGTATTTTTCAACCCTAACCTGAAACCCCTACCCTGGCTTTAAAACCTAATTTAAAATAACCACGCCTTGTTTGATCAGGTTGCAACCAAAATACAAAGAGACCAGAAGAGTCACAAAAAGGCATAAAAGATGCCGTACTTGGAAATGTATTGTGCATTTTTTTTTCAACCACAAAAAGTGGGTCAGGACGTTTAGCTCGCATTCATGTTTGGTGTACCGCTCACCAGCATCCAGCAGCGAGGACTGCCAGCATTTGTCCCGCACACGATGAAGGTGTCGTTGACTTTCTCAATGACCGTGATGAAGTTGTCGCACTCCAGCTGCGAGGTAAACAGATGACAAAAGTGAGACGAGGAAACCACGGCTGAAGTACGAGCCTGAAGAGAGGCGAGGGTGCAAACATGAGACGAGATCCACAGAGGGATGGCTGGATTGGATCACTATGCTGTGATTATGTTCCATTCAATCATCCATCCATATATTTCGCACGATAAGGCGCACCTAAAAGCATTCCATTTTCTCAAAAGCCGACCGTGCGCCTTATAATCCGATGCGCCTTATACATGGATCAATATTCTGATTAATTAGATGTAGAATTTTAAATCTTCTGTCAAGCGCTTTGTTACAGCTGCAGCGGTTGTGAAACTTCGATATGAATAAAGCTGTATTGTATTGTATAATTGCTTTAGGGTAGCTCCATCTGGTGGATGCATAACGCAACCGCAGCCACTATTGTAGCTTCGATTCTGTGCGTCTAGAAAATTTTGTAAGTAGACATGTTTTCCATGTAAATGCCCTAATCGATTGCCCTATTTGTTTCTTGAAAATTCTGTAAGACAGTGAGTTGCCCAAAAATCCCCCCCTCCCCATCAGTAACCCCCCCCCCCAAAAAAAAAAAAAACTGATATCAACATCCCCCTTGGCAGGGTTCGCTGGATTCCAGCAACTGATGACATCATTTGCGAGCTTGATCGATTTCCATCTTGGCAGTGATTAAAGCATGCGAGTAAAACGTGTCACAAAGCTCGGACCGACAAAGGTGGTGATGATGATGATGGTGGTGAAGATGATTGCAGATGATGAAGATGCACTTTGAAGGCTGGTTGGACAGTCAGACTCGAGAGAGCGCTTCTACCTCGAGGGGCGCCGCCTTAGCCTTGCAGGTGTCGATGGCTGTCTGGTCTGACGGCGCCGGAATCTATTGGGAGAGCTCCTGAGTTAGTAAAGCACTCTATTTTCATCAATACTTGGAGTGGCTCACAATTGTTTGATATCAAAGCCTTTTGAGTATGTATTCGATATCCTTCATACACGTCTTACGGATGCAAAGGATGAACCGCAAAATCGCGGTTATCTCCCCAGAATGTAAGCACAACATTGTGGAGCGATGACCTGTCTGAGTCAAAGTGAATTAATCATAAATAAATCCACAAATACCTGCACGTCACGTACGCCTCTGTTGCTGAAAGTGAGGACGTAGATGACAGCCTGGCCGCCCACGTAGAGCGTGTCGCTGCCCTCTTGGTGATACATGCTGATGTAATTCTCGGGCTTGTCAAAGTGGAAGCGAGACGGTTCTGGGGGAGTCGGGACAACGGCACGTCAGACAAAAGCTTCTGTCCAGGGCAAACGTTATTCAACTATCATTGTAGCGGAGCAGCTATTGTGAGTAACGCGGTATAATGGACAATGAATATAACATTCAGAAAATATTACAGAGCGTTTGAATTCATTCCCTGATCAAGCTCTTCATTTACTCACAGTCAAATCAAAGGGATCCCATTGAAATGAATTGTAAGGCCAGTAATCCGTTCAGAGTCACCCCCAAAAAACCACCACATTCAAAACACAACAAAATACATCATGAAGGAAACTGGTTTCATAAAGTGGAATTATAGTACGGACTGTTTGCACGTGTTTTGGATGTCTACCTGTTGGGGGCGTGGCCCAGTCAGGAGTGGAATTTGGTTCATTTGCGTGTGGATGTGAGTTGAACTCTTTCCACTTAACTTCCTGCCTATTTTTATCCAAGAGAAATTAAGACCCATCCCAAATGGTCAAAACATCTTCGAAACAGAAATGTCACACTGAGCTTCTGCGCCTATGACTCGGAAGATAGGCTGGGTGAACATCTGCAATTTTCAAGCCAAGCAATTCCATTGTCTCTGTCATTTGCATTTTTGTTTGGCAGTGTGTCTGCTGCATGCGCCACACATGAACTAACAAATGTATGAAGTGCTGCCTTCAGCAGTGAAAATCGTTTCTTTTCACACCACTCTGTGGGCTCCACAGTTTGGCAAGTAGTACCCACTTGCCTAGATGCAACACCCTACAATGTAAGACATGTCTCTCGGGATGAATTTAAAAAAAAATAAACTGAATCGGAAAACCGATTATGATTTAAATGGTCTGCGCATGGAATTGCACCATAAGAGATCGATCTTTCCACTTTAAAATATATTAAGATATCTATTGAATCGACATTTATGAGAGCCATCTCTTCTGAAATTCTCCCATACCATATTGAATCGAATAGTATTTCCATTGAATCGAAGCGAATCGAATCGTTCCATTTCTAAAGTCAGATCTACTCGTCTGCTTTAAAGCTAAGCTTCCAAAACTTTTTTTCAGACATGTCTCTCGGGATGAATTGAAAAAAAAAAACTGAATCGGAAAACCGATTATGATTTAAATGGTCTGCGCATGGAATTGCACCATAAGAGATCGATCTTTCCACTTTAAAATATATTAAGATATGTATTGAATCGACTTTTATGAGAGCCATCTCTTCTCAAATTCTCCCATACCATATTGAATCGAATGGTAATTCCATTGAATCGAAGCGAATCGAATCGTTCATTTCTAACGTCAGATCTACACGTCTGCTTTAAAGCTAAGCTTCCAAAACTTTTTTTTTTTTTTTTTAACTTAAAGTAGATTTTGGTCGATGTAATCTGCTCAGAATCATTTAAATATGTGTTGAAATACGATTGTACTTTTCGGAGTGCTGTAAAAGATGGCAATAACATGTTTTATGATTTTATGGGGTGAATTATGCCTGCCCTTGTCGATTAACACTTCAAAGAGATAAGCAGGAGAATGAATGTTGTACTTGTGAGCTGTGATTGTTGTGGATTCATTAAAAATGTACAATGGCGCGAGGTCCTCACAGGAGCGTTTCAGCAGTTAATGAGATTCTCAAGAAAAACACGTAATTACACCGGGAGGACGGCAAAGAAAAGAAAGATCTTTTCTTTAAAAACAACAAAAGCGGAAATATACGGTCTGGGGGCTCCATTGTGGCCACAATCTAGATTTCTTGTGTGTATAAAAGGTTTAATATGTGGCCACAAAATACCAAATTATGTCGAAGAAATACGTAGGCCATGACCAGGAAATATTCTTTTGTGTGTTCATCGTCCCCATAAGGCACTCGTCTGCGGCTCCGTAGTGACGTCGTCCTGTAAATGTGTCCTTTCTTCACCACGCATTTCACTGACAGAATCTTCTACAGATGCACTTTGCCACATTAAAAAAAGTAGCCAGTGTCCATCTTACATATCGGTGAGCACCGTTCCCACACCATAACTCATCCTGCTGTTAATATCGAAACAGCGGGCAACAAAAGTGAGTACACTCCTCAGTGAAAATTTGACATTTAATGGCAGGACGATCTGTTTCTATTCATTTTATCGTCCTAATATACAGCCGTGCAATTTTTTTTTTCTTAAATTCGGCTGGACCGCCTCCTCAGCTGGTCAAGTGAGGATTGAAAGCCTCTTCGA
>NW_017805035.1:583454-601947 GCF_001891065.2 Hippocampus comes
TGTGTGTGTGTGTGTGTGTGTGTGTGTGTGTGTGTGTGTGTGTGTGTGTGTGTGTGTGTGTGTGTGTGTGTGTGTGTTTGCGCGCGCGCGAGGAGGATGGAGGTTGCGTGCGTGTGTATGTGCCCGCGCGTGATTGACAGGCGTCTCGGTGCGCTAATTGTTAAAGCGCCCACGAAGCAGCCGGCCCGCCTCTTGGGGCTCGCGCCGACCTGAAGCAAATCTTCATCATCGAACGGAATATTTTCGCAAATAATGTCTTGATTTATTCTTTTTTCCCACCAAATATGGAATCAATTTAATTGACTTGAGCAGCAACTGGGGGAGGGGACATTTCATGACTTGCGCCCGCCAGGCGTCCAAACTCATTTGGACGCGTCGATAAAATTAAAAAGTGAGATGAATCTTTAATAACGACAATGCAGCTGTGCTTACCGTGCACTACGAATTTCAGCCTGGCCGGCTTTGCCGTCACAGCGGCGGCAAAAAGCCCCGCGAGAAGGAGGAGGTGATGATAATGATGGAGCGCGTTCATCTTTATGCTCATCGTCGCCAAAAAAAGACACCCGCAAAAAATGGTCAGAAATGATTCAAGAATAATAATAATAATCAAAGAATCCTATGCTTGACGCTCCCCGTGTTGGCTTCCTTCCGAGGGGGTCTGCCGCGTCCTCAGTGCCCGTTGCTTGCGCGCTGCTGGCCGGCTGATGACTTGGATGAGTCGCGGCGAGAAAAAGAAGCTCCACCTCGCAGGCGCTTGGCAACAATTGGCTGCGCGCGCGCACACACGCACACACGCTCGTTCACAGATCCGCGCACGCACGCACATTACGCACACCACCTGTTGTTGCGCTTTTAACACATTGGTAACACTGCTAGTGCGTTATAACGTGGCTCCGTGCTGCTTTTTGAAGCTCATGCAAGTTTTTGCTAACCATGCAGATATTGATTTGGATAACGAAGGCAAGACTGTAATCTGTCATTTGGTAAACGGTCAGTGCAAGCAAGACCTTCACTGATTTATATTGACAAACTCAGTTCACGTTCTGTTGTCCTTATTTTAACGGTTGCACTTTCCGGTCATTTTTTTTCCAATCCGATTTCAGCCTCTGTGCGTTTCCATGTCAGCCTTTGTTGAATTGTCAGAGCAAAACTCGTATTCGACAAGCAAAACCCGTCTGGAGTAATCTGCACACACGAATAGATTTATTAAAGAGCAATTTTACGTTTGAGTACATATTGATGCGTTCTGTGATGTGAGAGCGATGAGACTAAAAGCCCTCTTGGCTAATTTAATACCCCGAATTGGAGTGAAGTGAGCACTAAATATAAAGATTCAATTTTGTTTTTGTTTTTTTGCTGTTGGAGGCTGCGCTTCATCATCAAACTGTCAGACGACACTTCGTCAATTTTTGGAGTGACTCAAAATACATTTTATGTTCATGTAAAAAAAAAAATACTATGATGTAATTTGGGCTCATGATTGGACGTGAGAATTTCAGCCACTAGATGGCAGCAGCATCAACTTTTTGAACGCTCCATATGAGGACCTGGATTCTGCACTGGTTTAATACGATTCTCCAGTTGTGCTTCTAAATTTGCGTCCCCTGGCAGAATTTGTCAAATGTGTGTCATTCTTTGAAAAAAAATTTCTAAAAAGGTGTTCATTAAAAACACATTTTATTTGCATGTTGTACTTTCGAAATTTTCACTCCTTTGTTTTCTCCTACGACACTCTGTATTCCCTCCCCTTCGACTGCTACTACTGTTTGCTATTCATTTACGTCTGCGCTTTTTCCAGACTAAACTTCTGCCTCCTTTCATGTCTCTTCTTTGCTTGACATTTGGGTCCCTGTGCTCATTGTTTGTAAATAAATTATCCTCATGGCCTGAGAATAACCCGAAAGGGAAACCATCAAGCCGTGAGGTCGTGTGTGTAGCCACTCCGAGCAGGCCAAGGTAACTTTAATCCAACCCTGAGGCGTAGCGTCCGAAGAGAGCGAGTGGTGGTATTAAAAATAGGCGCCATGCGAGCCGGCAGAGAGACCTACATAACAGATTGAGACGGTTGAGAGGTAATCCAAAAGGCTTTAAATCCGCGCACGTGATCACGGGATGTTTTCACTTTTTCTGGGTTATCCCTGCCCAGCGGATGAATGTGCTCTCAGTCCGCCGTATCGCGGTGGTCTTAAAGGAGACATACAATGATGCCCTGAGATGTGAGTTTCATTCAGTCTGTGATCACAGTCGAGCTCAAAACACTCATATCTCAAATCGTATTTCCCCACTGAAAGGAACGGGAATTCCATAAATCCTTTTCAGCCTTCCCACCAAAAACTGGTTTTGTGATGCATTTTTAACATGGAAAAATTGAAGACATGGAAAAAATAAGAATTAAGTGGAATGTGAAGAGTTTAAACAATTTTTGCCACATTTTTTTGCTTCGGTTCAATGGACTTTGCGCACCTTGGCCACCTGGGGGCAGTACAAGACAGATATATTCAAATATCGCACATGGAATGACCATAAAAGTCATTTTGGGGTAGGATAAAGATTACATGCCCGTGCATATTGTTGTCTTACCTTTCAACATGTGTTGCTCCACCATTTGTGTTCAAATATCCATTGAATGGGAAATGGGCTGTCACATATACAGTACAACACTTATCTTTGTTTTATGTTTAGTTTGACAGTCAAATTAATCGGGCGTGGTAATAAACAGCTTGAGGTCTCTTGATGACTTTAACATCTGGCTGTTTTTTGTTGGGAAGTGAGTTGCCACCTTACAGGGCTTGTATCTCAAATTTTTTGCTTGCAGGTCAAAGCAAAAAAAAAATCATCTTGTTTCTCAAACAGCTTTTAAGTTGGGTCACTTGCATCCCAAGGCACCATTGTATTATTTAATTTTTTTTTAGCTATTTATAACAGTTCGCGGATGTTTTAAAAGCAATTTGTGGAATATTTGTGGCGTTACAGAAAGAGCTAAAAAAATATGCCGATAGTTCAAAATAGAGGAGTATTTCAACAAATAAGTTCCACAGGGAAATAAAAAAAAGCACAGATCAATTTGCAAATGGTGAACCTCAAATAAGCTAATGCTGGTAACACTGTTGGCTAACGCAAGTGTGTGCTATCGCTTATTTTCACACTTTACCAGAGGGCAGGCACTCCAGACACGTAAATATTTGTGTATAGGACATTCAAAATGATAGCAGATATCCCTTTGGAAGTACAATTCACGCTAAACATCCACAAATGCATTTGCATTTGTGTGTGCAGGTGCGCACATAATCCTCGCTTTTGTGTTGCCTTCCAACCAGGCCACTTTGGGTCCCCATTCCAAGTCCTCAGAGTGCAGATTAAGTGCTTTGGTTATGTAAGCATGTGTGCTTCCCTTTGTCACTAACAATACAACGATCTCTCCGTTGGAAGATTTGCTTTTAAGATGATTAGATCAGATTTTTCTTTCTTTTTCTTTTTTTTTTCTTTTTCATCTGCTGTTGGGTAACAACAAGAGGGCAAGGCAGAAAATACATGGAAGATTGAAACAACAGTCTTTAATCGCGATAAAGAGGATTTATTAGGAAGAAGTGACTTTTTTAATGTTTTTTTACACAAAGGTCTCTAGAAAACTGACGGGTGTGAAAACAAACAAGTACAGTGATGCCCCGAGATCCAAGTTTAAGTACTTTGTACACCAAATCATCTTTCTGCACTGAAATTAATAGAAATCCTTTTAATCTGCTCCAGGCCTCCCACCACAAAAAAATGTGTGTGTGTGTGTGTGTGTGTGTGTGTGTGTGTGTGTGCGCGCACGCACACACGCACGCACGCTACTGTATATGTTTTTATTTTTTATTTTTTTAAATGGCAAAGTGTTCATAAACCGGTTGGCAAAATAAGAAAAACACTGCACCTGTGCATTGTGAAAGCATTTAATAGTTGTCACACATAATAATTGTCAGACGAATGACAAAAATGATAGCCTAATAGCATAATTGCCCAAGTCAATTTTTTTTTTTTTTACTTTTACCAAAAACAGAAAAAAATCAACATTCATCTTTGCCTTTGTAGATTAGAATAACCTGGAGGACTGAGAAACTACACTACTGACAAATAACATTTTATAGCAAGCACGTTGATTTTTTTATTGTTTTTTTTTTAAATGCTATCATGCTAGCAAGAAAGTAAATGGCTTGCGCAATTACGCTAATAGGCTCACGAGAAGTAACCCAGCATGCACACACTGAAGACCTCGTTATTGACATAGCGGTGATGCTCGGGAGCGTTTTCTCATTCAAAAAGAAGTAAATGAGGCACATATTGTCGAGCGTGTTTGGTACAAAATAAAATTTAAAAAAAAACAAGTAGGAAGTGGTTTCTTGCTTATCAAAAACAAAATAGGTGTCATCATAAAGTCAGAAACGATCCTGACAAACCTGCTTAAGCTTCCAATGGTAAAGGGCACATTCCTATATACATGAAGCATCAGAACTGACACTCAATAGCTACGATAATCTCCTCCACCTACTGTATTTATTGCTTTTTTTTCTGACTGGTGTTCACAGTGAGCATGTCTACTCGTGTTGGCAATGAAAACGTTACAAAATGGACGCTGGAACAAGCACTTGAAAGGTTTCTTAGAGTAATATTTGCATCTGAACATGTTTTGATGTTAGTGAGAGCAGCAAAGTTGCGCACGGCGAGCACGGTGAGGATGATTGTTGGTTAAGATGAAAACATGGCTCGAAAGCAGCGGTTCTCAAACTGGGGTCCTTGAAATGTAACTTGGGAGTCTGCAAAAGAGTTTGCGATGCATTATTAGATGCCATTTTTTTTAAGGGACATCCTTGCATCTCAAGGGGTACGAAAGAAGCTAAAACTGAACTCATCCCGCGACTGCAGATAATGATGTCACTTACAAGGCCACGCCCCCTACTGTGTGTGTGCGTGTGCGTGTGTGTGTGTGTGTGTGTGTGTGTGTGTGTGTGTGTGTGTGTGTGTGTGTGACTAATTACACATTAAACCAGTTTATGTCTTTATAGTCACTTTTATTATGTTTTGTGTGGTTTTATATGAACGTTTTACAAAACAGCGCTATTTTTTTTTCCATTTAAAACGTGTAACCAAAATCTTTTGGCTGTTTGTGGGGACCTGGAATGGGTGAATAGCATTTCATTTTCTTTCAGTGGGCAGAACTGATTTGTAATACGAGTAAATTGATTTACGAGGTTGGCCACGGAACCAATTAGGCAATGGAAGCCAAATGATTGACTTTTTTTTCTTGAAGAATCTTTAGTCTTAGAACCAAATTTTGTCCAAAAAATGGAATTTGTTATTGTAGCTTTTGGAATTCTTTCTCAAATGGTTCATTTTTTTAATCTCTATTGCAGTGAGGTTCACACTCACCCCATGAGGGGAGTCCTTATGAGTGTTCCCAAGACCCAAAACGTTTGAAAACCCCTGCCCTCAAATTCTAACAAGCCCAAGAAAGTTTCTCTCTGAAAGACATTCGAGTAGTCCTCAAAACGGTGAACACTTAATTGGCTTTAAATAAGTTTCATGGTGAATCTGCCGCCGTCCCCGCCGTCCCCTCCGCCGCCCATGGAAGAGCGAGGGACGAAGTCGATGGTGGCCGTGTGCTTGATCTGGCCTTTGCTCTGGCTCCAGAAGAACATGAAGATGAAGCAGATGGCCACCGAGCTGAGGAAGGACAGGAAGCCCATGGTGGTGGCGATGATCAGGGTCTTGGCGTCAAAGGGGTATGGCTTTGCCAGTTGGGCCGAGGAGTTGGTGGCTTGTGGAATCGGGGGCTCTAACCAGTCTTCCTCTGTGAAGAAGGGGATGGTCCGGTTGCGTGAGCCCCCCTTAACATAGAGGCCGACTGTAATGCTGTCGTTGCCGGCGGCGTTGCCCGCGAGGCACTGATATGTGCCGCTGTCATGGACCTGCGCAAACCGCACCTCCAGGGTACCGTTGGGTAAAACTCTGATTCTTCCCGCCGGAGAAACTACGTTCCTGTGAGATGAGATCCAGGTGACGGATGGAGCAGGATCCCCATCTGCCTTGCACGAGAAGAGAACGGTGGTGCCGTCTTCCACCCTGGCCTCCTGCGGCCTACGGTCCAGGATTCGAGCGGGTCGGCAGGTGAACACCCTTGGCAGCTCCTTTTCGGAAAAGTCCCTGAATTCTCGCTGCCTAACGGTGTCAGGGGACGAACACGTGGGTTGACGTCCGTCAAAGTTCAAACGTAATCGCCGACGGACCACCCAGAGCAGACGGCAGTCGCAGGACAGGGGATTCCCGTCCAACCTCAGCACCTGAAGGTTCCCTACTGAGTGCAAGGTGCTCTCCTCCAAAGTTGTAAGCTGGTTTGATGTCAAGTTGAGCATGCGGAGCGAGGCAAGGCCCTTGAAGGCCCCCGGCACTATTCGCAACAGGTTCCCACCGGCTAGGTGCAGCTCTTGGAGTCTTAGGAGGTCCCGCAGCAGATGACCTTGAATTACAGTGATGGGGTTGTAGGACAGGTCCAGGAAGCGCAGGTAGGACAGGTGACGCAGAGCCGAATATGGCACTGCGCTGAGGTTGCAGCTGCTGATGACCAGAGCGGTCAAGTTGAGCCCGATCAAGCTGTTGCCGGCCACCGTGTCCAATGAGGGCCAGTTGGCCAGAATGAGGGTGCGCAGCCGGTGCAGGCGGCGGAAAGCATTGTTGGGCAGCGTAGAAACGGTGAGACGCAGCATGCGAAGGTACGTGAGGCTCTGCAGCTGAGACAACGCCTCGGTGGGAATGGACGTCAGATTACTGCGATTGATGTTGAGTTCCTGCAAACTCTGCAAACCAAAGAAAGCTCGCTGGGAAATGAACACCAAGTCATTCTCTTCGGCGTCCAGCGTCTGCAGATTCACCGTTTCTCTGAAGGTGTAGTCCAGGAAGACCAGAATCTCATTCTGGCTCAGATCTAGAAAACGTAGACCGGACAGGCCAGAGAAGACACCGACAGGGAGTATCTTGAGACGATTGTTCTTAATCCGAAGCGTCCTGAGGTTCTGTAGTCCTTGGAAAGCTTCCACCTCAATCATCGAGATCATATTGTCACTGAGATCCAGATCTTGGAGTTCATGGAGGCCAGAGAACTGGCGGCGTCCCACGGTCCGAATCTTGTTGTAGGATAAATCCACGTGTTTCGCATCACCGGGAAAGCCCTCCGGGATGGAGTTTAAATGTTTGCCAGAGCAGATGACTTCCTTTGTCTCGAGCCGACACGAACAGCGAGGAGGGCAACTTCCTGCGGAGACACCCAATCCCACTTGGAGCAGGATGCCCCATGCTACCCATCGACCCACAGACTCCACAAACATCGTACCCCCTTTCTGAAAAAAAGACACAAAGATCGGACGTCAGTTGGATGCCAATGCAGAAGTACAATGCTGACGACTTCTTACGAACAAAAGTACCGTGTCAGCGCCTGAGTGCGGAGGATCATCACCAGCACCGGGCAAGTTGGCGTCAATCTCGGGTCTGGTGGGCTTCTGTTATGATGGTCATTAGCATCCTCGTTAGCATCGCCTGGAGCAAACGAAGAGAGAGACGTGTGTCTCCAGTAAATGCATGAAACGCTGGAGGTGGTATCGCAACGGCATGCTGAAATGGCTCCTTTCATATCTGCTCACAAGTTTTCATGAATAGTTTTACGTTAAACAGATACAAGTTGAACCAGACCACTCCCCCAATGTTTTGAGATTTAGGTTTTAACAGCACTGCGGTCGTTTTAATTTTGAAAAACATGTAACCACCAAAAAAAAAAAAAAAAAGTTTCTAATGCCAAGAAGACTGTTAGCCAATGCTAAGTGGCTAACATTGCTGCCCAACTTAGCTGTTTCTATGCGATAGTGTTTAACACATTGTAGTCAAGCTGTGGCTTAGAAATGACGGATCCTCTCTGTGAAAAATTTCAGGCGTCCTGCTGATTAAATGTCACAAACCAAAAGGAGTGAAACAAACACAAGCAAGCAAACAGAAGGAAGGAGGCGCCCTTGTAAAAGATTCATTTCCTAGCAGCTAGTTCGTAGCTTTGAAAAGCTGTTTCAGGTCCATTTACTTAACTAGTACATTGTTCTTCTTCACTGGTAAGACAATTAAGCACCCCCCCCCCACACACACACACACAAGTGAGGATAAAGAGCATACTGGATATGAAGGATATTGAGAAAAACCAAAACGGACATCCATCGCGTCACATTGCTGCGTATTATGTGAGTAAAGGCTACATGGCAAGTCTGCTGCGTGCTTCGTTTTCCCAGCTTGAGTGAAAATGTATGTAGGTCGAGTGTGAAGCAGATGTTACGCAAATGAGCGAATTCTGCCCACCAGGCCAAGCCAACAACCAAGTCACCATGAGACTGATGATCAAAGAACATATCTCACTTTTTTTTTTTTAAGACACTTTATCCCGCCAAAAAGAGGCTTTAACACCCTCGGAGGCGTCCATGTGAGACGGAGCCCACTCTCCCGCTAAAAAGTTTTGCCTGCAACCGCGCACATGAGGCCTCCTTGGGGCGCCTGGAGGCGGGCATCTGGAGAGTGCCAGTGCGTATGTGTGCCATTTATTTGCATTTGGAAAGAGTTGAATCGAGTTTTGCATGGATGACCTTTTTTTTTCCAGTTTCTGAAAAAAAAAAGTTTTTTTTCTTTTTTTCTTTTTTTTTTAATATCCTTGGCTTGACTGCTGTTCACCAAGGCGTTTTCAGGGACTAATTGTCGAAGTTCGCAAATCAGCGCAATCTGTTGTCTTGAAGTTGTCTGTCGGATCAGCTCCTTGACGTTCAAACTCCGCTTGTGGAAGACGTCATTAACCGAGGACAGATCGGCTTCAACTCTAACTCGGTGTCGGTTTCACAGTGTCGAGTTCAAGACGTGCCACAATAAATACACGCACACACACACACACACACACACACACACAGACAGGCATGCTTGTTATCAGTGGCACCCGTGTCTGTCATCACACCGAGTGAACTCATGCGTACGGCGAGAATGTCACTGTTAAATCAATTTAAATACATTGGCTTCGGCAGTGTTCTATTGTTAGATGAAGTTTGAATCCATAACGTCACAGGACAGGTTGGATTGTTAAATCAACTTGAATGACATTACGTAATGTCAACAGACCGTTTTGATGTGACATAAACTTTATTTACATGTCATTTGACATGCTCAATTGTTGAACTCTAAATACACATCACGTCATTCGGCGGGCTCTGTTGTCGTAGACACTTCAATCATCAGACTATCGTTTGATAAACTTGAAATAGAACACGTCACATGACTCGACCTGCTATTGCTAATTCAACACGAGACATGTTCTCCTGCTGAATAAACTCCAAATGTCTGTGATAATGTCATGACACGTGTTCTATTATTACCTGAACCGTAAATAAGAGCCAGTCTGAAAATTGAAGCTTTGTTGTCCACGGAATGGAATGCGGCGAAAGTGCTGTCAACTGTCAATCAAACACCGCGCCCATTTCTTTTGACTTCACGTTCCGACATGTTTGACCCGCGAAAATATACGCGCTTACAGTCTACGCTGGTTAAAATCTACCATATATACCGCCGTTTCGTCGCAGGCTTTTCATGCTACGACGAGAAACGCTAGCTGACGGCTAACAGGCTTGGGCCACTAACGCGAATGAAGACAATCGAGTGTTTGTATTGAGTGTGATGAGAGGGTCGCGGGCTGGGTTTGGTTTGGTGGACTCTTGGCCGACACCGTTGAAGCCACACCCCAAAAACAATTCAACGCTATCTCTCTGCTCGTGAGTATTGCATATGTTAGTTATCAGTCTTTGCACCGATATAATGCATCAAGTATTTCGAAACAGCTATCATGGATTTAGAAACACCCCCTATACCGCAAACTTGGGAGTTCTGTCCATCCCTGTGACGGACATTCCGGGATTCCCGCGGATCTGGACTTGTGATCCTCTGTGATCCGGGCTAGTGAGAGATCCAGGCTGGCAGGTGTCCGGCATTTGAAATGCAGCCAATTAGAGATTCCCTTCGAAACCCCGCCCCCGCACGACCTGACATACCCTCTTGCTATGCTGCAGCCAGGGGTCACAACAGGTCAGGGGTCACATGCCGGCCCGTGCCGACTGACACCGTCCATCAAATTAGAACGCAAAAGAATGGAATGGACGTTTTTTCCCCACCCTCGCGTTCATATTGTATTCCTGTCTTCATGACATGAATCTTCCTTGAATTTGCCTTTTTTTAATGAACTATGCATCTACATTAGGTTTAAAATACAAAATACAGTCATTACATTTTATTCAAAATCATTCTTATGTTCAGCACGCTTCTGAAAAGAACTCCTAAAATGTTAAGAACCGTTTTTTTGGATTTATAAATCCAAAATCATTCATTTCATCATGTTGAACCCTTTCAGGGAACAGCGGTTACTACAGTGGACAGCTTATCAGGTTATCAGGTTACGGGTTATCATTCTTGGTGAATGAAAGGGTTAACATTATTTCAAGTGTTAGTTTTCCGCACCGACGCAATGTTTTGAAAATGTGTCCAATCAGCTCAGGTTTTAATGACAAAAATCAAAAATTTTTCAAGGCCAAAACAGACACACATACACACAAACACCAACATCTATTTTCTCATGAACACGGCCAAATACGCACCCCCCCTGGTCTTGATGCCCTCTAACGTCTCAGTCGGATCAGCACGATCGATCGCCCTCTTGCTCAAAACCCCGAACGACCATTCTCTCGCAATTCGTCAAATCCTGCTCTCCGTTTCGTGACTTCCTCTGCTGTTGTCGCTGACCAAAGGTCCGATGTTAGCCTCTTTGGCAACAGGTGCGCCGACAACACAGCCGTCCATCCTCCGGGCCCCACAACATGCCAGCCCAACGTGGCCCGGTTCTGTTCTGCGACACTTGTCGCCGCCGCGATATATTTAGCTCACAGTGAGAACGACGAGAGCCTCAAATCCTCCAATTAAAGTGGCTCGAACACTCCGCGTGTGGTCGTCTTGTGTTTGCGTGCCTCTTTTGATGAGCTTGTGGCACCTGCCGCAGTGTGGCGGCCCCCGGGGGGCCCGGTGCGTGCAAGCAGCAAATATTACGAAATAATACATAAATAACATTTGCCTGCAGAACACTAGCATAACACTGCAGAAGTGAGCAGCTGCTTTATGAGCGCCACAAAAAGGCCATTCCCTGAGGACTGGCTTTTACCAGCCTGCTGCTTGATGTTACAAAACAGCAACAAAGACTTTTTACCCCCCCTGTAAAATCTTAAAAGTGTTTGCGCATCACGCCAAGTACTTGACAGGACTGCAGCGACCCAGAAATGACGTGGGGTGGGGAGTGGGGGGGGGGGGATACATTTGTTCTTCCGAATGACAAAAGCTGAAGTAAATAAATAATAATCAACCAGTAAATAAATCAAATGACCAAGAAAAAACAAATCATCAAACAGTTGTGTGTAAGTGACGTGAACGTACTGGAAAGTCGCTTCCAGAATGGATCTGTTTGCCTCAAAGACACGCTTCCACATTGCGTAAAGTGCTGCGTCGGCAATATTAATAATAGCAGCCCTTTAATGAGGCCAGGGAATTGGTCTCAACGCAGCGCCACCTGATAAATGAGGTCGATGTCGCAAACTGACACTGCCCGTGTGTGTGTGTGTGTGTGTGTGTGTGTGTGTGTGTGTGTGTGTGTGTGTGTGTGTGTGTGTGTGTGTGTGTGTGTGTGTGTGTTTGGCGGGCTGGGGGGGGCTAAGGCAGATTGACAGGAGACAGTTACAGTTCAGAGGTTGGAGTTCAAAAAGTGATGGCGCTCATTCTGTGTGACACAAGTTGAATGTGGTATGAAGTGAGACAAGTACGGAATCCAAAACAAAGCGTAAAAAGCTGACTTTGGATTGACATTGAAAGTCGTTTTGATCGGCTTTGATATGCTCACAGAGCTGCCAGTCACAGCGGAAGCGTCTTGTGTGTCGCCGTGGCAACGCGTGAAGCCGACTGCTCGCTCCGATCCCTTTTTAAAAACAGATTACTGCTGCCTGCTTTTTTTTTTTATTTTTTTTTTTTACCAGGATCTTTTATAATCTATTGTTTCATCATTTCAGCATATTGCTTTTTTGGAGAGCCCTTCATAATCCTCTTAGCCCCTCGTTATTTGTTCGCCTCCAACGCCCGAATCTCGGCACCTCCTCGCCGCCATACACCGATGACATCATCGCTGAATTCAGGAAATTGCCACTGTACTAAAGTAGATTTTTCAGATACATATTTTACTTTGGATTTTTTTTTTTTTTTTTTACTCCTTACATTCTAGTCCTGGCTTGGTCAAAATAGGCGGTTTAAATTCATCCCAAAAGATGAATTTAATTTTTGTAGCGCCATTGCAGCACTTCTGGCAACGTAGTTTGTTCTAGAACGCCAACAGTGGAGAAGACTTGGTCATCCTCTTTATCTCCTGAGCACCAAGGCTGCTCGGTGATGCTTGGGAGCCAGCCAAGTGCTCAATTTAATCAGAGTTTTTTTTTTATGAGCGGCAAGTGTTTGCATGATTCATTTGGAACATTAAGGCGTTCGGCTAATAGCTTCTGGGACGTTAACGGCTTGTTTCGATCTGCAGCTGACAAATGGCGACGACTTTGACTGCGTTCTCGGTTCACCTGCGTCACGGCGCGCACCAAAAGGAAGGTGACATGAGCTCGGTGGTGACCCGAAAACGTCCACCAGAAGTTCTCTTTTGACTCACGCTAATGCGAGAACCGCGCTGGGCTTGACATGCCAACGTTTTTATGTTCAGTGGAACTTTAGTTTTCGGTCCAATTCGGTTTTTGACAAATTTTTCAGTGTAAATTTTGTCCCAAATTTCGTCTAAAAATATGTGCCGTTCATTTCTCGAAAGCGACGCATGTTCATCCGAAGGATTTTTTTTTTAAATTGTGCAGCCATTAACATATTCAGGCAGCATTGGCATAACTTCTGAAAAGACATTGGAAACAAATTTATGATTTATTACGGTTGCTTGCCAAATGTATTTAAAAAAAAAAAAACAACAACAAAAAAAGATTGCTACATGTTGTGATTTTAAAGTGATTGACTTCACTCACGATAAACACTCGCGATGATTTCACGTTTCATTCAACCTTGAGAAGAACTATTTGGATTAAACCCAAAATGGATCAAGAGCTGTCCCAGTTCTGACTCAATCAAGCGTAACATGAACGCGCCGTCCGTCCATCAAGCTGATTTAGTCGAAACACAAAATAACACAACGCAAAGCTGTCTGCTGTCTCATTTGCGGGGAAAACAACAGCAACGGTCAATTCTGCATCATTAAAAATAAAAAAGTGAGTCAACATACCAGTTTGGACAAGCTTCCATTTCGGCTACTTTCACCCCAACCGGTCCCTCGTCTGCGTCGTGTCACGTCCTGGTCGGCACGATTGACTTCTCGAAAGAGTTGTCGTGATGGGACCACCGTGAGAATTCAGGTCGACTTTGTGTGCGCGCACGCGGATGTGAGAGAGAAAGAGAGATTGAGAGAGAAAGTTGCTGGCGATGCCGCAGCTTCATCCGTCCGCCTCCTCCCATATGAGGCGGGAAGCACGTGATGCCTTCCGATCCACCAATAGCGATGGAGGTACAGTATGCCATGTACACACGACGCAACGGCACAGTTTGGATTCAACTTTTTGCGTGTCCTAGTTGTGAGAAACATGTCCACCTGATTTCAGGTGAACTGCTGAAACTGGTGTCAGGAGCAAATTTTGAGGGGGAAATTGCACGGAGAGCCCCGGATTGACCCTGAAATCGCTGCTTCCAACCAAAATGGTTGACTTTCTGGTCAATTTTAGGCATGGGTCATTGAGACATTTTTTTTTGGTGTCCTGATGGACTTGTCCAACAAATGTTGTGTCAATCAATGAAAAAAAAAAAATTCTCAACTCAATTCGACTGATTTTGGCAGCGGGTTACGATCAGAACCACTAAAATACGTGCATTTTCACCTAAACACCCCCTGACCAAAAATAAAAAAGGTGATCAACCCTTACAGCAGAGGTGTCAAACTCATTTTTGTCGCGGGGCAGATTTTAGTTACCGTTTCACTTGCAGGGCCGTTATGACTGAAACCATATCAAGTACCGTAGTCAAGAAAAACTGTTGATTCAACTATTTTTTTAAGTTACTCTCATGAGGGGTTTGGTAACAAGGAAATGCTGAGAATATATCTCTTATTTATTCCATGTGAGAATTTAACATTTTGGAAGACATTTTAGAAATGATCATGGAAGTTGACATGTTTGAGCTGCTTTCGCGGGCCGCATCCAATGATGTGGCGGGCCAGATCTGGGCGCCCGGGCCTTGAGTTTGACCCCAGCAACGGTTACCACAGCGGACAGTTTATCATGTTATCAGGTTGGACGGTGCACGAAAGGGTTAAATTGTCAAAAGAACAATAAATGGTGACTCCAGGAGGGCTTCCATAAACCCAACAAGCAAATACTGTGTTCGTGAATTGAATAGAATTTTTTTTTACGATTATGTTGCTAGTCACAAGAAATATTTAATAAGCATTCCTATGCATTCCTGGCCAGTCAAGTCCAATCGCTCTCTTGTGGTTCCCTCATTTTCGGAGGTACAAATCCAGAGGGGCTCAATTAGACTCAGCAGAATTAAAAATGAGCAACCGAATGGTGATCTTCAACCTTTCTGTCCGGATCTTCAAACAAACGGCAGTCAGCTAAACTCATAAGGGCTCAATAGGGAGCCAATTAGTCTCCAAGTGAACACATGCCGCACACACACTTTGTGCACACATCAACCTTGTGCTCCATGAAAGAAAACGGACAAGTCTCAACTTAAAAAAAAAAAAAAAAAGAAGAAGAAGAACTTGTCCGTTGGTGGAATCTCAGGACCAGTGAAAGAAGCTTTTTCTGCTAAGTAGACACTGATGCAAGATGGGCAATGTATGGCCCGCTCTTTTCTTCAATCCAGCCCGCCAAGCATTTACATCATCAATTTTTTTTACTGTTCTCTCAGCATCGTCCTTGCACGCGGGAAAGGAGAGCCACGGTCACCAATGCACTTTTCAACAATCATCCAAACGCAACGTAGAAGCTGCCGTTGGCCACAGCTCACGCCCATACACTCACACGCACGCAAAAACACCCACCAAGCCCCGCCTCTTAAAGGTACAAGCATGTTCACAGGCACGACGGTATTTTCGATACATTTTATCCTCACGTTTTTTGTTTTTTTTTTAAAGTTCAATTACATTTCAATTATGCTTGAAATTTGTTTTTTATTTAGTTGAAGTGCATTTTAATTCTTATGTGTTTCAAACTGCCAGAGGGGTAAAGCCATTTTTTTCAGTGTACAGAATCACGTGGAAATTTCAGTTAATACAACAAAAAAAAACTAAAAGGAAAAAGTCAAATTGAAAACATTTAAGTCTTATTGTAATTTTGAACTACCTTTACAAAATGTCAATAGAAAAGAAAATGTGGTCCATGAGCTTCATTTTGCACGCACGCACACACACACACACACACACACACACACACACACACACGCATGCACACCAGGATGTTCCGGGAGATGGCCACGAGCTGCGTCTTCTGATGCTGCGCATCTTTTGGGAGTGTACTGAGACATTGGCATCATGCCGGCATGCTGAGAGACGAGAGTGAATCCTGCGTGCTGTGCGGGGGAGAGTGAATGTCGAGGTGAGATGCTGGGGGTTGTGCACAAGGAGGTAATGGCTGCCAGGAACATCTGGCCATCCTGCTGCCATCTGCAGGCTCCGCCTCCCGAAAGAAAGATGAATTATGTGTGGGGATTAGCTCCTGGCTCGTCCTTTAATGTTTCATTTAAAGCTTCCGCTAGGACTCGGCCTTGAAATCAGAGCTCTGAATCACAATTTTTTTTTTTTTTTCCTTGGAAAAAAAAATGATAATGACAAGTTTTGCTTTTTGTTATTTCCCACTTCTGGTATTATTGCCGTTATTTTTTTCTTGATACCAAACATGGTTTGAAACGGTTTATTCCTTTGCATTAACTTGTATAATCCTGCAGCAAAATAAAACAAGTATGTGTTTTGTTTTGCTTTGTTTTTTGACAGATGTTGCAATGCGGAAATAAGTACTTTCTCTTCTAAAATTGTACCTTTAGTCAAAGCAGGTTTGTGCCACTAACTCGGCGATGGCTTCCCACCGGGCTCCCTTGTTGACGTATGCCAAACGATATCAAAGTTACTCGGTTTCGCTGACTGTGCTTTTGTCAACTGGCTCCACTCTGTTCGCAGCTATGTTGTTAGTGTAAGCAGAGCGTCCCAGCAAGCCAAGACGATCAAGGACACATTCAGGAACTCACAGGTGATGTGAAGTAAATGTGGCTCGGTCATCACCTCCGAATGTGTGGCATTCCTCTTTGACGTCGAAGCACGTGACCTTCAGAGCGGCATGTAAATCCTGTCAACATGAATGAAGGCCAGTCGAGGTTTCAAAGTCGTAGCGCTAATACGCTAAGAAACGGACCTTTTACGTTTTAAATCCATGCTCAGGCCACAGCTGCTGTCTTCTCTAATGAGGGTGCATATCATGCAGACCACCACACACACACACACACACACACACACACACACACACACACACACACACACACACACACGTGTTTAATTCGTGCACGTCGGCGCTTTCACAAATCTAAAAATATGAATTAAAGGCCAGGAGTGTCGCATAGCCAGGGCATGCCAACTGCTAATCCGCACGCATAGCCAAGTCGGTGGCGGATCAGCATGCGGCGGATCAAGCGTCAGGAAAATTATGAATGTGTGTCGGCAGCATGTTGCGTGACTTGGCCGTGCGTGATTGGAGGGGGTGTGAGGCGGGGGGCGGGGGTCGGGGTTCCTCTCTCCTCCACCTCTGAATCTGAAGTAATCCCGGCAAACATGACGGCACATGTGCTCACAGACATGAAGCGATTAGATCCCAGGGAGCCTGAATGACTTTGTTTTGGGGGGTTTTCCACCTCCGTCCATTTATGTTGCTGCTTCTCCTGCGCTTTCTCTCAAAAGGGGCATTCATCTTCCTGGCAGAACTACAATGACCCATCGAGCTAGAGCCACCTAACCCAGTTTAGGAACCTCTTAAGTGAAGGGCTTTAACCCTTTCAGGGACAGCGGTTTCGACAGTGGACAGCTTATCAAGTTATCAGGTGACAGGGTGCATGAAACTGTTAAACCAAACGCTTAAATCATGTTGCTGCTACTTCCCAAAATTGTAGGACGCTTGTGATACAGAAAGCTCATCCGTAAAAAGTGGTTGGTCAATTTTATATTTATTTGACCGTCCATTAGAAAGCTGCTGTCAAATGGAACAATCATATGAAATGGACCCTCAGTACCCTGAAAAGGGATGTGTGGGTTATATTTTGTTTCAGGTACCTCCCCTAATTGTAGAAGGATGCAGATGGTACCATGGGGAACCTCACAAGATGAGGAGTATAATCGCATTTCATCCCTCTACATCCTTTTAGAGCTCGGACTCACACCCTAAATCTCCATTCTGCCATTCATGTTTACATCAGGGAATGACGTTTGAATCGTCGTAGCCCAACTGACGGGAAATCCAATTTGATGATATGGCTCTATGTCCGCATCACGCGGCTTTACAATACCTCACACTCACTTATTTGCGGACTCCATCTTTTCAACTGCAAAATACAGCGGCAGGCAAGCACCAGCTGTTGTTTCCCTTTTTGGTTTAAAATGTCTTCCTTTCACCCGGATCCTGCTCACATTGTGACCAAAATGTAGAATCCAGGTCTGTTATTGCACCGATTGGTGTCATGCAAAAAAATAAATCCTCGTTGCTTGCGGTGATTGGCGTCATCCTAAAGCTAAGCTAACTAGCTGAGGAAATTCACGCGCACTCCCTACGTCGCTACGACAACCATATTGAGCTCTTAAAGGGACAGTACGTGAAGCTGTATGACAAGATTCTGACCCGAGTGCAAAAATGACGACTCGTCACTTTTCCACACCCACTCGAATCCCAATTCGAATCACCACCGATTTATGCGGAGCCCAAATCCTTCGACATCTCAAGTGCTGTTAGGTCATCACGTTATCCGTGTCGTGATTCTTATCTAAAAGCAAGAAGATAAAATTGCAGCCTATCTGATCACAGATTGCCCCGAGACGCTCCGGATACCTCCGGCTCGGCTCCAGCAGACCCATTTGGAACGTTGCCCAGGGACTGAAACGGGTTGGCTGATGAACCCTCGGGGATGGTACCTCACTCACAGCCTGCCTGTTGGCTGCGAAATTTCCAATTAAAAAGATCCATTTGGGAAATGGAAGTTTCCAAGGTTCTGGAAATGAGTCATTTTAAAGGGCTTATTATAGGGAAGACACGTTTAGACAAGATTTTGGATGATATTTAAAAAAAAAAAAAAAAAA
>NW_017805035.1:608497-610390 GCF_001891065.2 Hippocampus comes
CCCCCCAGGATTACTACGACTACTAAAATGTTTTGTTTTTTTTTTTCTTTTCCCTTATGCAGCCTTTCGAGAAAAAAAAAAAAAAAAAAAGTAGGAGTGGGCGTCAGCATGATGTCCTTCTTGACACATTTAGTTAGTCATCTCGGTGTGCTCATGATGAGAAGTGAGTATTCGTCACATGATACAATCGCATTTTCCTTTTCATGATTCAGCAAATTCCGATTGAAAAATGGACATTTCCAAAAAAAGATCAATGGCACTGTGGTTATACACAAACATTCACATGGAGCTGCTGTCGACCACAGCTCACACCCAGACACTCACATGCAGACTCTCCATAGTTTCAGCCAATGCTAGTCCCACCAAGCCCCGCCTCTTAAAGGCACAAGCATGTTCACAGGCACGACGGTATTTTCGATACATTTTATCCTCACGTTTTTTGTTTTTTTTTTAAAGTTCAATTACATTTCAATTATGCTTGAAATTTGTTTTTTATTTAGTTGAAGTGCATTTTAATTCTTATGTGTTTCAAACTGCCAGAGGGGTAAAGCCATTTTTTTCAGTGTACAGAATCACGTGGAAATTTCAGTTAATACAACAAAAAAAAACTAAAAGGAAAAAGTCAAATTGAAAACATTTAAGTCTTATTGTAATTTTGAACTACCTTTACAAAATGTCAATAGAAAAGAAAATGTGGTCCATGAGCTTCATTTTGCACGCACGCACACACACACACACACACACACACACACACACACACACACACACACACACACACACGCACACACACCACGTCACACTTTGTCCGCACACACACACACACACACACACACACACACACACACACACACACACACACACACACACACGCATGCACACCAGGATGTTCCGGGAGATGGCCACGAGCTGCGTCTTCTGATGCTGCGCATCTTTTGGGAGTGTACTGAGACATTGGCATCATGCCGGCATGCTGAGAGACGAGAGTGAATCCTGCGTGCTGTGCGGGGGAGAGTGAATGTCGAGGTGAGATGCTGGGGGTTGTGCACAAGGAGGTAATGGCTGCCAGGAACATCTGGCCATCCTGCTGCCATCTGCAGGCTCCGCCTCCCGAAAGAAAGATGAATTATGTGTGGGGATTAGCTCCTGGCTCGTCCTTTAATGTTTCATTTAAAGCTTCCGCTAGGACTCGGCCTTGAAATCAGAGCTCTGAATCACAATTTTTTTTTTTTTTTCCTTGGAAAAAAAAATGATAATGACAAGTTTTGCTTTTTGTTATTTCCCACTTCTGGTATTATTGCCGTTATTTTTTTCTTGATACCAAACATGGTTTGAAACGGTTTATTCCTTTGCATTAACTTGTATAATCCTGCAGCAAAATAAAACAAGTATGTGTTTTGTTTTGCTTTGTTTTTTGACAGATGTTGCAATGCGGAAATAAGTACTTTCTCTTCTAAAATTGTACCTTTAGTCAAAGCAGGTTTGTGCCACTAACTCGGCGATGGCTTCCCACCGGGCTCCCTTGTTGACGTATGCCAAACGATATCAAAGTTACTCGGTTTCGCTGACTGTGCTTTTGTCAACTGGCTCCACTCTGTTCGCAGCTATGTTGTTAGTGTAAGCAGAGCGTCCCAGCAAGCCAAGACGATCAAGGACACATTCAGGAACTCACAGGTGATGTGAAGTAAATGTGGCTCGGTCATCACCTCCGAATGTGTGGCATTCCTCTTTGACGTCGAAGCACGTGACCTTCAGAGCGGCATGTAAATCCTGTCAACATGAATGAAGGCCAGTCGAGGTTTCAAAGTCGTAGCGCTAATACGCTAAGAAACGGACCTTTTACGTTTTAAATCCATGCTCAGGCCACAGCTGCTGTCTTCTCTAATGAGGGTGCAT
>NW_017805035.1:610855-618513 GCF_001891065.2 Hippocampus comes
GCATGCGGCGGATCAAGCGTCAGGAAAATTATGAATGTGTGTCGGCAGCATGTTGCGTGACTTGGCCGTGCGTGATTGGAGGGGGTGTGAGGCGGGGGGCGGGGGTCGGGGTTCCTCTCTCCTCCACCTCTGAATCTGAAGTAATCCCGGCAAACATGACGGCACATGTGCTCACCGACATGAAGCGATTAGATCCCAGGGAGCCTGAATGACTTTGTTTTGGGGGGTTTTCCACCTCCGTCCATTTATGTTGCTGCTTCTCCTGCGCTTTCTCTCAAAAGGGGCATTCATCTTCCTGGCAGAACTACAATGACCCATCGAGCTAGAGCCACCTAACCCAGTTTAGGAACCTCTTAAGTGAAGGGCTTTAACCCTTTCAGGGACAGCGGTTTCGACAGTGGACAGCTTATCAAGTTATCAGGTGACAGGGTGCATGAAACTGTTAAACCAAACGCTTAAATCATGTTGCTGCTACTTCCCAAAATTGTAGGACGCTTGTGATACAGAAAGCTCATCCGTAAAAAGTGGTTGGTCAATTTTATATTTATTTGACCGTCCATTAGAAAGCTGCTGTCAAATGGAACAATCATATGAAATGGACCCTCAGTACCCTGAAAAGGGATGTGTGGGTTATATTTTGTTTCAGGTACCTCCCCTAATTGTAGAAGGATGCAGATGGTACCATGGGGAACCTCACAAGATGAGGAGTATAATCGCATTTCATCCCTCTACATCCTTTTAGAGCTCGGACTCACACCCTAAATCTCCATTCTGCCATTCATGTTTACATCAGGGAATGACGTTTGAATCGTCGTAGCCCAACTGACGGGAAATCCAATTTGATGATATGGCTCTATGTCCGCATCACGCGGCTTTACAATACCTCACACTCACTTATTTGCGGACTCCATCTTTTCAACTGCAAAATACAGCGGCAGGCAAGCACCAGCTGTTGTTTCCCTTTTTGGTTTAAAATGTCTTCCTTTCACCCGGATCCTGCTCACATTGTGACCAAAATGTAGAATCCAGGTCTGTTATTGCACCGATTGGTGTCATGCAAAAAAATAAATCCTCGTTGCTTGCGGTGATTGGCGTCATCCTAAAGCTAAGCTAACTAGCTGAGGAAATTCACGCGCACTCCCTACGTCGCTACGACAACCACATTGAGCTCTTAAAGGGACAGTACGTGCAGCTGTATGACAAGATTCTGACCCGAGTGCAAAAATGACGACTCGTCACTTTTCCACACCCACTCGAATCCCAATTCGAATCACCACCGATTCATGCGGAGCCCAAATCCTTCGACATCTCAAGTGCTGTTAGGTCATCACGTTATCCGTGTCGTGATTCTTATCTAAAAGCAAGAAGATAAAATTGCAGCCTATCTGATCACAGATTGCCCCGAGACGCTCCGGATACCTCCGGCTCGGCTCCAGCAGACCCATTTGGAACGTTGCCCAGGGACTGAAACGGGTTGGCTGATGAACCCTCGGGGATGGTACCTCACTCACAGCCTGCCTGTTGGCTGCGAAATTTCCAATTAAAAAGATCCATTTGGGAAATGGAAGTTTCCAAGGTTCTGGAAATGAGTCATTTTAAAGGGCTTATTATAGGGAAGACACGTTTAGACAAGATTTTGGATGATATTTAAAAAAAAAAAAAAAAAAAAATCAGTTCCGTTGGGAATGACAGCAGAATGATTAATTTGCTCCGGGACACCCGAATGTCCCTCAAAGCTGTGAAATTTTACTTTAACTTTTCTTGTCGGATGAGGTGCTGGTGGTACATGTTGTGTGTTTAGATCCATAATAGGCCCGACCGCCCGTGTACTGTCGCTGACGAGTGATCATCAGAAATTGTTGCTCCCCGCGTCATGTTGATTTCTGCCTTTCACTTGGCTGACCTCAATCCAAAGAACATTGTCTCGTCACGGTTTGACTTTGCCACTGTTCTTGGGGAGCTTTGTACAAGAACAAAATGTTTTGACGATGTGGGCGGTGGGGAATACGAACTTGATCTTCTTAAGAGTTTTTAATCCGGACAACGAGTCCAAAAGTGAACAAAATGCACAGTGGTGGTCAAATAAGCAGATTTATTTTTAAAGAGGCGACTCGGATGCAGAGTCTCATCACGCGAGGATCGGCCTCGGCCACGTTGGTCTTTTTAGATCTTGTCCAATACTCCGGCTGCTTCATGCCTTGCTGGGCTTTTTCCACTCTGAGGAATAAAACTCAGTTGATGTCAATCTTTAGGCTTTACAGTGAACCTCTAATACAGAGAGATAACTTGACTTACCGTATTTTTCAGACCATAAGGCGGACTTAAAATCCTTTTGTGTTCTCAAAAATTGTTAGTACGCCATGTCATCCGCTGGTGTGGATGTATGTCAGCTTTTGAGTTTGTCACCTTTAATTTGAAATTCCTTCCTATTAAGTTTGTGTTGTCATTCTCACCTGCATGTAAACGCTTGGGGGCATCTATAATTTTCATCATGTTGGAACTAAACAACTTAGTTCTTCCGCGTCTAAAAATCATGTATTCCTACTAGCTTAATGCTGCGGTCGGACCTAACGCAAGCTGAGCATTTCTGGCAGCGCCTTGTTACCATGTGGGACCGCGAGGTACCACAGCCAGCTTCCAAATTAGTTGCCGTGACCGAACAAAAAAAGATTGGATAATGGCCTGACCTTTTTACAGCTGTTACACTAGCTACCAAGATAGCATTTAGCATTAGCCAAAGTAATACTACAACCACCGGTCACCAGATTGCCTTACAATGTTCAAACTTCTCTTTTTATTCATCTGTTAGAGAATCTAATGGTGGGCAAAGACTTTTGCACAACACCTTTGCAAGTGTTTGCAGTTGCTCATCAACTCACTCGAATAATGTGTTCCAAAAATCTTCCTGTGTCCTTGCTGTGTTCAAAACCTATTTTTTGATTATACTTTTCCTGAATCATTCCTGAGTGATACATCTACAGGCCTAGACTGTTGGCGGGGGGACTTCCCATGATGCATCTTTGTCCTCCTTTCCATACGTTTTTTTTTTTTTTTTTTTTTTAAGAGTTTTTAATCCGGACAACGAGTCCAAAAGTGAACAAAATGCACAGTGGTGGTCAAATAAGCAGATTTATTTTTAAAGAGGCGACTCGGATGCAGAGTCTCATCACGCGAGGATCGGCCTCGGCCACGTTGGTCTTTTTAGATCTTGTCCAATACTCCGGCTGCTTCATGCCTTGCTGGGCTTTTTCCACTCTGAGGAATAAAACTCAGTTGATGTCAATCTTTAGGCTTTACAGTGAACCTCTAATACAGAGAGATAACTTGACTTACCGTATTTTTCAGACCATAAGGCGGATTTAAAATCCTTTTTTTTCTCAAAAATTGATAGTACGCCATGCAATCTGCTTGTGTGGATGTATGTCAGCTTTTGAGTTTGTCGCCTTTAATTTGAAATTCCTTCCTATTAAATTTGTGTTGTCATTCTCACCTGCATGTAAACGCTAGGGGGCATCTATAATTTTCATCATGCTGGAACTAAACAACTTAGTTCTACCGCGTTTAAAAATCATGGGAAATGTATTCCTACTAGCCTAACGCTGTGGTCGGATCTAACGCAAGCTGAGCATTTCTGGCAGGGCCTTTCCAATGTTACCATGTGGGACCGCGAGGTACCACAGCCAGCTTCCAAATTAGTTGCCGTGACCGAACAAAAAAAGATTGGATAATGGCCTGACCTTTTTACAGCTGTTATACTGGCTACCAAGATAGCATTTAGCCTTAGACAAAGTAATACTGCAACCACCGGTCACCAGATTGCCTGACAATGTTCAAACTTCTCTTTTTATTCATCTGTTAGAGAATCTAATGGTGGTCAAAGAATTTTGCACAACACCTTTGCAAGTGTTTGCAGTTGCTCATCAACTCACTCGAATAATGTGTTCCAAAAATCTTCCTGTGTCCTTGCTGTGTTCAAAACCTATTTTTTGATTATACTTTTCCTGAATCATTCCTGAGTGATACATCTGCAGGCCTAGACTGTTGGCGGGGGGACTTCCCATGATGCATCTTTGTCCTCCTTTCCATACGTTTTTGTTTTTTTTTTTTTACCGATCTTACTAATTCTCCCCTCGCTAGTAGGCATGACTTCACAACTGCTTTTTGTGTTTGTTGTAATTCTCTTGAGTTTAGTATTTGCATTACAATGGCCTAGTCTTGCTGCCCTACTAATTACCATTTAATAATTTAATTTTCAAAGTGGGAATTTGCATAAACTCGTCTGACTTGTGTGCTGGCAGCGTGAGATTGACTTCCACTCAGTGACAGTGTGGATGTGGGTGTGAATGGGTGTTTGTCTATGTGCCCTGCCATTGACTGGTGATGCTCGATAGCGACCGAGCTAGCTAGCACGCTCGCTAGCGAGCTAGCTCAGTAGCGAGCTAGCTAGATAGATAGATAGATAGATAGATAGATAGATAGATAGATAGATAGATAGACAGACAGACAGACAGACAGACAGACAGACAGACAGAATTCATAATTGTATATATTTTGTGTATTTGACCCACATCAGGCATGGACATCTAAATGACAAATCCAAACTAGATTGTTGACTCGATTTGTAGTCTGACTTTTCCAATCAGTGGTATGCCAGACAAAAAGTCATTTGGATGTTTTCCATTTTGTGTTTTTGTGGAATATCCCGTCACACACAATCAGAGGTCAGGAGGTTAAAAAAAAAAAGAAAAAAAGGCGCGCGACTGTAATCCGCGGAGGTCGGAACAAGCCTTAAACCCTCTTTAGTGTCTGCGGCCATCGTTAATCTGGCGAGCGAGCAGCCGGTGAAAAGTGGCATCAGAAAAGCTTCTCGGCACCATCGTTACTTGGTTTACGTAAGGTCTTCAGTGACTGCTCCTATAGATCATACCGTAGCTTAAAGATGACTTTTGAGTGATGTAAGAGAACTCCTGATGCTCAGGGAAGTGAGGAAAATTATCGGTCAGGAAAATTATTTTGTATTTTTATTCTTGGTTAACACAAGAATAATGAACAGAAATTTTGTAAATACACATAATTTTATTGTAAAAGTACAGTCGTAGCGGATTATTCAGAGACGATACAGGTTTTCAAAAGAAACAAGACGTGATATTACGACATTAGAAATTAAGTCTTTTTTTTTGAGACAGAGTTTATTAGTAGAATCAAGTTGCATTTTTACAAAAATAATTAAAAAAATGTTTTCTACCGGCGGATCAGTGCTGTGCGCCCGTCATCTAATCATCTTAAGTGCTGTGGCTATCTTGTTGGAGCTTTAGGACGCGGAAGAGGAAAAGAAGATGAAGATGAGGTGTCATCAATCAAGAGCCAAGGCCAGCGCGGCGGTCCCATGGGCGCCACTTAGAACGCCTGAGCATCGGAGCGCCGCTGCTGAGGTCATTTGTGACCTTGAAAGGCAGGAAGCTTTGTCATCGCTTTTTAGCACTAAAAGCCTCAATTGGATGCAAAACTGCTATGTTTCTAGAAAGCTATATTTATTTCAAAATATTCTGAAGAGAAAAAAAAATTGAAAAAAAATATTTTCAAATGTAAATAAAAGAATCAACGCAAAACTGCTATGTTACTAGAAAGCTACATTTATTTCAAAATATTCTGAAGAGAAAAAAAAATATTTTCAAATGTAAATAAAAGAATCAAGTTATATAGCTTTAAAAAAAAAAAGGATCTTAAAAGCCTCACATGGTCACAAAGCAGCCACAAAAGAACATGGCTGCGGTTGCAGGTGTACCTAATAAAGTGTCCCCTGCCCTAGTTTTGCATCGGCCAGTGTGTCAGCTCACACATGACCAAGGCGGTTCTTCTGTATATTTATATACATGTTCATGTTGTTCATGTACAAATCAGGCGCGTGACTAACGCCACGAGGAAGCGCAACCGATAGCGTGCGGCCTCCATTTTGTCCCCCTTTCTATAAATGTGCTTCTTTCCATTACGTGATGACCACCTGAGGAAGTGTGTCATTTTTTTGGTCTTTTGTTTTTTAATAATACATTGTCGGTCATTGTCACACAAACACAATTCATTAGGTACACCATCTTTTGAGATCCAACACAAGAATTCGGCTTTCATAAAGACAATAATGCTCACTTTTGATTTTTTTTTTTTTTTTTAAAGTCAGCGAGATATTCATTGAACGAACTCCTACTCTGGAATTTCCCCAAATGAGCCTGAACTGGAAACAGGTATCCTCGACAGGCAATGCTAAGCTATGAAGCTTTTTTTTTTACTCTGCAGTCAAGTTTGGGCAGAGAGTGGCATCAAATGTAATTATTTTTATGGATTTTTGGATACAACAAAAGAACCATGAACCCATGAAACTTTTTTTTTTTTTTTTTTTTAGATCAACACATAATTGGGGAGACATGCCAATGAGAACAGAACGCACAACAAAGTCTCTTGAGCCCGTGCCAGAAACTGAACAGGTAGTCAGCCATTTTGGTTTGAATCCGCCATTTTGGGCAAATTTGAAGATCCTTGGCTGCCTCTTGTTTAAAGGTTGCATCTCTTCCAGTAGATCTGAATGTTGCCCATGTGGTGGGCAACTCTTCCTTCAGACTCACACCTCTACTGTAAACAAACCAAAAAAAAATCACTTAAATTCGTTGTTCCAGCAGGGGCGTAAACAATGAACAGCGATATTACGAAGCGACAAAGAAGTAGTACGTATATACAACATGTTAATCACAATCATCCTCAAATGTCAAAGTATATATCCTCGTGGAAGAGGTACACTTGTGATGTTCTCTTATTTCAATCCTGCTTGTTTTTGTTTTTGTGTTTTTTTCCAGCCGTGTCAGCAGACTTCCTGGATCATGAAGCGGCATCATGCACGATGGCAGAGTGAAACCAGATGTCCTCTTTCTCATTCCTCGGCACAACTCCTCCCCGGACCCCAAACTCCTTTCTTACTTCCTCAAAATTCCAGGACATATAAACCAGACGCTGACCTACTTGCGCATTGGACTCGCCCGGCGCCAAAACAGGACCACTTCAACAGAATCTGACAAACTTCTGGACTTTGAAGGTACGGCAACTTTTCGGTTGATATGTTTGACTTTGAAGTTAACTTCCTGTTCAGGCAAGTGTCGTTTTCCAGTTCATTTGCGCGAAAGATCACAAAAGTACTTTGATTCCTGACGTAGAAGTACAGATACTTGAGTTTGAAAAAAAAAAAGAAAAAATTAGAAGTGCTGATTCCGCTGCTGTTCGCAAATGAAAATAAAAATGTAGACTCTGAAATATACTTAAATAAAGAAAAAAAATATTCAATGATGTAAAAGTTACACAATGCTTGTTCTAAAATAAAAATAAAAAATCACCTTACCTGTAGCATTATTTTAAATAGAAAGCAATCAGCAACTCCAACCTACAGAAGGTTAAAAATACAAAAACACACAACCGAATCATAAAATGCAAAATGTGGTCATGTGAAAATCTGATGCAGTGAGCGTGTGTGTTTGTGCTTGAGCAGGATGTGGCGGCGTTGCCTTGGCGTGTTTCTTCTGGCGGTGTCGGCGCTGGCCCGCCTGGATCAGGTGACCCTGGACAGCCAATGGGAACAGTGGAAGATCACGCACGGTCGGGAATACAACGGCCCGGGG
>NW_017805035.1:618527-622503 GCF_001891065.2 Hippocampus comes
GGTGGGGCCCATCCACAGAAGCACCCCAGTGAACAAAATTTTCATGGTGTTTATGGACAATCGTGTTTTTACGAGTATGTTGAATGGGCATCCCGTTGGAACATGACTCATTATTTTTCGTCAGCATAAAAATCGGCCTAAATAGCTTTAGGCGTGTTCTACGGGGGCGGGGGGAACACTCAAGAAGGTCTACTGATGAGAGTTGACTGTGCTCGTAGTTTAATGTCCCGCACGCGTCGTCTTTATTTGCCGCATTTTGTGGTACTAAAGAGGGAGGATGTCTCGAGACTGCAATGTGATCTGCTTTTAATCGTCCTGATTAAAGAATCCAGGCTGCGACATCAAGCAGCCATTTGTTGCTAATTAAAACGTCAATTTGACCCATTTGCCCAGATGGATGACTTTCAATGTGTCGGCTTCTCTTTGTGCGCTTTGCTCAAGTCGCCGCCGCCTTTTGTCTCACTCCGATGACAAGGTTACTTTATTAGGTACGCAAGCGAACGACACCCGATGCCCAAAATAAAGCTGCAAGAAGCAAACAATCACGTCTTGGCGCCCCAAACTTTTTCATGGTGAATCCTCAATATGATCGGCAAGCGTTGACGCCGTGCTCCGCCCGTTTTAGATGCATCCTGTCCCAATAGACATATTCACCAAACTTTGTGTCGGGGACTAATTTTTTCAAACTTTCCAAGGGGCGTGAGTTTTGGTTTTCATGTTGGGGTCCTCTTAAATATCTCTATTTTTAATTCCCCCATGATACAAGCGCTTCCGAAAATTGGTGAGCATTTCGGCATGTTGAAGGGGTTAAAACAACAACAACAACAAAACTAAAACTAACTCTAAAATTACAAAAATAAAACCTGAAAATTACAATTAGCTGAATTTAAAAAAAAAACACACAGAATCAAAAATAAATACAAATTATGATAACCCTGGTCTGTGTCCGTTCACTCTCGACCAGGACGAGGAGGGCATCCGGCGAGCCATCTGGGAGAAAAACGCGCTGATGATCGAGGCACACAACCAGGAGGCGGCGCTGGGCCTGCACTCGTACGAACTAGGCATGAACCACCTGGGAGACATGGTGAGGAAATATGGCAACAAGTGAACCGACGCCGTCATCGACACGATCAAAGCTGAAAAGATGTGAGAATTTGGTGTGGTCGCAGACGTCGGAGGAAGTGGCGGAGAAGATGATGGGCTTGGAGATGCCCATGACGCGGGAACGGGGCTTCACCATGAGTCCCGAGCAGCAGGCCTACCCGCTGCCCAAGTCGGTGGACTACCGCAAGATGGGCATGGTGACGCCTGTCAAAGACCAGGTGTGTCATCTTGTGATGTCACCTACATGCACGATAACGTGAACTGAAGTATTAGATTGAACTGCAAAAAGAGTATCAAGTCCACAGTTTCAAGAACATTGAAATGGATTTTCAGAATAATGAGGACAATTCAAAGCGGTTAAACTTTGCCATCAAGTGGAGAAACAGAAGAATGCACCTTCAACAGACTGAATTAACGACACGTTTGACTGGATTTTTTTCCGATAATATCTTGAATTCATCGCATTTTTAATGATACATACTACTATTCGATCCCTAGAGATAAAAAATTAATTTGGCGATCATGTAAAAACTGAATTTGCAACAGCCCACAAGCTTTCCTTACTCAAAACCAGTAAAGGTTTTTTTAAAGGGATGAAATGCTGCTATCTAGTGGACAGAGAGAAGAATGCATCTTCATCCGAACAAATCCGCGTTACACCGGAGTGTAGTAACAAAGAAATAAGTCAAGAAACGAATTAATAAGGATAATACGAAGCGACGTTTGTGTGGTTGTTTTGTTCCTCAGGGTTCATGCGGCTCGTGCTGGGCCTTCAGCTCGGCGGGGGCCCTGGAAGGTCAGCTGGCCAAGACCACGGGTGAGCTGAGAGACCTCAGTCCTCAGAACCTGGTCTGCTGTTCGCAAATGAAAATAAAAATGTAGACTCTGAAATATACTTAAATAAAGAAAAAAAATATTCAATGATGTAAAAGTTACACAATGCTTGTTCTAAAATAAAAATAAAAAATCACCTTACCTGTAGCATTATTTTAAATAGAAAGCAATCAGCAACTCCAACCTACAGAAGGTTAAAAATACAAAAACACACAACCGAATCATAAAATGCAAAATGTGGTCATGTGAAAATCTGATGCAGTGAGCGTGTGTGTTTGTGCTTGAGCAGGATGTGGCGGCGTTGCCTTGGCGTGTTTCTTCTGGCGGTGTCGGCGCTGGCCCGCCTGGATCAGGTGACCCTGGACAGCCAATGGGAACAGTGGAAGATCACGCACGGTCGGGAATACAACGGCCTGGTCAGTGTGTGTTTTTAATCATGATTTTGAAGACTTGCTCTGCGAATAGCTGCCAGTGTTCCACTTTCAAACTTCAAGCCTCACAAAGTGGAGGAAATTCCTGGACTTGCCAGGGCCGCGCAGAGGGGCAGGGCGAAGGGACCAACGGGGGGGGGAAAAAACATCCACAGAAGCACCCCAGTGAACAAAATTTTCATGGTGTTTATGGACAATCGTGTTTTTACGAGTATGTTGAATGGGCATCCCGTTGGAACATGACTCATTATTTTTCGTCAGCATAAAAATCGGCCTAAATAGCTTTAGGCGTGTTCTACGGGGGCGGGGGGAACACTCAAGAAGGTCTACTGATGAGAGTTGACTGTGCTCGTAGTTTAATGTCCCGCACGCGTCGTCTTTATTTGCCGCATTTTGTGGTACTAAAGAGGGAGGATGTCTCGAGACTGCAATGTGATCTGCTTTTAATCGTCCTGATTAAAGAATCCAGGCTGCGACATCAAGCAGCCATTTGTTGCTAATTAAAACGTCAATTTGACCCATTTGCCCAGATGGATGACTTTCAATGTGTCGGCTTCTCTTTGTGCGCTTTGCTCAAGTCGCCGCCGCCGTTTGTCTCACTCCGATGACAAGGTTACTTTATTAGGTACGCAAGCGAACGACACCCGATGCCCAAAATAAAGCTGCAAGAAGCAAACAATCACGTCTTGGCGCCCCAAACTTTTTCATGGTGAATCCTCAATATGATCGGCAAGCGTTGACGCCGTGCTCCGCCCGTTTTAGATGCATCCTGTCCCAATAGACATATTCACCAAACTTTGTGTCGGGGACTAATTTTTTCAAACTTTCCAAGGGGCGACAGAGTGAGTTTTGGTTTTCATGTTGGGGTCCTCTTAAATATCTCTATTTTTAATTCCCCCATGATACAAGCGCTTCCGAAAATTGGTGAGCATTTCGGCATGTTGAAGGGGTTAAAACAACAACAACAACAAAACTAAAACTAACTCTAAAATTACAAAAATAAAACCTGAAAATTACAATTAGCTGAATTTAAAAAAAAAACACACAGAATCAAAAATAAATACAAATTATGATAACCCTGGTCTGTGTCCGTTCACTCTCGACCAGGACGAGGAGGGCATCCGGCGAGCCATCTGGGAGAAAAACGCGCTGATGATCGAGGCACACAACCAGGAGGCGGCGCTGGGCCTGCACTCGTACGAACTAGGCATGAACCACCTGGGAGACATGGTGAGGAAATATGGCAACAAGTGAACCGACGCCGTCATCGACACGATCAAAGCTGAAAAGATGTGAGAATTTGGTGTGGTCGCAGACGTCGGAGGAAGTGGCGGAGAAGATGATGGGCTTGGAGATGCCCATGACGCGGGAACGGGGCTTCACCATGAGTCCCGAGCAGCAGGCCTACCCGCTGCCCAAGTCGGTGGACTACCGCAAGATGGGCATGGTGACGCCTGTCAAAGACCAGGTGTGTCATCTTGTGATGTCACCTACATGCACAATAACGTGAACTGACTGTTTGTATTATAATCAAGTATTAGAATGAACTGCAAAAAGAGTATCGAGTCCACAGTTTCAAGAACATTGAAATGGATTTTCAGAAC
>NW_017805035.1:629188-638986 GCF_001891065.2 Hippocampus comes
GGTGGGGCCCATCCACAGAAGCACCCCAGTGAACAAAATTTTCATGGTGTTTATGGACAATCGTGTTTTTACGAGTATGTTGAATGGGCATCCCGTTGGAACATGACTCATTATTTTTCGTCAGCATAAAAATCGGCCTAAATAGCTTTAGGCGTGTTCTACGGGGGCGGGGGGAACACTCAAGAAGGTCTACTGATGAGAGTTGACTGTGCTCGTAGTTTAATGTCCCGCACGCGTCGTCTTTATTTGCCGCATTTTGTGGTACTAAAGAGGGAGGATGTCTCGAGACTGCAATGTGATCTGCTTTTAATCGTCCTGATTAAAGAATCCAGGCTGCGACATCAAGCAGCCATTTGTTGCTAATTAAAACGTCAATTTGACCCATTTGCCCAGATGGATGACTTTCAATGTGTCGGCTTCTCTTTGTGCGCTTTGCTCAAGTCGCCGCCGCCTTTTGTCTCACTCCGATGACAAGGTTACTTTATTAGGTACGCAAGCGAACGACACCCGATGCCCAAAATAAAGCTGCAAGAAGCAAACAATCACGTCTTGGCGCCCCAAACTTTTTCATGGTGAATCCTCAATATGATCGGCAAGCGTTGACGCCGTGCTCCGCCCGTTTTAGATGCATCCTGTCCCAATAGACATATTCACCAAACTTTGTGTCGGGGACTAATTTTTTCAAACTTTCCAAGGGGCGACAGAGTGAGTTTTGGTTTTCATGTTGGGGTCCTCTTAAATATCTCTATTTTTAATTCCCCCATGATACAAGCGCTTCCGAAAATTGGTGAGCATTTCGGCATGTTGAAGGGGTTAAAACAACAACAACAACAAAACTAAAACTAACTCTAAAATTACAAAAATAAAACCTGAAAATTACAATTAGCTGAATTTAAAAAAAAAACACACAGAATCAAAAATAAATACAAATTATGATAACCCTGGTCTGTGTCCGTTCACTCTCGACCAGGACGAGGAGGGCATCCGGCGAGCCATCTGGGAGAAAAACGCGCTGATGATCGAGGCACACAACCAGGAGGCGGCGCTGGGCCTGCACTCGTACGAACTAGGCATGAACCACCTGGGAGACATGGTGAGGAAATATGGCAACAAGTGAACCGACGCCGTCATCGACACGATCAAAGCTGAAAAGATGTGAGAATTTGGTGTGGTCGCAGACGTCGGAGGAAGTGGCGGAGAAGATGATGGGCTTGGAGATGCCCATGACGCGGGAACGGGGCTTCACCATGAGTCCCGAGCAGCAGGCCTACCCCCTGCCCAAGTCGGTGGACTACCGCAAGATGGGCATGGTGACGCCTGTCAAAGACCAGGTGTGTCA
The DNA here is from genome assembly GCF_001891065.2 of Hippocampus comes. Lineage (NCBI taxonomy): Eukaryota > Metazoa > Chordata > Actinopteri > Syngnathiformes > Syngnathidae > Hippocampus > Hippocampus comes. The sequence continues at coordinate 630,528 of NW_017805035.1, forward strand.
TCTTGTGATGTCACCTACATGCACGATAACGTGAACTGAAGTATTAGATTGAACTGCAAAAAGAGTATCAAGTCCACAGTTTCAAGAACATTGAAATGGATTTTCAGAATAATGAGGACAATTCAAAGCGGTTAAACTTTGCCATCAAGTGGAGAAACAGAAGAATGCACCTTCAACAGACTGAATTAACGACACGTTTGACTGGATTTTTTTCCGATAATATCTTGAATTCATCGCATTTTTAATGATACATACTACTATTCGATCCCTAGAGATAAAAAATTAATTTGGCGATCATGTAAAAACTGAATTTGCAACAGCCCACAAGCTTTCCTTACTCAAAACCAGTAAAGGTTTTTTTAAAAGCATGAAATGCTGTCATCTAGTGGACAGATAGAAGAATGCACCTTCATCCGAACAAATCCGCGTTACACCGGAGTGTAGTAACAAAGAAATAAGTCAAGAAACGAATTAATAAGGATAATACGAAGCGACGTTTGTGTGGTTGTTTTGTTCCTCAGGGTTCATGCGGCTCGTGCTGGGCCTTCAGCTCGGCGGGGGCCCTGGAAGGTCAGCTGGCCAAGACCACGGGTGAGCTGAGAGACCTCAGCCCTCAGAACCTGGTGGACTGTGTGACGGAGAACAGCGGCTGTGGAGGAGGATACATGACCAACGCTTTCAAGTACGTTAGGGACAACGGAGGTATCGACTCAGAGGAGGCCTACCCTTACGTGGGACAGGTGAGCTTCAAAATGGACTTATTTTACCAAAAATCCATTAAGGGTGGTCCACGGTTGTCCATAGGTGTTAATGGGAATCTGAATTATTTGTTTGTCTGTATGTCTCCTGTGATTGGCTGGCAAACAGTCCAGGGTGGAGCCAACTGTGACTCCAAATATATTAATGAGAAAGCATACTATTAAAAAAATGATAGATCTTTTTTTTCCATTCGCTGCGCCCCCTGTAGGCAGAGGTATGCAGCTACAATTCGTCCGGAACAGCTGCCGAGTGCCGTAGCTACAAAGAAATTCCCGAAGGCGATGAGCACGCCCTGGCTGTGGCGCTCTTCAAGGTTGGGCCAATCTCTGTTGGCATTGACGCCTCCCAGGGGACCTTCCAGTTCTACCAGAGAGGTCAGTGAACACAGCATGAAGCCTCACATCATGTCACGCCATGTCGTCAGGCACATCCCGCCACATCATGTGACGTCATCCCACAAGTCAATTTATTTCAGGCCACAGCAGGTCACATCATGTCACGCCACCTACAACACACCATAGCACGCCATGCCAAGCCACATCACGTCATAGTATATCACGTCATGCCATGCCATGCCAATCTATTTGATGTCACGTCACATCACTCCAGGCCATGTCACGTCACATCAAGCCCCATAATATCATGTCACGTCACATTCGAACGACATCACTTCATGCCACTTCATCCCGCCCCCTTGTCACATGACCAGGCATTTACTATGACCCCAACTGCAACAAAGACGACGTCAACCACGCCGTGCTGGCGGTGGGCTACGGCGTGACGTCCAGGGGCAAGAAGTATTGGCTCATCAAGAACAGGTGTGACATCCTCATCACATGATATCATCACATAGGCAACGTCGCTATGGTAACGTTTTAAAAATGTTCACATTTGTATTTTCGCCAGCTGGAGCGAGAGCTGGGGCAACAAAGGCTACATTAAGATGGCGCGTAACCGTGGCAACTTGTGCGGCATCGCCAACCTGGCTAGCTACCCCGTCGTGTGAGCGCCTGGCACGTCTATTTCTTATCCATCGACCTCATCCGGGATGTTTGGCCGTCACCATGGCGACCAGTCTCATGTTTTCGTGTCTTTGTGGCTGTTAGCTGAAATGTTTTTGACTTGTAAGCGCGCACATATGTGGCGTCGCTGGCCGACGCAGTTCTACGGACCCCCCAAACGTGACTTAATAATGTCATTGTGGCCACGATATAGATATCACATAATGCTAATTTGTGACCATAAAGTATGTATAATGTATACACAAACTACAAAGGACTGATGTATTATTTCTGGGCACACTGGGTTAGCAAATGGAGCAAATCTATTCTTCATAGTGTTCATTTTCCTGAGAGAAACAATATTTCAATTTTCAACTGGGTCCAAAGCATCTTCATAATAATTTTCTCTACTAAATGATATAAGTGGGTTTGGGTTGATTATATAATTATGTGTCTTACGTGTTCACAGTGACATTTTTTTCCACCCTTGTCATGTGTGGGTCTCCGTACAGTTCAGCACTTTTGTTGTGATCATTACTGTTATTGTTATTACACGCCCGCGACCCTCGTGGGGATGAGCGGTTCAGATACTGGATGGATGGATGTGTAAAAACGATGTTTTGTATGAAATTAAATTAAAAGTTCTAAAGGCAGTTTTTGTGACGTCATATCTGGTGACTTGGGGAAGTGTAGTACACACCGGCGCCACTGGAGGCTGCTGTTGATCGTCTATTCGACTCCCACACAAGGGGAAATAACCTTTCGGAGGTTTGAATTTGCTTTTGCACGTCTTGTAGGCGTTGCTCGTTTTTGCTGGATTTGGGCGTATTAAAGTTGTTCAAAAATATATTTGTCGCTGAATATTTTCAGTTGGTCGAAGAGGAACTTGAGCAACACTTATTTTCCTCCTCAAAACAGCCCCTGAACCTCTGAGATGTTTCGTGCAGGTAAGTTTCACCAACTTGTCACTATTATTTTGTATTATTATTTTTATAATATGTCGTTATAGCGCAAAGGATTATATGTCGATATAGCGCTATGGATACTTTTTCTTGTGCACCATCATGAACTTATCAACAATTGTTTTGTTTTTTTGCGACATTTTCGACTTAATTAGTGATGGTGTTACGCATATGTATTTTAACTATGGAAGTGAAAATGTAAAAAAATAAATAAATTCAAAAAAGACTCAAACACATTTGGTAATATAACGGTTTTTTTCCACATCGTTGCTCAAGGGCCATGTGCAGGAAATGCTGCAACTTTACTTTCATCCTGTCACCGTGTTGACATTTGACTTCCACTTGAAGGCACTTGACGGACACACAGTTAATGCTTCAGGATTTTTTTTTCCACTCAACACTTTTTGAACTAGCTATAAATTGTGTTTTCATTCAGCGTGTGGTAAAAATGTGAAAATCAAAGCTAGTCACAAAATGAGGAACACGGTAATGAGATGCAACAGAAGAAATTTACAATGACGTTGCACAACTCTGTCTACTAACCTGAAATTGTTAAAACCCATCGTTGTATGTCTGAAGTAACTAAGCACTTTGGGATGACCTGGATTTCTGCATAAATTGATCCTAAAATGTGAGCTGATCCCTATCTAAGTCACAATAACAGACACGCATTGCGTAAAAACAAATATGGCCCGAGAAATGTGTTTAGATTGGGCGCCGTGTAGCGCCGTCACAGTGCCGTGTGTGAAACTTTGTCCCACAGTTAATGACTTCTCCAATACCTAATAAGAGTCAGGAACCAAGAGTCAATCATTGTGAAGAGTTTGGAGGCATTGGTTCAAGTTGTTCTTCTCGATAAAAAGACACACAGCAGTTTGGATTTTCGTTTTCGCCAGAAGCATCAAAGACCTTCGAGTAAGAGTTGTTAACTTCCATGAAACTAGAATGAGTTAGAAAAGTTCCTCCAAACGCCTCGATGTCCGCCACTTCACTTTCAGATAGATTGTCCACATCACACCACAGCTTCGTTACATCGTTTCACGTCATGCAGAGCCACGTCACCTCATGACACGTCACTTTACCCTGTCACAACGTGTCACGTCAAGGTACGCCTTGTCACACCGAACGTCTATTTTCGACTTAATTAGTGATGGTGTTAAGCATATTTATTTTAAGTATAAAAGTGAAAATGTGAAATAAATAAATAAAAGACTAAAACACATTTGGTAATATAACGGTTTTTTCCAGATCGTTGCTCAAGGGCCATGTGCAGGAAATGCTGCAACTTTCATATCTGTCACCGTGTTGACATTTGACTTCCACTTGAAGACACTTTACGGACGCACAGTTAATGCTTCAGGATTTTGTTTTTCTACTCAACACTTTTTGAACTAGCTATAAATTGTGTTTTCATTCAGCGTGTGGTAAAAATGTGAAAATCAAAGCGAGTCACAAAATGAGGAACACGGTAATGAGATGCAACAGAAGAAATTTACAATGACGTTGCACAACTCTGTCTACTTGCCTGAAATTGTTAAAACCCATCGTTGTATGTCCGAAGTCACTAAGCACTTTGGGATGACCTGGATTTCTGCATAAATTGATCCTAAAATGTGAGCTGATCCCTATCTAAGTCACAATAACAGACACGCATTGCGTAAAAACAAATATGGCCCGAGAAATGTGTTTAGATTGGGCGCCGTGTAGCGCCGTCACAGTGCCGTGTGTGAAACTTTGTCCCACAGTTAATGACTTCTCCAATACCTAATAAGAGTCAGGAACCAAGAGTCAATCATTGTGAAGAGTTTGGAGGCATTGGTTCAAGTTGTTCTTCTCGATAAAAAGACACACAGCAGTTTGGATTTTCGTTTTCGCCAGAAGCATCAAAGACCTTCGAGTAAGAGTTGTTAACTTCCATGAAACTAGAATGAGTTAGAAAAGTTCCTCCAAACGCCTCGATGTCCGCCACTTCACTTTCAGATAGATTGTCCACATCACACCACAGCTTCGTTACATCGTTTCACGTCATGCAGAGCCACGTCACCTCATGACACGTCACTTTACCCTGTCACAACGTGTCACGTCAAGGTACGCCTTGTCACACCGAACGTCGGCAATTCGGTCATGGCGCGGCATGCCAAGTCACGTCATGCTAAGCCATGTCACGCCATACAAAGTGACGTCATGCCACTCCACTTCACATCATGTCACGCCATGTCACTTCACACCAAATTAGGTCATGCCGTGTCATGTCATTTTTCATCACGTCAGGCAATGCCACGTCATACCAAGTATCATGCCATTCTTGTCATATCTGTCACCGTGTTGACATTTGACTTCCACTTGAAGACACTTTACGGACGCACAGTTAATGCTTCAGGATTTTGTTTTTCTACTCAACACTTTTTGAACTAGCTATAAATTGTGTTTTCATTCAGCGTGTGGTAAAAATGTGAAAATCAAAGCGAGTCACAAAATGAGGAACACGGTAATGAGATGCAACAGAAGAAATTTACAATGACGTTGCACAACTCTGTCTACTTGCCTGAAATTGTTAAAACCCATCGTTGTATGTCCGAAGTCACTAAGCACTTTGGGATGACCTGGATTTCTGCATAAATTGATCCTAAAATGTGAGCTGATCCCTATCTAAGTCACAATAACAGACACGCATTGCGTAAAAACAAATATGGCCCGAGAAATGTGTTTAGATTGGGCGCCGTGTAGCGCCGTCACAGTGCCGTGTGTGAAACTTTGTCCCACAGTTAATGACTTCTCCAATACCTAATAAGAGTCAGCAACCAAGAGTCAATCATTGTGAAGATTTGGAGGCATTGGTTCAAGTTGTTCTTCTCGATAAAAAGACACACAGCAGTTTGGATTTTTGTTTTCGCCGGAAGCATCAAAGACCTTCAAGTAAGAGTTGTTAACTTCCATGAAACTAGAATGAGTTAGAAAAGTTCCTCCAAACGCCTCGATGTCCGCCACTTCACTTTCAGATAGATTGTCCACATCACACCACAGCTTCGTTACATCGTTTCACGTCATGCAGAGCCACGTCACCTCATGACACGTCACTTTACCCTGTCACAACGTGTCACGTCAAGGTACGCCTTGTCACACCGAACGTCGGCAATTCGGTCATGGCGCGGCATGCCAAGTCACGTCATGCTAAGCCATGTCACGCCATACAAAGTGACGTCATGCCACTCCACTTCACATCATGTCACGCCATGTCACTTCACACCAAATTAGGTCATGCCGTGTCATGTCATTTTTCATCACGTCAGGCAATGCCACGTCATACCAAGTATCATGCCATTCTTGTCACGCCAAGGCGAGTCATGCCATGTCACGTCACGCCACGCCACATCACCTTTTGCAAAGTCACTCCACATCACGTTACATCACGACATGCTATGTTACATTGCGCCAGGTCACATCATGTCATGCCATGTTACATTTTTGCTGCCTGAAATTGTTAAAACCCATCGTTGTATGTCCGAAGTCACTAAGCACTTTGGGATGACCTGGATTTCTGCATAAATTGATCCTAAAATGTGAGCTGATCCCTATCTAAGTCACAATAACAGACACGCATTGCGTAAAAACAAATATGGCCCGAGAAATGTGTTTAGATTGGGCGCCGTGTAGCGCCGTCACAGTGCCGTGTGTGAAACTTTGTCCCACAGTTAATGACTTCTCCAATACCTAATAAGAGTCAGCAACCAAGAGTCAATCATTGTGAAGATTTGGAGGCATTGGTTCAAGTTGTTCTTCTCGATAAAAAGACACACAGCAGTTTGGATTTTTGTTTTCGCCGGAAGCATCAAAGACCTTCAAGTAAGAGTTGTTAACTTCCATGAAACTAGAATGAGTTAGAAAAGTTCCTCCAAACGCCTCGATGTCCGCCACTTCACTTTCAGATAGATTGTCCACATCACACCACAGCTTCGTTACATCGTTTCACGTCATGCAGAGCCACGTCACCTCATGACACGTCACTTTACCCTGTCACAACGTGTCACGTCAAGGTACGCCTTGTCACACCGAACGTCGGCAATTCGGTCATGGCGCGGCATGCCAAGTCACGTCATGCTAAGCCATGTCACGCCATACAAAGTGACGTCATGCCACTCCACTTCACATCATGTCACGCCATGTCACTTCACACCAAATTAGGTCATGCCGTGTCATGTCATTTTTCATCACGTCAGGCAATGCCACGTCATACCAAGTATCATGCCATTCTTGTCACGCCAAGGCGAGTCATGCCATGTCACGTCACGCCACGCCACATCACCTTTTGCAAAGTCACTCCACATCACGTTACATCACGACATGCTATGTTACATTGCGCCAGGTCACATCATGTCATGCCATGTTACATTTTTGCCACGCCATGTCAAACCAAAATAACAACATGCTTCGTCGCCACGCCACATCGTGTCATGTTCGGCCACATGACATCACATCATGTCATCCCATGCCGGGCTACTTCACCTTATGTCGTGCCATGTCACGCCGTGTCAAAAAAAGTTCATCCCTGTTGCTGCTCTCCCGACAAGTAGCCATTCTGCGAAGCTTCAGATCATTCCAAATGATTCAGACTTTTATTGCAACCGCTTTGTTTTTTCTGCGTGTCTCACATCTAAATGACACTGAATTAACAGGCTTGATGTTCACGAGCCTGCTGCTCATCTCACTGCACGCGGCATTGGTGGCAGCTATGCTGGACATCAGTCTGGATGAGCACTGGAAGCTGTGGAAGAAGACGCACAAAAGTTTCTCCAAACGCCTTGATGTCCGCCACTTCACTCTCAGATAGATTGTCCACATCACGCCATAGCTTCGATACATCGTTTCAAGTCATGCGGAGCCACGTCACGTCATGACGCATCACTTTACACTTTCACAACATGTCACGTCAAGGTACGCCTTGTCACACCGAACGTCGGCAAGTCACGTCATGCTAAGCCATGTCATGCCATACAAAGTGGCGTCATGCCACTCCACTTCACATCATGTCACACCACGGCATGTCACTTCACACCAAATTAGGTCGTGCCGTGTCATGTCATTTTTCATCACGTCAGGTAATGCCACGTCATACCAAGTATCATGCCATTCTTGTCACGCCAAGGCTAGTCATGCCATGTCACGTCATATCACGCCACGTCACGACATGCTATGTTACATCGTGCCAGGTCACATCATGTCATGCCATGTTACATTTTTGCCACGCCATGTCAAACCAAAATGACAACATGCCACATCATGTCATGTTCGGCCACATGACATCACATCATGTCATCCCACGCCGGGCTACTTCACCTTATGTCGTGCCTGCATGTCACGCCGTGTCATGCAGGCAAGTCATGCCACATCACTTGAGATTATTTCACGCCACGTCACACCCTGTCACCCCGCACCAAAAGGCCTGCCGTTCCCGACTCTGTAGACTGGAGGGACCAAGGATGCGTCACAAGCGTCAAGATGCAGGTGAAGAATTGATACAGGCAAATTCTGTCCAAAGTTGGAGAGGTGCTCTTCAAGAGGGGAATGGTTGGAGGGGTTTCTAGGGTTCGTGTGGTTCTTGCTGGGCCTTCAGTGCGGTGGGGGCTCTAGAGGGCCAGCTGGCCAGGGTCACGGGCCACCTGGTGGACCTGAGCCCCCAGAACCTCGTGGACTGCTCAGGAAAGTACGGCAAACGCGGCTGGTACGCGCGCTGACATCA
>NW_017805035.1:646007-648719 GCF_001891065.2 Hippocampus comes
ATCGTTGCTCAAGGGCCATGTGCAGGAAATGCTGCAACTTTACTTTCATCCTGTCACCGTGTTGACATTTGACTTCCACTTGAAGACACTTTACGGACGCACAGTTAATGCTTCAGGATTTTGTTTTTCTACTCAACACTTTTTGAACTAGCTATAAATTGTGTTTTCATTCAGCGTGTGGTAAAAATGTGAAAATCAAAGCGAGTCACAAAATGAGGAACACGGTAATGAGATGCAACAGAAGAAATTTACAATGACGTTGCACAACTCTGTCTACTTGCCTGAAATTGTTAAAACCCATCGTTGTATGTCCGAAGTCACTAAGCACTTTGGGATGACCTGGATTTCTGCATAAATTGATCCTAAAATGTGAGCTGATCCCTATCTAAGTCACAATAACAGACACGCATTGCGTAAAAACAAATATGGCCCGAGAAATGTGTTTAGATTGGGCGCCGTGTAGCGCCGTCACAGTGCCGTGTGTGAAACTTTGTCCCACAGTTAATGACTTCTCCAATACCTAATAAGAGTCAGGAACCAAGAGTCAATCATTGTGAAGAGTTTGGAGGCATTGGTTCAAGTTGTTCTTCTCGATAAAAAGACACACAGCAGTTTGGATTTTCGTTTTCGCCAGAAGCATCAAAGACCTTCGAGTAAGAGTTGTTAACTTCCATGAAACTAGAATGAGTTACAAAAGTTTCTCCAAACGCCTTGATGTCCGCCACTTCACTCTCAGATAGATTGTCAACATCACGCCATAGCTTCGATACATCGTTTCAAGTCATGCGGAGCCACGTCACGTCATGACGCATCACTTTACACTTTCACAACATGTCACGTCAAGGTACGCCTTGTCACACCGAACGTCGGCAAGTCACGTCATGCTAAGCCATGTCATGCCATACAAAGTGGCGTCATGCCACTCCACTTCACATCATGTCACACCACGGCATGTCACTTCACACCAAATTAGGTCGTGCCGTGTCATGTCATTTTTCATCACGTCAGGTAATGCCACGTCATACCAAGTATCATGCCATTCTTGTCACGCCAAGGCTAGTCATGCCATGTCACGTCATATCACGCCACGTCACGACATGCTATGTTACATCGTGCCAGGTCACATCATGTCATGCCATGTTACATTTTTGCCACGCCATGTCAAACCAAAATGACAACATGCCACATCATGTCATGTTCGGCCACATGACATCACATCATGTCATCCCACGCCGGGCTACTTCACCTTATGTCGTGCCTGCATGTCACGCCGTGTCATGCAGGCAAGTCATGCCACATCACTTGAGATTATTTCACGCCACGTCACACCATGTCATGCCACGTCACCGCACCCCAAGTCACATTAGGCCATGCCACGTCATGTCATGTCACATCACCCCACATCACGCGATACGGCGTGTCACACCACGCCGGGCTACTTCACCTTATGTCGTGCCTGCATGTCACGCCGTGTCATGCAGGCAAGTCATGCCACATCACTTGAGATTATTTCACGCCACGTCACACCATGTCATGCCACGTCACCGCACCCCAAGTCACATTAGGCCATGCCACGTCATGTCATGTCACATCACCCCACATCACGCGATACGGCGTGTCACACCACTTCACACCGTTACACAATGCCGAGTCATGTCATTTTCATGCCACGCCACGAGACGGCGCATGGCAAAAAAAGTTCATCCCCGTTGCTGCTCTCCCTACAAGCAGCCATTCTGCGAAGCTTCAGATCATTCCAAATGATTCAGACTTTTATTGCAACCGCTTTGTTTTTTCTGCGTGTCTCACATCTAAATGACACTGAATTAACAGGCTTGATGTTCACGAGCCTGCTGCTCATCTCACTGCACGCGGCATTGGTGGCAGCTATGCTGGACATCAGTCTGGATGAGCACTGGAAGCTGTGGAAGAAGACGCATGGGAAATGGTACCACAGCCAGGTTAGTCATGTTTTTTTGGGGGGGAGGTGGGGGGACTGCCGTGCATCTTCATCTTGGCTCCACATTTGTCTGTGGCTCTTCAGCTGGAAGAGCTTCATCGCCGAGGAGTGTGGGAAAAGAACCTGGTGCTCATCACAAGGCACAACCTGGAAGCATCAATGGGCCTCCACAGCTACCAGCTCAGCATGAACGTCCTTGGAGATCTGGTGAGACTCTGATTGGAGCGTACCAATACATTGCATCTATTTATTTTCCTCACATCTGTATTCGTAGACACTGGATGAGATCCGTCAGTCTTTCGCCACCTTGACTCCCCCCACCGACTTCCACAACCTGTCTTCGGAATGGCCGCGCAGCCAAATGGCTGCCGTTCCCGACTCTGTAGACTGGAGGGACCAAGGACGCGTCACAAGTGTCAAGATGCAGGTGAAGAGTTGATGCAGGCAAATTCTGTCCAAAGTTGGAGAGGTGTTCTTCAAGAGGGGATTCGTTGGCGGGGGTTCTAGGGTTCGTGTGGTTCTTGCTGGGCCTTCAGTGCGGTGGGGGCTCTAGAGGGCCAGCTGGCCAGGGTCACGGGCCACCTGGTGGACCTGAGCCCCCAGAACCTCGTGGACTGCTCAGGCAAGTACGGCAACCGCGGCTGCTACGGCGGCTTCATCAAGGCGGCCTTCCGCTACGTCATCGACAACGGAGGCATCGACTCGGAAAAAAGCTACCCGTATACGGGCCAGGTGAGGATCGGTGAAAATCC